>NC_045716.1:25068881-25368881 GCF_009834535.1 Camelus ferus | reverse complement strand
GCAGACTCCAAAGCTACATCTTGGAAATACTCTTTTGTGCCAACAAAATTTACAATTTACTGAAATATAAAGCCATAATACATAAACATTAATTTACAGTGAGAAATTTAACTGTCACTCAGACTGAAGGAAAACTCATATCTGCATGTCCAGCACCTTCTCTCCCTTAAACCAAATCAGAATAATGATGTCAACATATAAATGCACAATGATATAACTGGACAGGAGTCATTGTATCTTTAATGGCATCTGGCCATGCCCAGTAAGGAGTCTTGCCAATGGGTTCAGAAAACTCTTCTTGGCTACAATTCCCCACCCACATCTCTAACCATGGGCAGCCTTGCCAATACGCCTGGACTACTCGAACTCTGTTGGTTAAAGCATTCTTTCCAGGATGGCGCTTGGTAAGGCTGTGCGCACGTGGGCTTCAGGACTCTCCTTTTACTGGGCTTTCATTGCTGACCTCTCTTCAGGTTGACATACTCTTTATTTAAGTATGTTAATATTTTCAATTAGGTTATAGCCAAGTCCTGAGTCCTGCTGGCAGGGAGCCGTTTCTTCTCTGTAAGCTGACTTTGCATGCTCTCTACTTATCCATTACTTGCTAAAATAGAAATCTTGTGTACTCTTAGAAAGGGTGCATTTAATTTTTCAAGTTCTGAGGAAAGGCGTCATCATTTTTCCCAGGAACCACAGACCCATGCTCCTCACCTGCCACTCACTCTCAGTCCCCTTTTCTGGGCCCATTAACATGAGGGTTCCTCGGGGCTCACTCCCGGGTCTTTCCCCCCTTCCACCTACTCTATTCTCCTCAGTCACCTCAGGTAGTCCCATGATCTTAATGCTGTCTGTATGCTAATGATTCCCACATTTATATCTCCAGTCCAGACCTTTCCACTAAGCCAAGTCTCCAAATCATCATCTGTCAATTCAACATCACCACACGCATATCTAATAAGCATCTCAAACTCAGCAGATCCATGAACAAACTTCTGAACCAGTTTCCTCCTCATCTCTTCACCAGGGTGTTCAGGCCAAAAACTTCCGGTTATCCTTGTTTCCTGTCTTTCTCTTATCCCTACATCAGTAAGTCTTGTCAGCCTTACCTTCAAATTACCTTCTGGACCTACTTCTCCACCCCGGCCCCCAGTCTACACCACCATCATCTCTCTCCTTAGCTACTGCAGCAACCTCCTAACTGGCTTCCCTACTTCCAGTCTTGCTCCCTTAAAACCCATTATTCTCAGCAGACAGGGTGATCCTCGAAGAACAAATGAAATCTGATCCAACAACTACGCTCCCAAGAGAACTGAGTGCATATGTCCCACAAAAGAGACAAGGACAAGTATTTTCATAGCTTTATTCATAATATTTAAAACCTTCAAGTGTTTATCAGCCAAAGAATAGTTAAATTTAGATAACCAAATTGTGATATATTCATGTCAGGAATACTATGTAACAAGTGTTTAACAGACTAAACTGCTACATGCAACTGCATAAAAATGTCTCACAAAGAAAATACTAAGCAAAAGAAGCCAGACCAAAAAAAGGAGTACACGCCCTGTGGTTCCACTTCCACGAGGTTCAAGAAAAAGCAAATTCATCTATGAGAGAAAATATCGATTACCTCTGGGAGGTGGAAATTGACTGTGAAAAGGCACGAGAGGACCTTCTGGTTGGTGGGAATGTGGCCAAAAGGGTGCATACATACATGAAAATACAATGAAGATCTGTGTGTTTTTCTGAATGTATTTTACACCACAATTTTTTCTATAAGTTGTAAAAAGGTCTTATCACTCTCTTTTCTTCAAATCCTCCAATGGCTTTCTATTATACTAAGAATTAAATGCAAATTTCTAATCAAGACCTAATAATCATGCGTGGTCTGGCCCCTGCCTGCCCCCTCCTTTCCTACGCATGTCCCAGGCTTCAGTTCTGCTTTAGCTTCACTGGTCTCCCTGCTGTGGCTCCTACATGCCCAGCGTGTACACATCAGAGGACCTGGGCACTGGGGGTCCTGCTGCCGGGAACTCCCATCCCCCAGATCTTTGCCTTATCATTCAGGTCTCTACTCAGAAGTCACCTTATCAGACCACCCTGTCTAACAGAGCTACATCCCTCCCCACTCCCGTCACTGTCCTGTCACCCAGTATTACTACTTTTCTTACGATATACCTCTATCTAAAATTATTTTTATTTGTTATACTCTCTTATTTTTTTGTCTTCTACCTTTTTTCAGTTCTAAGGGAAAAGGAACCTCATCTGGCATATTTACTGTGATGTCTTCAGTATACATTAAGTAAACACTCAGTGAAGGATTATTCCAAATTAAGTTAAATATTACCTGTACCGCATATGATAAATTTTTTCCTACTCCCACTAAATATGAGTGCTGAACTAGCAGGTAAAGGAATTGGCTTGAAAGAATATAAATTAATTGCCTGTTGAGAATTGTCACTTTTTTTTCAGTCTAGACTTGTTCTTATCCCCTAGACTCATCTCTTCTCCACAAATAGCTTATATTGGGTGTGGGAAGTAAGACCATGGCCCAGGAGATGATAAATGGGTGTATGGGAATGATGGTTGACATTGTTAGAGAATTTACCTGACTTGGGCACTTTTCTGGCTACTTTACATTGACTAACCTACCCCATGTCACCATTAACCTGTGAGATGATTACCTTTTGCAGATGAAGAGACTGAGGCACTGATTGGTTAAGGAGTAACTTGATGAAATCACACAGCTCAGAAGTGGCAAAACTAGGATTTGAATGGAGGCAATATAGATTTAGAGCTCTTATTCTTTTTAAATTCATCCATTTTAAGTGTATCGGTCTGTGAGTTTTAACAGATGTTTACACCCATGTAAGCACCCCCTTGATCAAGATATAGAACATTGTTCCTGAAAGTTCCCTTGTGCCCCTCTGCAGTCAACTTCCCCATCCTAGGCAACCACTGTCTCCTTTCTGTCTCCATAGATGAGACTTGTCTATTCTGGAGTTTCATACAAGTAGATCCATACAGACCGAGGTCTCTGACTTCATAGCTCTGGGTTTCAGAGCTTTCCAGTTTTGGGTTTTTTTTTTCTTTTTCATTGAAGTATAGTTGATTTACAGTCTTGTCTCGGTGTACAGCATAGTGATTCAGTTATACACATACACACACACACACACACACACACACACACACATTATTTTTTTCATATAAATCCTTTTCCATATGCTTTTTCATTATAGGCTCCTGCAAGATGTTGAATATTGTTCCCTGTACTATACATACAGTAGGACCTTGTTGTTTATTTTATGTGTAGTAGTTAGTTCTGCAAATCCCAAACTCCCAATTTATACCTCCCCGTCCCCTTTCCCCTTTGGTAACCATGAGTTTTTTATGTTTTGTTGGATTCAGTTTGCTAATTCTTTGTTGAGAATTTTTGTATCTATATTCACCAGAGATATTGGCCTGTATTTTCCTTTTTGGTAGTGTCTTTGTCTTGTTTTGGTATCAGGGTGACGGTGGCTTTACATGAGTTTGGGAGCATTCCCTCCTCTTCAATCTTTTGGAAGAGTTTAAGAAGGATCAGTATAAGTTCTTCTTTGTATGTTTGGTAGAATTCCCCAGCAAAGCCATCCGGTCCTGGACTTTTGTTTGCAGGGAGCTTTTTTTTTTTTAATTACAGATTCTATCTCACTTCTAGTGATTGGCCTGCTCAAATGATCTGTTTCTTCTTGATTCAGTTTTGGTGGATTGTATGTTTGTAGAAGCTTGTCTGTTTCTTCTTGATGGTCCAATTTGTAGGCATATAATTGTTAACAGTATTCTCTTATGGTTTTTTGTATTTCTGTGGTATTGGTTGTAAGCTTTCCAGGGTTTTTAACCACTGCTTTATACTACTTCCTGGTGTAGCTTCCTTCCCCACTTACCCATCAAATTGCCTGCTCCCCAACATCAGCCACCCACCTGTATTCTATCACTGCTTCTACCCACCCTACTCCAAGCACATAAGACTGTCAGTATGGGGAGGGTTAAGAGGGACAAAACAGGGTCAATGACAGCACCTCTAAGATACTGTAGAGTTCCAGTGAAAGATGCTAACAAGTAAAGCATCAAAATTCCTTCCTTTAGGAGCTTATAATCCAGTTAAAGAAAAGGGATATCTTATCTAGAAAGCCAGTAAGTAGCAAAGCGTTTAAAACATTCATTCATTCAACAAGCATTTATCCAGTAAATATAAAACAGCATAATGTGACTGAGCACTTGGCTTTGGAGTTCAGACAGATTTTGGTTCAATTACTGCAGCCACTACTTCTTAGCAGATAACCTTGGTCAAGGAACTTAATATTAGCTTCCTGATCTTAAAGTTGGGGTAATAATAAAACATATCTAAGGGGTTATTTTGAGGATTAACTGAGATAATGCTTATAAAATACTTAGTACAGTACCTGGCACATAACAAGACTTAGAAAATATTAGCTGTAATTATTTTTATAATTATTGCATATGTCAGGTATCTTTCAACACTCTGGAGAGATACAGATTAATAGAATAAGATTCGTTAATAGAGTAAGAGTTCTTAAGAGATTCAGTTTAGTGCAGGGATACTGAGATTGGGATCCATGAAACTTCTGGAATTTTTGCTTCAGGATATTGGATATATACGCATGTACATATTTTTTCTTGGATAGGGTCCACAGTTTTTATCGTATTCTGAAAGGACTGTCTATGGCCTACATATTTAGGACCCATGGTCTAGAGCATGCATTCTCAGCAGGGGTGGTTTTGCCCCTCAAGAAGTCAAAAAGTGATTCGGAGGTGGGAATCTTAGATATCACAGTGGTATTGTGCCTCCAAAGGGCCATAGTACATAAGCAGATAAACAACATGTCAGTGATATTATAATTTCATGCATGGGGGAAGGGCAATTAGGAAAAAGTGTCAGAGGTAGGCAATAATTTTTTTAACGGGTTGAGAAACCCTAGTACGTGACTAACAAACAGATGTGTGAACTGAGTACCTGTGTGCTAGCAGTACTAGCTCTGTTCAGGGAATTGCTGAGCAGCTGTAGTCTGAAAGAACTGGAGGGTGGAGAGGGGGATAAAGGAGAGTCTGGGGGAGTCAAACTTAATGACTAGAGGAGGCACTCAGAAACTGTGGAATAAATAAAAGCTCAGAGATTCTGCAAATGAATGCCCGAGAGAATGGTGGTTCTAAAGGGAGAAGTAGGGAATTCAGTAAAGGCACTGATTTACTCTGTGGTGGTGTGAATTCATCAACATGACATCAGATAACAGCCGAAAATACCACACAGGAGTTCATATGAAAAAACAAGCTAGAAATGTGAACATCATCAGCATCAGGGTAACAGTCACTGAAGTCCTCATCAAGGCTCAGTTGGAAGAGGCAATTCGTTTGATAGATGACCTGGAGGCCGATGGACACAGAGACTGAGAAAAAGCCTCCCACTGGGCTCCTCCAGTGCTGGCCTCCAGCATCTGGGGCCAGGATCCAGCTGCTAGCCGTGGCAGTTCCAAGTGTTCCTGGGACCTCAGCCTATGACCACATCAAAGCAAATTTATAGCAGAGCTCTGTTTGAAATTAAGAGGTCAGTTATTTCCGCTGTAACCAAGAAGCCTGGCATCCTCAGCCATTCACGATGTGAAATATCAGGTCTAGTCTTCCCCCAAGCTTTTGACACATATAATCAGACACCCACTAGGGGACCTCACCTCAAAGCCACCATATCCAAAATGGAACTTATCATTTTTACCCCACCCTCCCCCCAAATTCTTCCTGTTGCATATTCTCATCCTTGATTCCACCCTCCCCTTCATTCACTGTATCCAATCTAGTACCAGCTCCTAATTTGCCTTTTATCTATCTGCCCGCTGCCTCTCTCTCTTTTCATCGCTGCTCCTGTCATAGCCCTCATTATGACTTCACCTCTCACCTCAGTTATTGCCAGTTGCATAGCTCGTTGCCTTGCCCGCAGTCTTCATCTCCCTCAAATCTATTCTATACACAGCAACTTTAGTTCTAAAACACCAATTTGCCACTCCCTTGCTTAAACCTCTGCTGTGGCTTCCCATCATGGACAGCAGCTTCCCAACCAGTATGCCTTGACAATGATGCTCAGATATTAATTCCCTCAGCACCTTGTGCTGCTGGGCAGAGCCTGGACAGCTGGAATTCTTAAGCCGATAGCCTCAAGCCTGAAGCATCCTCCTCCACCTCAGTGTGCTTTTTCAAGTGGTTCTGTGCCATGATGTGGAAAAGGGGCTGAGAAGCACTGATTGTGGGAGCTCCCTGACTGGCTCTGACCTCATCCTGCAACCGATACCGAGCAACTTTAGTGCATTATAAACCAGGCTGTTTATCAATCTCTGCTTCTGCTCAGAAACATCCCATCCACCTGGAATGAGCTTCCCTTCATCTTTGCCTGGGAAGCTTCTAACTTTCCTTTGAGATTATATTGTGTCACTTTCTTTCCCCAGACGTTTTCTTGGACTTTCATGCCAGGTTAGATATCCTTCCTCATGTTCAGAATAGTTTCTTTCTTAATATTCTCTTATGTGTCAGTCTGTCCCCTTAGTAATGATGGGACAGCAAAACCACCTTGCTCATCTTTGTGTCTTCAGCTGCCACCAGCACAGAGCCCTCATAGGTACCATATGAAGGGGAGTGATGTAAGCGAACAAGAGGGCCAGGCTCACCTTTTCTTGCCTTGAGTTTAGGAAAGTATGTGGTTATATAAGCCAAAAAGTGAGCTTCAAGAAGGGGGTGATATAACAGGATTAAATGTGGTAAAGAACGGAATAGGCCATTGGATTTGGTCTAGTTGCTGCTCTAGTTACTAAAAGTCTGAGCACAGAATTAAATATAATGGAAATTAGGTTTGGAAGGACTGAGAATGAGAAAAAAAATAGGAATAAGATACAAACCCCTTACCCAAGATATCTGGTGGTAAAGAATGAAAGAAAATGAAGGTTTACTGAGTTCCTACTGTCCCAATTTCAACTGTTCTGCAATCATATGAGACTTGCACTTGGTTCCAAAGAAAACCACATTAACATAGTTTGCTCAGAGGAATCCCACTTCCCTCCGTATCCCTTCCCTTCTCACCCCCAGCCCTGCCCCAGTGGCATCAATTTCCATTGGTTTTTGGTTTAGCCTTCCATTTTTAAAATATAAACAAATGTATACATTACGTGCCACCCCTTAGACAAGGAAACACACACACTCTGTCCTGCATGTTAGTTTCCTCACTTTAATATATGCTGGAGGGCTCTCCAAAACTGTAGGTAGTCTCCCCCATTCCTTTTTACTGCCGCTCAGTACTCTGCAGTACTGTATAGATTTACCAGTTTATTCAACCAGTCCCTCCCTGATGGATATGTGAGCTGTTTCCAATCTATTATTATTACACATATGCTGCAATGAATAGTTTTGTGCACATTACTTCATATTTTTGCCAGCATATCTCCAGGAACTTTACTTCTGTTCTTAGTTAATATTCGCAATAACTATGCTGTATATGTTATGTCTCCATCTTCTGTATAAGCTTGATGTAAGGGAACAGCTGCTGTAGTAAACAGCAGTCCAGTTGTAACCAAGCAGGACCCTTAGGGGCTCTTCCCAGGACAGGCCACCCCCCCGCCAATATCCTCTGATTTAGCTCCTCTCTGAAGTACCTAGATAATTGTATCTGACGCATCTTTCCTGAGTTTTTCAGATGCTAAAACCACCAGCAAATGGAAGAAACGAACTACTCGATGATCATGAGCATGTGGCCCCCAGACCTTCTGGCGCCTAAGGATGGCTCACCCTCAATCAGAGAATTGTGCACAGCTGATCACACACGCTGGGCCGCCCCTCCCTCAGCTGGCTTTAAAAATGCTCAGCTGAAACCCTTCAGGGAGTTCATGGTTTTCTGGGGCATGAGCCAATCATTCTCCTTGCTCAGCCCAGCAATAACCTTTCTCTGCTCCAACCTCCGACATTTTGGTGTTTTTTTGCCTCACTGTGTGTTGGGCACACGAATTTGCGTTCCATAACCATTTTGGCAAAGTCAGCCTAGGAATCTTTGCCCGTAGCAGGTCGACCCTGGCTGGAGGCAGCCCCTTCCCTGGGTCCCCAGCAGCTGCCGGGGAACTGGGAGGGACTCTTCCTGACGGGAGCCGCCGCCTCAAGGCAGACTGGAGCTGGGAGGCGTCAGGAGCTATGCTTCACATTCAGTGTCGCCTGGGGGTGAGTCGCTCCAGCTTCTGCAGCTGGGGAGTCTCTCCACTCCATCTGGGTTCATTCCCTTCTGGGAAGTGAGCCACTCTGGGTCCGTTCTCTTT
The DNA here is from genome assembly GCF_009834535.1 of Camelus ferus. Taxonomy (NCBI): domain Eukaryota; kingdom Metazoa; phylum Chordata; class Mammalia; order Artiodactyla; family Camelidae; genus Camelus; species Camelus ferus. The sequence continues at coordinate 25,360,545 of NC_045716.1, read as the reverse complement.
CGAGAACTGGGCCCATCTGTATGGAGGCCTCCTTCTGGGAGTGGAAGTGGAATTTTTAGACTACACCTCGTCTGATTTTCTGTGTGTGCAACCACAGCTTATCTGTTATTTGTGTTTTTGTCTGTGTCATTTTAGGGTGAGCCACTCTGGCTTACACAGGATGGGCAAATTCCACCCTGCTCCACCTGGGCTCATTCCCCTCAGGAAGTGAGCCATTCTTGGCTCCCAGGGGCCAGTCTGGATCCCTCTCTTTCAGAAGCCAAGCCACTCAGGAAGCCTCTGGGAGTGGAAGTGGAATTGTGGGGCTACACCTTGTTGGGTCCTTTGTTTGTGGGCCCATGTTTGTTGTTTGTGTTCATGTCAGTACTTAACATTGGCCCGCTGAGACATCTGTAAGTAACAGGGCTCACGCAGTGATGACACCAGGGTATCCTTCCCTATGGTGTTTCAGAGAGGCGATTAAGCAGGCTATTGACCCTGGCAGATTAACAATAAGGGAAAGAAAGTGCCAGCCTGTTAAACAGGCTGTTTCCCTTATCCCGCAGCTGGCTGCTTGGTTCCAAGGACATGCCATACAAGACTTTCTGTGTTCCACAACTGCTGCATCAGTTACAAGGACATACCCCAGTATCTTTCTTCTTCCCCAACCCCCACCCCGATGAAGTTTCTGCTTTAGGGTTGAGCTCCACCGGAGGAAAGAGCCAGTAATAGATGCCTGGCAGCACCAGCCTGAAGGTAACATGGCGGAGCCTTCCAACAGAAGGGCCCACTGCCCGATGGGGGCTGGAGCTGTCTCACCCGGCCACCTGGCTGACGGCTGCCTGCTTGAGTGTTTCCTTTTTTGTCTTTTTCCCATTCTTTGAGCAATAAAGCAGCTCTTTTGTCCCTCTGCTTCTACTGAGAATTCTTTCTCAGTCACACATGGGGTGAGAGGGCTTGCCCACCCATTTGGTGAGCTTTGCAATTTGGGGTCTTCCTATCTACTAACAAATGGCACCCCAGATGGGAGATATTTTGTGAATACTGAGTACTCAATGTTCCCCAGGAGCGAAACCTATCAAGATCAGGTTGGTGAGCCTCTGGCTGTCTTCTTGCTCTCGTCTTAGTCTTCTGTATCTCTTGCCGCACCTGTACCTGCCCCCTCCTTAGTGCTGCTATTCTTCCCTGTTCCTTCCCTGAAGAGAGTTTTTTTTGAACCTTCTACTTTTTACAATTTTCTTCTTTTTACTTTCAGCTTCCCTTCTTTCTTTTTCTTTGTGGGTTCGAGTCCCACAGAAATTCAAAGTCCTGGATGCAGGACACAAGTGAAAGTCCACAGAAAATTTGTGGGTCCAAATCCCACGAGAGCCCAGGAGCCAGGGCCTGATAACTCCCGTGGGCAGGGAACTCATTTTAGGTGAGTGGGTTCGAGTCCCACTGGCCAAATGTGTTGAGTTCGTGTCCATCTTCAAAAGAGCCTGGGGAAGAGTCCTGTAAGGCCTGAACATCAGGCTCCTGGGTCCAAGTCCCACAGAGGAGCCTATAGGTTGTGTCAAGAACTGTCTGCAAGGCCACTACTCCCTGTTCCTTTCCCTCCCTCTTCAGCTGGCTCCCTCTACTCTCTCTTTTCCATCATCCAGCTAAATATTACGCTCTGGTGGACTTGGATACTTAATTGCCATCCTTGCTCTCAGGATCTCTTATGATTTGGCTCTGCTCCTATACCCTAAAGGGAATTCCCAGGCCTGGAGGGAATTTTGGAGTAAACTGGGTTGGCTGATATTTTTGTTAATGTGGCTTAAAATTGGAAACTTTAATTTTAGACTTGTACTTTGTAATAAAACTAAACTAAAAAAAGTGGGAGATTATGTCTCTACAGCCTCCCAACTCCCAGACGGGCAGCCACCCACTGAAACTCCAGCTGGCTTCCACTGTTGATATGGAGCCAGTACTTACAAGGACTTATCTAGCCCTAAGATGGCCAAGGTGAGGCGTTTTTTTTTTTGGACATTTCAGACTCACAGACATAGTAAACAATCTTACAGTTATGAGAGGAAAGGGAGTGGGAAGGAACAAATTTGGGAGTTTGAGATTTGCAAATATTAACTGTCTACAAAAATAGATAAACAAATTTCTTCTGTATAGTACAAGGAACTATATTAAATATCCTGTAATAACCTTTAGTGAAAAGGTATATGCAAATGAATATATGCATATGTATGACTGGGGCATTTTGCTGTACACCAGAAATTGATATATTGTAGCTGACTATACTTGATTTGATGTATTTGATTAAAATGAGGGTAATTATAGAGAAAAAGAATACATTTCAGTGGACATTAAATTCTAGTTTTGTTAACTGAGGTCTGTATTTACTAAGCCTCCCTTCCCAGACAGTTCCTTGTTATGTTACATTGTTGCAAAGTTTAGTTGAATTATTAAAAGGACACTAGAAATTTGTTCCTGAAGCTTAGTAATCTATTTCTGGATGAAGATCAGACAGCCCATGGCCTGCAGCCATGGGATTATACATACTGAAAAAGACATAATTGAAGGACTGTCTCCAACCTAGGTGGAAGGACCTCCTGACTATCTCACACACAGTAAAACTGAAGGAAATTGACTCTTAATAATCTTTCCACTTACAAAGGGCTTCTGCACTGGACTGGCCTATAGAGAGGATTGCTAACCTCGAAATCACCTTGCAACAGTGCTCAAGTGGAGGAGGAACTAACTAGACCAGGATGAAAAGATGACATCTAGGTAAACAGCTGACCCAAGACACCAGACCAGGCCTGTATACCAATTACTTTGACAATCACTCACACCTTTGCTTATGAACTAAATGTATCTCACAACCTTATGCAAAGTTAAAGTTAATCCAATTGTTAAGTTTATGGTCAGTTACCTATGTCTAGTACTTCTGGGTTACCTTGGTGGATTTCTCTACTCTAAGGCTCTAATTAGATAGCCCTTAAAAAAATTTAGAGGAAAGAAATTATAGTTCAGGCCACTTTGACATTATTAGGTGGGATCCCCTCACCTGGTCAATTAATAATACCTGCTCTGATCCTGACCATGAATATGAATTTTCTTCTAAAGTTTCTCAAGCTCAATCAGAGCAACAAGCAAAATTTCAGCCAAAGAAAATAGCCTCCCACAATTTATAGGATAAATTTATATGATTAACATCAGGCTATGGTCATTTAAAGACTTCCTTATGTTGGGAACAATTAAGCCATACTAACAACTAGCCTGATTAAAAAATTGGGCCATTGCCCTATGGACAATGCCAATATGTAATTTCCCTTAAAGATGAAGATGGGTACAAAACAGGCTAAGTCAGATGCCCTGGGAATGTACTGAGCTGCACCTAATGAAAATTCTTAACTTCTTCCTTCTGACCTTACTATACTGCTAATATTATTTGCTTATTGCCTGTTTTACAAGATTGCTGTTTCTCACATTACCAAATGTGTGACTGAGACTGAGCCTCCAATAAAACGACGACTGGGCAATGTGAAGCAGTTAACCAGATACATCATTCTATAGGAGATGTGATTACAATGATGTGACTATGGGTGTGGGAAGAAACAAGAGGGCGTATTTTCCTGGACCACAACAGACTAGTAAGACAGGTGGTCCAGAGACTTCTTACTACTGTTAATAAGGCCTGTTTCAGTAATAGCACAATGAGTGGCCTATCAACAAAATTCTCACCCGGTCTAGGAACGAGCATTCCCAGCACTGTGGGACAAAATGGTCATAAAATACCTCCCAAGCCATGGTCAAATTTATAACCACGAGGAGACCCTACCAACTAAAATTGACACTTGCCGTCTGCCTCTACAGGGATTAAGTCACAAGGCAGTTGCTGACCTTCAACACACCCTGAAAGGAATTCAGGGTGGAATTCAGGAATAAGACACTCAGTGCTCTGAGAAAATTTGGCAGAACAGGCATTAAGATAATTGGATGTTTTCAGGAGAAGATTTTATGAGCCCAAATTCTTGCATCTCCCCATGTGTAGAAAAACACTAAAATCATGTATAGTGACATCTGCTTTAGCCATTAAGGAGAAAAAGTTTAAAAGTCAGACTAGAATATAACTGTAGGTTAGACATCTAAGGCAAAACTAGGTGGCCATTACGGACATGACTTCAGACAAGTTTCTGTCTTGCTGAGAACTTAAATTTTCCGGACTGTATCAGACTCAAGGACACCTCTAGCCACTCTCAAAGAATCTGCAACCTTGTGGTTGCAAGTCTCCTTAGATCTCACCACAAGCCAGGGAGGGACCTATGTCTGTCTAAGGAAAGAATGCTGTTTCTGTTACGATTGATCAGGCCAGGTACAAAAAGATCAGAGGTCTATTAGAACAAGCAGAAAACCCCAAAACACAGTGGTAAAGCACTCAGCCGGCAAATGCTGTGTCTTGCCTTGGTTAATGCTCTTCCTAGGCCCTGCCATAATCGTCCTGTTGGCCCTAATTTGGGGACTATTTTTAACTCAAATACTTTCCCACTTCATTTCAAATCATCTCCAGCAGTTTCAAAATAAGACTCTGCTACTACACGACTGGAAGCCTATCCCAGGGTCACACTGTCTAGATTTAGATAAGGTAGAAAGAGACTTCAACTCAATCAGACATGCCAATACCCCTTTTCAGCAGGAAGTAACGATGGACGATAAGAGACCTCCATCCATTTCCCCAAGAAAATTCATGAGTATGAAGTGTCACGGGGGGGGGAGCTCAGAGATTTCATTAGGCAGGCTTACTGACCCTGACTAATTAATGACAAAGGAAAGAAAGTGCCAGGCTGTTTAAAAAACAAAAAAACAAAACAGATTGTTTCTCTTATCCCACAGCTGGCTCCTTGGTTCCAAGGACGTAGCCATACGACAAAGTATTTAACACTCCACAAATGCTGCATCGGTCCCAAGGACATACCCCAGTATCTTTCTTTGTTCTCTTTTGCCCCCGCAGGTGCTTCTGTTTTAGAGTTCAGCTGCATGAGAGGAAAGAGCCAGTAATAGAAGGTGCCTGGCAGCACCAGAATGATAGTAACATGGCAGAGCCTTCCAACAAAAGGCCCGGAGGCCAGATGGGTGCTGGAGCTCTGTCAGCCGGCCACCTGGCTGACACTGCCCACTCAAGCTCTTTCTTTTTTGTCTTTTTCCCCTTCTTTCTCTGAGCAATAAAGCAGCTCTTTTTCACTTTGTCCCTCCTCTGCCTCTGAGAATTTTTTCTCAATCAGCAGGCAAGGACCCCCACATTTGGGAGGTGGGGGGACTTGCCCACCCATTTGGTGGGCTTTTCAATCTGCGGTCTCTATCCGCTAGCACATTAGCTTCCCCTGTGGCACAGCACTGGCTGTGATTTTCCCTTCTGGGCCTAGCTTGGTCACCCATCTGGCTTTCTCTCTGACTGGGGTGTTGGTCGGGGCTCTCCCCTTTTGGATGCATGTGGCATTGGTTGGGAATCTCCCTTTGGGGGCTGGGGAACTGTGACCCTGAGAGAACATTTTGAGCTGTTTTTTGCTTGATAATTATTCACAGCAGATGTTATCAAATTAAGTATGGATGATCAGAGCTCTTCCATCTTATAGTCCCTTGGGGTATTTTTGCAAAACTGGGAGATCTTTAGAGATGCTCCCATAAATGAAAGAAAATGCTGTTTTTATTGTAACATCATGTGGCCTCAATACTTCCTGAGATCTGAGAGCGATGGCCCCTAGTGACTCAGCTGTTACATCAAAGTGTGCTTTTGCAATTGCTTTGGATTTTACCTTAGTTGTCTATGTGAGTGTCCCAGTATCCGAGTCCAAATCCTGTTCTCTCTTCCTGGTTTTGCTGAAAGTGAGGCATGTGTATATAAGTGAACGATGTGTCTGTTGCCTATTACTGTTATTTCTTTGAACTGAAGTGGGTATTTGGGAACTGAAAGAAGTCCCTGAAAATGGCCAAGATGTTTGGGTTTTGTAAAAGCAGTTAAAGAAGAAATTTGCATTTCTCTTCCTGTGCCTTTGAGGTGTAGATTATCTACCTGGGCTCTCAAGGGGAAAAGAAAAAAAATTTTTTCCACGTAGGTGGAAAAACTGAGATCTCTGGTTCTGTTTTTACTGTAAAAATTAACTTGTAAATGAGCTCTGTTAATTGACTTAGGAGTGTTTAATTTGTAAATGCTTACTTTTAAGTATAAAAGAAGCTACAGAACAAATTTCAGATTCATGTGATCTAGGATATTAAAGTTAGTTTAAGCTTGTTGGTAGAGTCCACATAGACATGTCTTCTATTGTACCCAGGTTTCATGAAGGCCAGTAAGTTTGTTTCTGTTGCAGTTTGTCAGCAGAAAGAAAAAAATTAACTTGGTATGATGAAATTCTTGTAAGCAAATTAAATGCAAATTAGATAAGAGCTTTTGGGTGAGTTCTTTAGAAATAATTATTTTAGGAATGTCTACTTAAAAATGATCTCTTCTAATATTTAGTAACTTGAAATTTTAGAGTTGTGCTAAATTAAGTTAAATGACGGAAGTTTGGCTAGGTCATTTCCAAACAAAATAAGATACTGAAGCATTAATTACTGAATGTTGGCTTCCCTTTACAGAGAAACTAAAGGTATTTAGGATTATTGATGAATATGTTTAGTATCACCCTAAAATATTTTCTATAAAAAGCACATGTGTTTGGAAAATTATTGGTATTTGCCTGCCATCATACAGAATACTAATGTAAAGGACAGCTCATAATTGCTTACTTGGCTTTTCACTCGAAATTGAGATTTTTAATAGGTTGAGGATTCTAATTAAAACATGGCATTAAAGCTACTAAAAATAATAAACATTTCAGTGTATACAATAGGAAAGTAATGTTGTGGGAGAATAGGGTCTTGGCTGGCTCCTGCAGGAAAGAATTCAAGAGCAAGGCATGTAAAGTGAAAGCAAGTTTATTTAGAGAGAGAGACCCCACTCCATGGAGTGTGACTCTCACTCAGTAGGGAAAACAGCTTAGGAGATAGACTCCATAGGCAGAACGTGGGCCATCTCAGAAAGGTGAGAGGGAGAGCCTGAGAGGGGTGGGGCGTTTAGTTTAAAGTAAAAGTAGATACACACTCCGTTGACAGAGTGCGGGCAGTCTCAGAAGGCAAGAGAGTGAACGCCCACGAGGTGCGGAGTTGTTAGGTTTTACGGGCTCCGTAACTTCACAGGCTAGTGAGTAGGAGGATTATTCCAACTACTTTGAGGCAGGGGCGAGGGTTTTCCAGAAACGCCCCCCTCTGCCCACTTTTTGACCTTTTAAGGCCAGCCTAGGAACTGTGGGTGCGCCATGAGGCTCAAGGTCTACTGGAAGTCGAATCTTCCGCCATCTTGGTTCTAACCAGTTTGTTCTGTCCTCAGTTGCTGTATCATTCCTTCAATGGTTGTGCCCTGCCCTCTTTCCTCCCACTTCAGTAGGACCTGTTTTGAGTTAAGAAAGGTATGAGGTATGGAATTGCATTTTGTTAAGGGAAAATAAAATGATCTGGACCTAGAGCTGATTGTTTCTAGATGAGAAAAAAATAAGGGACAAACTAATATGGAAACAGAAAGTTGTGGAAAGTTTGTAGAAGGGAATCCTAAAAAAGGAGTTCTGTGCATTGGTGGGGCTGAGATTAGATTACACTTAATAGGTAAGTGGATTTTATTAAAATAGGCTGGTGTAGAACTAGATTTGCTTCCTCTCTGTTAAGAGAACTTTACCTTTTTGATATTTTTAACAAATTTCCTATCGAACTTAATATTTTTCTTTCTTTTTTTTAATGGAGGTATGGGTTTTGAATCTAGGGCTTCATGCATGGTAAGCATACACTCTATCACTGAGCTATTTCCCTCCCCCTTCAAATTCTAATTAACATTCTTTTGACATCAACTAACACTAGGATGCTTCCAAGGGCCCCTGAAGCATCTCAGAGAAAAATGATTTACTAGGATTGGTTGGTGTGTTGGTTGGAGTTTCGGATTACACACGAGGCATTGTCAAATGGTGGTAAGCCTCCTCAGATTATGCAGTGTGGATAAATGTTATTAATATAGATATTCTAGAAATTACATAAAGTTTCTGAAACTTGAATATGTCCTGGTATAATGCTATCAGTCATAATTCTGGTTGTTATCTTGCAATGCTGTCACAGCCACTTGATTAATCCTGTCAAAAACATAATCAGATCTTTTACTTTGCCCTTTTAAATCTTTTGTCATTCATAGACAGTCACGCTGATGCTTTGCAAAACTGCTTCATCTTCAAGAAAATTCATAAAGGGGAGGTATAGTTTTCTTTTAAATCATATTGCCGAGCTGGGTAAGATATTTTTAACTCTGATTTCATAAAACTGCTAGTAAAAAGCATTAATTACATAGGACTGAGTGAATTACATATATATGAGTGAACATATATATGTTAATACCACATCAAAAGTTAAAACCTACATGTATTTACATGCAATATGTGTATGTGCAGTCAAACTGTAATAATTCCACCTAATGACACTGAAAAAGGAGGGGAAAAAAGTTAAAACCTACCCAGATAAAAGCAGACAACTGGCCACCTGGCTGCAAGTCTCCTCCAGAGTGCCACGTGCAGACTGGCTTTCAGGCTTGTTCTCCTGAATTCCTCAAGGGAATGAGATCTTAATCACACAAGACTCAGATCCAGGACCTGGAACTCAGGGATTTTCAATTCAGTGTCCATTCCCCAGATCGAGGTTGGACTAGACCATGTCTCAGCAGGAAGTAGCCAGAGCAGTCGTCACCCCATTCCCTGAGACTCAGGGGTGTGGGGTGAAACAGGACTGGAGACTGAAACCGAGTTCTTCTGCTGAGTTTGTGATGAACCTCTCTATCCAAACTATCACTCCTCTTCTTGTCCAACACCTGTTCTCAAGATTGAGGAGTATCAAAGAAAGGGGGGAACTGTAACTGAGCAGGACCCCTAGGAGCTCTCCCCGGGACAGGCCACCCCCCCGCCAATATCCTCTGATTTAGCTCCTCTCTGAAGTACCTAGATAATTGTACCTGATGCATCTTTAGTGAGTTTTTCAGATGCTAAAACCACCAGCAAATGGAAGAAATGAACTACTTGATCATGAGCATGTGGCCCCCAGACCTTCTGGCATCTAAGGATGGCTCACCCTCAACCAGAGAATTGTGCACAGCTGTTCACATACCCTGGGACCCCCCCCCCCCCCGCCTCAGCTGGCCTTTAAAAATGCTCAGCTGAAACCCTTCAGGGAGTTCACGGTTTTCTGGGACATGAGCCAATCATTCTCCTTGCTCAGCTCAGCAATAAACCTTTCTCTGCTCCAACCTCTGACATTTTGGTGTTTTCTGGCCCCACTCGCATTCAGTAACATGACTGCAACAGCACATTACAGAATAAGCCTGTAAAACGTGGAACAAACACCTTCACTCCTACCTTACCACTCTTCTCCCAATATACTGACATCTATTCTTAGAGAAAAAGTCCCCATACCAAGGAAAACACCACAAAGAATAAACAAGGAGTTTAGTTTATTATCTCCGCACTTGTAAAACACTTAGGACCAACATAGGGGAAAAAACCTCCTGTGAAAAAAGTTACACTTACAAAGCAGGTCTGAGAGGGATTAGTGCCTTAGCCCCGAGAACTACAGCAACTCTGATTGGTCCAAGGACGTGAAAAGATATTGGGAGAATATAACAGGAGGAAAGACAATGAGAAATCACTGAGGAAGAGGGCCTCGAAGAGGGCCTCGAGGGGGAACTGGAGGCCGGGGAGTGGGTCTGGGTGGAGGGAGGGGCCCTCGCTGGTAGCCGTATGGTGGAGGCCGAGGAGGGCCAGTGTACCCGTGTGGGGGCATCAGTGGAGGAGGTCCACGCATACCATGCGGAGGCATAGGACCTGGGTGGCCTGCAGGGAGAGAAGGAAAACTTACTAAAAACAAATGAGATAGTTCACATTGGGACAACGGAGGGAGACAGTGAAAAGAAATGTAAGAAAGCGCAGGGGATGGAGGTGTGACGCAAGAAGCTGTAAGAATAAGACGTGTCAGGATGAGGGAGGTGGCCAGAGCCTACTCACCCATGGGAGATCCAAACGGAGGCCCTCGGGGGGGCATGCCCATTGGAGGAGGTCCAGGATGAGGCATTCCAGGTGGTGGTCGGGGCGGTGGCTGCCCCCCAGAGCCAGGGGGCCCGGCGTGAGGGTGTCCTAAGCCATGAGGGCCATGGTGGGCCAGCTGCATCTGAGACATTCCTATGAGGACAAAACAGACACAAAAAGGAGACAAAAAGTTAGACAAGAGGACAAAGAAAATGAGCAAAGAAGAGAAGAAAATGGAGAAAGAAGTAACATCAGAAAGAAGAGACTGGAAAATAAGTCTGACAAAAAGGACCCCTTTCCTTGACTCCATTCCAGGAAACAAAACAACCAACTAACCAATCGACCCCTCCCACCTCCCCTGGCCCTTCCACGGCTCAGGCCCTGTAACAGTGCTGCGCAAGTATGTAACAAGTGGGGTGATTATTCCGTTCATAGGACTTGGGAAGGTAACAGAGATACTGTCTGAGCAAAGACCTAATTCTAAAGGATGAGTAAGAACTTTTCAGGTGGACAACAGAGTGGGAATAGAACATTCCAGAAGGAAAAGATTAGCATGTGCAAAGCACAGGTGTGTCCAACAGCAAAGTATGTTATAGGAAACCCAGTAACACGGTGATATGGAGCAGGTCACGGGCAGGAGGCACGTCAGGAAGAACCTAGAATGCTATGGTACCAGGTTTGGGTTTTACTCTGTAGGTGAAAGGGAGCAACAGAACAATCTGAGCAAGGGTGTGTGACCATGTGTACTTTAGAAAAAAAACTCTGTGAAAGTTGATCAAAGGTAGAGATAACTGGAGTCAAAGTGTCAGTTAGGAAATTACTACAATACCTTAGGTGTGAAATAGTGAGGACATGAGAGCCTGAACTAGGGCACTGGTGGCTGGTCTGAGGCCAGAGACATTGAGACTTGGTATTAAGAAGGGGTGATAGGGAACAGTCAAACATAGCTCCCAGATTTCTGAATCAAGACCAAAAAACAAAGAATACTAGAGAAAGAGTAAGTTTGAAGGGAAAGGGTAGAAAACTGGAGTTGTCCATTAAACAGCAAGATTAAGGGTATGGGATGTTAATAACCATGGGACAGAGACACAGACCTGGGAGGCACAGAAATAATGGAATCATGCAGAAAAGAGAACCAAACACAAAACCATAGTACAAGCAGAGAAAAGGGAGCCTACTTAGGTGGCTGAGACTGAGGAGTCAGAGAGATAGATGAAGAATCCAGAAAAACCCAAAGAGACAAGATTTTCAAACAAGAGGACCTGGCCAGTTTCAAGTACAGCAAAGGTCAAACCAGAGAAGGAGCAGAGATGTCCCCTCAACTTGGCACTGGGGTAGAAGTCAAAGAAGAGAATGTAAGTAAAAGCTAAGGAAACAAAAAACAGCAAGTATAGTTTACTCTTTGGTAAAACTTAAATAAGAAAGGACGATAGGGTGGTAGTTGTTAAAGTACACAGAGCAAAGCTTTTAGTGTTTGTTTTTATAAAATAATGTCTGAAAGACACGAGGACCTGGGGGCTATCTATTACGGCTGAAGGACAAAGGAAAGCAGTGTGTCTCCTCTACCAAGCTCATCCTTCTCCTTCCCAGCAAAGAACACCCACCTGGATGTGGCATCCCACCCGGCGGAAAGGGGTGAGGATGTGAATGTCCGTGTCCAGGATGTCCAGCCCCTGGGGTTCCTGCTGATGGGGGGCCATGTCCTCCAGCCCCAGGAGGCATAGGTGGCGGCGGCATGGCTGGGGGTATCCCAGGTGGAAGTGCTCCAGGAGGTGGTACTGGGGGTGGGAAGGAGCCGGGAGGAGGCATCCCTACAGAGAAAATGGAGAAAGAGTTAATGACAGTGAGAAGAGAGTGTCTTTAGAGAGCTTGTTCCAACCTGGCCTCTCTAGGCAGGATGAGCTCCTTTCCCCTCCTCCCAACTCTCTATAGTCAGAAACAACGTTAGACAACTCAAACAACTTCAGCCTTCTGGGGAAACTCGACACCACCATCATCATTCCTCAATCCCTTTCTCATTACCTACTCACTCAGTGCCTCCCTTTTCCAGGTTCTTTTTCCTTCTTCCTGGTTCCACCCTCACCCCCAAGCCCAAAACATATTTTGAATCAAAAGCTTTACCTGGTGGGGGTAGCCCGGACCCCAGTGATGATACCACAGGATTGGGAGCAGAGGGTGGAGGGGGTGCATCTGCAAACAGCTGATGAGGGCGGTCAGCCTGGGAGAGCGGGTTCTGTGCTGCCAGAAGTCGCTCAGCTGCTGAACCATGGCGCTCACCCTTAGAGTCCTTCTTGAAGGCATAGGACACAGTGATTGGGCGGTTACAGAGGTACTGCCCATTCATGGCCTCAATTGCTGCATCCGAAGCATCAAATGAAGCAAAATTAATAAAGGCATAACCTTTGGAGTTGCCTGTGTCAGGGTCCCGCATAATCTTGGGGGTTTGTAAGATGACCCCAAAGGCGCTAAAAGTATCATAAAGCAACTTCTCATCAATCTCTGGGTCCAGGTTCCCAATGAAAATGTTGGCCCCCACATCCAGGTTTTTGTTGTGAGCTGATGCCTTGTTCACTCGTATTGGCTTCCCATAGAGTTTGATCATGTTCATGATCTTAATGGCATAGTCAGCATCTTCCTCACTCAAGAATTCCACAAAGCCATAGCCTGAGGAAGTGGAAGAGAAGAGGTTAAGAATTTGAGTGAAGTGACTCAAAATGGGGTTTTCGCCTTCTGTAGCGCAAAAAACAAGAAATAATAATCTCACTCAACTGAAAATCGTTCCAAAAACAAACTGTGAGCTAGGCTTAAGAGAAAGAAATCTTAAGCTTGCTCATTCCAGAAGTTATGAATACCACTGGGGCCCTCCAGAAGCAATCTGCCCCCCCCCCCCATATACATAATTGCACTTCGTGCCATGTACTCACCTTGGTGCTGACCAGTGACTCTATCCTTTGGCATGTGGGTGTTGACTACTGGTCCTGCCTGGAGAAATAGCTCCCACAGCAGCGGTTCACTAACCTTCTCATCCAGGCCCCCCACGTACACAGTGGCATCTGGAAGACAGGATTAGGAGGTTAGGGCAGGGATGAGAATATGAAAGGAAAGAAGTAGATGATGGGAACATGAAGATGAAAGCCAGGCAGGGAAATTGGGGGTGGAGATGGGATACAGGAGCAAAGAGAAGGCGAGGAAAAAAAAAAAAAAAAAAAAAGACATTACGTTAAACCCTTACACCTCCTCCTTTACAGAAAACAGATTTAAGTTTAACTTAGAATTCTGGTGCAAACTCTCTTTGTAGTTTAATTTTTTTCTTTTTTGGAGTGGGAAGGCGACAGATGGGAGATAGACAGAGTTACACCTACAGGCCTCAGCCTGCACCCATCCATCCCGTCCCCAGCCGGCATCACAGCCGGTCTCGCGCCCCCCGGGATGGTCCAATCTCCCGCCCCGGCGGAAACACTGCTGGCCCTAGTCGGGGCCCCCCAAACCTCCTAGGCCCATTCCGGGCTAGTCCCCTCCAGTCACCCTGGTTCCGCTCAGAGATCGGCCCGGCAGCCATGGCGATAGAGCTCCCGCCGTCTCCAGGCAGCTGTTCCGCCCTCTGACCTCAGTCACTTCTTCCACTTCCGGGGCGAAGGCGGACGTGGGCGGGGCCGCGGCAGAGGAGGAGCCGGAAGCGGCCGCGGCCATCTTAGGGCCCGCGGAGAATTGAAGTGGTCGGGGTGACGGCGTTCTTCGGTTATTGGTCTTGTGCCAAGAGTACGGCTGTGAGCGGCCTGGGCCGGGAGGGCGGAACGGAAATGCTCGGACCCTCCTAACGCAATGCTAGACGTTAAAGGATCCCACTGCTCCCAAAAATGTAAATTCAAAAGCGAAGAGAACAGAACTTTACTTTTCGTACATTTTGTATCCTTGTTCCCTAGGAAGGGTCGGGGAAGAAATCCTCAACCTAATGACTCGTGGGCTGCCCTCGGGCATGGAGACAGCTGTCCACCTCGGCCCGCAGGGTTTTGGATGGATGCGGCCTCACAGCCCCGGTCTGGGCTTTGAGGTATTACGTTTTCCCTCAGGGAGGGGGTTGCGGAATGTCTGAGCTCGCCTAGTCGTCGCTGCACATGGGGCTGAGAGGAACCCGAGGCTCAAGAGGTGGTCTGTGACCAAAGCTGAAGGGTGACTGACAGTGAAGCCCAGAGGTCTCGGTCTCAGCCTCCAGGGCACACCTCGGCCCCAGCAACAATTTCAGTCTGCTTTTGCCCCATCTGCACGGGAAAGAACCCAGTTTGCCTGCAAATTCTGCAGGGCCTCAGCAGACCTATCCCTTATTTCCTTAGCAGTAATACGGTGGGCACTTCCCTCTCCTGGGTCACACCCACCCTCTGCCCACCACTCTCCTACCTAGGTTTCTTTATTCAGACACAAGAAACAATGCCAGCACTATGTATAAATACTGGGCTTTAATGAACTCTTTAAATAGGAATGTCACAACAAAAATACACAATTGGAAGAGAGAGTGTCGCCCATATCCACTCCATACCCATAGAAAACTATAAGGGAAGAAATAGAAATTGGAATTAAAGAAGCAGCAAGAGGAGGAGGAAGGAGGTCTGTAGGCCATCTTGTTGGCGCTGATAAAGGGTATCTCTGATCTCACAATTCACCAGCTCAGTATCCAAAAGGGCTGGAACTGCCCTAAAAAAAAGAGGCAGTCATATTCTGGATTGTTTTTGTTTCTTAATTCTTCAACTCACAAGAAGCTGTCCATATAGCTATACTGAGGAACAGAACAGGCCAGGGTAAGAGTTGGATAAGGTTAGCACCACCCATCTGTAATGGAAAGTCCGTGAGCTTAAGGGCTGGCGTATAAAAGCTGAGGCAGTAAGACCAGAATTAAAAAATGGGAGGATCAGACAGAACTTCCTCACCCGAGACGACCCTTGCCCATGAGAAAGGCAGGAATTTCAACGGGATTGGGAGAGAATGGTATCTGGGTCTCTTTTCTTGGAGTGACCCTCTGGAGATATTCTTGGTGTCCATTTCTTTAATAACTCCTGAAGATGGGCTAGTTCATCCTGGAGGTCAGAGATTGTGGGAGCTGAGAGGCCCATCTGGGGAGGTGAAGAGAGGCAGAGGAATATTATTGCAGCTCTTGCTGTCTGCTTCTAAGATCTGTCCATGACTTCTGGCATCTTTAATTCTTTTCCCCCTCCAACTCAGCCCTAGATTATACTTGATATAAGCCGTGAGCAGTTTCCCCACACTCCCAAACCTATCCACTTTGATACTAGCAGGAATGGTACCTCACTTCCCAGTACCCCCACCCCCACCCCAGTTCTTTGCCTTTCCAGCTTCTGGAAACATCTCGTTTCTCCTAGAACATCTTGTTCAGCAGTCAAACCCATTTTCCCACTCCCAGTCCCTGTCTTCCCTTCTCACCTGGATCTCAGGCCTTCCCCTCAGGTAGCAGCGTCTCCAGAGCCTGATCTGGGGTCCCAGATATCCAGGCAGCAGCAGCCCCGGGGGTAAAGGGCAAGCTCCCCAATGTGAGGGGAGCCCCCACTCCTGATCAGCCAGGCTTTCAGAGGAGATAGCAGGTCGAGGGAGCCAACGAGAAGAGACTGCCAGCAGGGAAGGACTGTCCCGCCAAGGACAAAGCTGATTCAGGGGGGTCAGGGCCCCTCTGGAGAAGAGCCACACAGAACTGGGGGGTCCAGGAACCATGAAGCTTGGCTGAGGGGGAAAGAGAAATCAACTGGCAACCTAGAAACCGGATGACCCTAGTTTCCCCAAACCGTCAGGAAGGAGTATGTCCATCTGCCACCCACTCAGCACTGCATGAGTGATCAAACCACAAGCCTTCCCCTGAGAACTCTATCTACTCTGCTCACTAGGCTTCACACTAGGCCTCAGGACTGATAAAAGTTGATTTTAGGGAAACATAAAAATGTGTGCATGAGACAGGAAGACTAATGAGGAGGACAGAAAAGATGCCCTTGTGATTTCTAGGGTTTCTGTCTTCCTGGGGACAGTCAGGGACTGTAAGTGACAGCTACAGAAGAGGAGTGGGGAACTCAGACCCTGTGTCTTTCTACTTCTCCCCATTCTAGTAGTTTGAGCCTATGAGAAAGTCAAAGGAATTTAGGAACCTTAAACACCTCACCTGTTGTCTAGGGAGCCAGGAATCTGGGCAGTGTTCTGGGTCATAGCCAGGATTATGGAATAGTAGTATCTGTTCATTGCTGTAGCGTAAATTCCAGTCCCAGACAGACAGCTGCAGGTTAATAGAGTTCCCAGCTGGGGGCTGGGAGTACCCTGCATTGTAGACTTGTGTGTAAGTGTTGAACTGAATGGAGGAAACAAGAAAAAGGATGGTTAAACAAAAATATAAAAATTTTCTCCCAGGTCTAGAAAGAAATCATGAAATTTTCATCTCTTACTCCAAGAATCAGATGTAGGATGAAAGTCCAGTCCTGAAAGTGAGCACCAACTTCCCCCTTTCCCATGCACAGACCTCACTTTTCATAATCAAGACTAAACTTCAAAGAGTACTTCTTAATGGGTGTGGGGGGCATGGAAGACAAGTCAAAAATGGAAGTCACTGACCTGTCCACTCTGCTTTCCACGCTCCCAGGGAGTATCTCTCAAGAATGTAAGGGTGTCAGGAACCCTGACGCTGTCGTGAAGAGCAAGAAGGAAAAACTCAGAGAACTCAAACTCAGCTGGAAACTGCTGGAGGAGCTGCCAGACGCAATCAAGGAAAAGGAGAAACACTGGGGCCTGAGAAGATGGAAATTAAGAGGTTGGAAGGGATTATGGGGACCAAAATGGGGAGGGTAACAAAATGACAGGGGATGAGGGACACAGGGACCAGGGGACACTAAGGAGGTCAGGGAACAGAAATCCCAGTTAAGGGTGGTAGGGGGTTGTGGTCATTCACTCATCTGGGTCTCCCTTCAAGCTCAGCCCAACGTCAGAACGCTTTGGACCTAATTCACCTCCAATGGGTTATAATATATAATTTTCTCATCTGCTTACTTCTTTAGTAATACCTGCTCCCTGCACCCCAATACCCTTCCCAAATACTCTCACCTCTTCACTGGCCCCAGTTCCCCCAAGTCGGGTCAAGAAGGGATGTCCAGCTGCCACCCACTCTCGCTGCACTAGTGATTGGAAGCCGAGCAGTGTTCGGGCTTCAGGGGCTGAAAGCAGCTGGACGAGTGAAGAGAGGAGGCCATTGAAATCACGATCACCGCGCTCTGGGTGATAAAGAGGGAGAAGGGACAAAGAAGGAAGGGCCAAGAAACTAGGACAGAAGAGAGTGAGAAAAGGAAAGAATAAGTGAGGGGCACAGAGAGAGAAAGTTTCGGGTAGGTAGGATTGAGAGGGCACATAGAAATGAAGAGAAAACAAAGACCTTGAATGATTCACTTCATACAGTCCACTTGGTAGAAATCCCCAGCTTCACATGTAGGAAGCAGAATCATAAATGTCAAACCAGCTTCCACCTCAACCCCAATCCCCATCCACTGATGGAAGAGCAGGAGCAGAGAGCTGAGAACCCTTCTGTGAGGGACCACAGTCTTAGTGGGGAGGCAGAGGTAGCACTGAAGGATGAGTTGGTGCTGATGGGTAGTTCCTAGCAAAACAAGAGGAGGATGCTAGCACTGGAAGGGGACAGGGAAGCTTTATAGGTCTCCCTCCCTGAGCAGAATCCAGTCAGGTGCGTAAAGGAAAAAGACAAGGAATGGAATAGATTGGCCCAAGAAACTCACCTTGAAGTACTACAGAACGAACCCTGGATGTCACTAAGACCGAGATGTCACTGGCCTTTCGAAGACAAGACCTGGAGGGGCAGGGGAGGAAGAGGAGAGGGGAACAAGAAGCCCAGAGGAAGGGAGTGAGGGGTCATGGGAGACAATAGAAGCAGATTCTCTTCTCCTTCTAAGGAGCAACTGAAGAACAGTCTTCTTGGTAAACCAAGGAGAAGAGTTAATGGAAGACCATTTAGGAATCCAAGTTAACAGAAGGATGGGGAGGGATGAATTATAAATCGTGGCTAAAAAAAGGAAGTACCTGACATAGTCCAACCATCGTGTTCCTTCCAGAGCTGAGAGCCATTTATCCTCAGCTACAGATGAATCTGAGAGAGAGCAGAGGGATCAGGAGGGCAAAGAGCTCAGGAGAACTGGGGATTCAGCATCCAGGGTTAAGAAGGGTTACTAGTCAGTGGGGTAGTGGGTGCGTAGGTCTCGGGATAGGAATGAGAAGTAACTGTAGATGGCTATGAGATTTCTACAATTAAGCTGTGGTGATGGTTGTACCACACTGTAAATACAATAGAATACATGGAAGTGCACACTTAAGATGGGTGAGGGGTAAGTTTTATGGTATATAAATTATATCTCAAGAAAGCCGTTTAAAAAAAAGAATGTGTTGGGGTCAGGAAGGCAAGAAATCAGCGAGTCTGTGGGAGATGGGAGTTGAGCAGAAAACTGGATCATGGGCCTGAAGGGGTACCATCTATAGCAGGCAAGAGGGTGAAGCAGGGTACGATCAGCAGGCCTAGGGGTGGGGGTAAGGGGCCAAAATTCATCTCACCAGGCAGGCAGAGGGCCCTCAGCCTCAGGTGGGCAAGCTGGACATCTGCGAGACCAGGCAGCTCGTCCGCAGTGTCTACCAGGACAACGTCCGAATGCCCAGCCTGGAGCATCGACTCCACTGCTCTGGAGGGGAGGGAGTCAGAAAGTAAGGGAAGGTGTCTGCCTTGAACATTTAGCCCTTGATTCTTCTCACCCGCCCTCCCCTCACCTGATATCCTCCTTGTTCGGGTCGCTGGCTGTATAGAAGCCGCCACAGCGGAGAAGGTCACTGCCCCCAGGGTGATGCCAGGACAGGCGCTTCACATGGATGAGAGAAGGATCACTGTGGGAGAAACCCAGCCTCACCCTACCCCTGCCCCTACACTGACCTCACGGGGATCCCCTCCCTCCACATCGACCCCTGACTTCCAGGACCCTCTAATACCCACCCGTTACCCTGACCCTCACACTGACCGGTCCACGGCCCTGATGGAAGTGGCCAAACGCTTTCCTGATCTCACTGTCCAGGGTTCGGTGAGGGACCCAGAAGTAACGGGGGAGGCTGTGAAATTGAGAGTTACGTCACAGCTTGGCTCAGTGACCTCATTATAACGCAAAGCTGTTCTTACAAGGAAGCTACTTAGGAAGGGATCTCTCTGAGGTAAGGGGGATAGCTTTGTGGATGTCCTCGGAGACTGGAGCTTGTGGGAAGTCCTAGTTTTAGAGCATCAGAGAACTAGGGGAAGATTGGGAGGGCAGCAGGGGTGGGGGTGGACGGGGGGTCACCTGGTGGCTACGTCGAACCTCTCATTGACAGTGCTGACCCTCCAGCCCCTGGCACCCTGCTTTTTCCGCTCAGTCTCCCAGTCTTCTGACGTCTCCAGGAGGGGAATAGGTGGTTTCCTGGAGCCAGAACTCCAGCCTAGAGCAGGAGGGAGGCACAGAGGAGGAGAAAGAAGAGCCAGAGACAGCTTCTCAGCTCTTTTGTCTGCAGCCAGCCTCTGCTTTTTCAGACTCTACCCTTGCCTTACCCTAAAGCACCCTCGCTCACCGGCCTTACTCAGGGTTATCCCTGCATACTGTTGGGCTTGGCTGCTCCGAGCTCTGGCTTGGACAATGGCCATGGTCACCTGTGGAAGAAAGAACACCCCATCCTTTGGCTCAGACTGAAGAAGTGAAAAGAGGGAAATGGGGACCCAGGTGTGGTTCCACTGTCTTTGCCACCAGCAGAGAACAGTGAAGACAGTGCCCAACAAAAGGCACTTCCACGGGCCATGGGGAGCACATCTGGAACCACAGAATCACAGGATGTTCATTCCAGGAGGAATCTTAGGAATAATCTTATCCAGCCCTCCCTGTTTTTCAAAGGAAGGCACTTGCTGGCAGTTAATCTCCTGATGATTGGCAGAGCTGGGCTAGAATTCAGGCCCTTGCTCTCATAATACTCTCATTACACTGTCATTTTAGCCTCTCCTTGAGAAGCGATGGATGAGAGGGATCTTGGGAGATTGGGGGCTACAGGGCATTGCCAGGGAAAAGATCCCAAGGTTCTAAGGGGAAGGGGGTCCTTGGGTTGAAGGCCTCTTACCTGAAAGGCCTGAGGCTCTAGTCCTCCAGCCTCAAAGCCAACTCTGAGTAGCCGGAAGTCTCGGCCATGGATCAGAATCTCCTCAGGGATAAATTTAAGCAGGGACCCTGGACGGAGGAGCTGGACTCGAGACAGGCCATTCACTGAAGTTCAAGAGTGAGAGAGCAGTGTAACGCTGGATCTGGGTCCCTCTGGGAGGAACTCATCCAGCCCATCCCACTCCATCCACTCAGGCTGTCCTCTGAGAGTAGAAGGGTAAGGAGGGGTTCCAGCACCCCCGGTGAGCCCCTTTGCCAAACCACCACACTTACCAGCCTCTAATCGTCCAATGTTGGCCAGGGAAAAATCATACTCACTGCTCAGGGGAGTCTCCTAGAAGAAGCACGTGACTGATGCCAAAGACATCTGAAGTCTCATTCGTTGCCCTAGTTCAGCAGCCCTCACCTCCTAGAGGTAGCCCCCCCTGGACTATCCCGGATACTCACAAAAGACAGCCCTTAAGCATAACTCTCACTATCTCACTTCCTGTAATGTTTGTCTAAATCTTCTGGCCTCCCTTACCCACCTCCTGCTGGCTGTCCTTTCCTCTGTCCTACCATCTCACCTGACTCCGCTGCCATCCACAGGGCTGGAAGGTGACCCTCAAGTTGGTGCAGATCAGAGTTCCAGGCAATTTGGGTTCCAGCCCCTTCCTCACCCCTGGGGCCCATGCTAGGATCTGCTCCCCTGCAGGGCAAGGAGGGAAGTCAGGTCTGACTGTCTGCAGTGCTGCCCACACATCCACTCCTCTCAGACAGGAGGATCTAAAGGGGGAAGATTAAGATCCTGCCCTAACCTCACTAGAATGAAAGCTTAGGAGAGAATGTGTATTCTTTTGCTCCAGAGCCTAGAAGGCTCCTGGCACGTAGTAGGCACTCAAATATTTATTGAATAACTAAATGAGAAAAGGAGTAACTGAGGTCAAAGAAGCAGAGGGACCATCAGGGTCCAAGCTCCCAGCCAGCCCTGGACAGAGAAGAGAGCAAGCCTCAGGCTGAAGCACCTTAAGCCAGGAGGAGAATACAGAGGCATCCGTGGCGAAGTTTGAAGTCTTTGGAGATCAGAAGTATTGGAAGAGCATTATTACCTGGGAGGCATCCAGAGGCCAGGCAACTGCCAAGCTGACGACTCCCGGGCTCTGGCATCCCGCTCCCCTGGACAGACTTTGGTCCAGAGAGCTGCAAAGGGTGTAGGGTTATTCCCCTTGCCTCTCCAGTCCTGGGGTCTGGGGTTACTTCAGCAGCCACCTTTGAAGGCCTACCCTCATAGACTCTCAGGGGAAACAGATCAGTGGCTGCAGGGAGCTCAGGACCAGGGTTGGCAGGTACTAAAGGGAGGGGCTGGTTAATGGATAATGAGACAATGAACTTGAGACTGTGAAAAAGACCAAGCCTCCTCAATCGAGGTCGATGAGACACGCCCTCCTCCTTCTCTTCTAGATCCTTTTCTTCCCTTTTCCACCTCCACATCATCCCCACTCACACCGTCTTGCTAACGCCCTCCCACAAGCCCAAGCTGCTTCTCCTTACCCCCATCTCTGGCTCCTCCTTCTGGGGGGCGATGTTGAAACTCTGGCCCCGGCCCCCCCACCACATTTCTCTGGCTCCATCCGGTTACGGAGCGGTCAAGGGTGGGAAGCCTCGAGGATGCTCAAGCCTCTCGGGGAGAGAGACTGAATCCTGTAGTTGAGAGGAGGGAAGTCAGGGAGAGGGGCAAGGGGAGGATTCAAGGAAAAGGAGCATTTGAGGTGCACAGAGCACAAGTTGGGGTCTTTCAAAAGGTGTGCCCAGCCTGCTAGAGAAGGCTCCTCTGGAAACTTCAGTCGACTCTGGAGAGGGCGGGAGAGATGCCCAGCCCCTTAAAGGAGAATGCACACAATTTTGGAAAAGTGGAGCCTGAGAAAGGTGAGGGAAAATGGGGAACTGAGATAATACCCAGATCCCCTTCTTTACCCCAACCCCAGATCCTGGTCTCTGCCTGTTCATGATCATTGAAGACCGAGGGGAGCTGTAATGCTAAGTACTAAACTGGAGTCATTTGGGCCACTTCTCGGGGCTCTCTCAGAGTTGGCTTCCCTGGGAAGCTGGGCTTTTTTTAACATCTTCTAAAAAGGGGGTGGGGTGGGGAGGGGGTAGGAGGAATGTAAAAGTAGTTCAGGCCTCCCCGACAGACCTAACAAAAGTGGTTGTGAAGAAATAAATGGAAATTGGCCCTCAGGGAATTTTTGCCTGGGGAGGCCCAAAAACTGGGGAGTGGGGGCGAGTTAGTGTTTCCGTATATCCTGAAGGGTGCCGTGGAAAAGTAAGGAGAGGAATGGAAATACCTGCGGGATGCAGACACAGGTACAGGTATGTTTACATGCAAGCTCTGGGGGCGGGGGCGGGAGGCCCCAGGAAAAGATCTTACCACTTAATCCATCAAACACACATACACACACCACCCAAGCGGAAACTAGAGCCCACTCCAGGTACCGGAGCTCTCCCAGCCCAGACACAAGATCTCCAGATTAATGATTCATGTTAAGGACTTTGAAAGCCGAGGGCTGGAAACCTCTGCTCAGCGCAACAGTCCCATTCCCCCACCCTGCACACTGCACCCCAAGAAGCAAAGGTGGGTGAGGAGGGCAACCCAAGAAGCAAAGAGGGGGGTGAGGAGGCACCAGGAGGGAAGGAAAGGAACTGTAGCTGTCGGTGACTGGGGGTAGGAATGCAAACATCTACTTTTAGCTACGATCAAGATAGGAAATAAAATACGAAGTAAGAGTTAATGAGCTGCGGTTTTATTGATTTTGAGTCTGTACAGAGGCAGCAGTCCTTAGGTGGGGGCCCCAGTTTTCCAAAGTGACACTCAACTTTCTCCTCCCAGCACACATACACCCTTCCGGCCTCAGCTTTAAAAGTTCCCTGTCTTGGCTGCAGCTGTGGAAACAGTGAAAATATTGTGAGACAGGGAGTCGATCTGGAACAAAGAAGCATACACCTGCTAGGAACGTGGCCCAGAAGCCTGATTCTAGAAACTCTAAAAGCTACCAAGCTCCCCCACCCCCACCTGCATTCCATGGGCCTCAATCACTTGGGGGAAGAAAATTCTTCCCAAGGTCTGTGGCAATAGGAAGAGGTGTGTACCACAATTTAAAAATCCATTATCCACTTTTCTTCCCGCCTCCACCCTTCACTCAAAAGTGTTCTTTAATACTTTGAGGTGTAGGAGCAGCAGAGAGATACAGAAGGAAAAAACATCTGGGGAATGGGGGAGTCAGAGGCAGAAAAAAAGGGAGACTTGGATCAGCACCTAACCAGGAGTGCAAAGTGGGTAGCAGCTGGGGGTTAAGTAACAGGAGGACCACCTCTCACCGCCCCACACACACCCAGTGGAGGTTAACGGATGAAAGGAAGGGTGGATAGACAAGAGGCTGTGTCAGATTTTTCCATTTTCAGGATCCTGGTCTGGTTGCAGGTTTGTGCCAGGAGTGAAGGCTGCTGGGAGGGGCAGCTAGAGGAAGGAGGTGGAGCTGAGTGACTCACAACATGAGTCACAGATCCAGTTATAAGCACAGAAAGAGGCCAAGGTCCTCCCCACCCCCGCCCCTCAGCGCCACTGTCAGCCAGCTTCCAGTTCTGTTTGCTACCACCCCTCACCCACGTGGCCAGCAGAGGGAGGTGGCATGGAGAAAGTCTAAATGGGGAATGTCATAAATATTTTGTTAATCAACTTAAATACAGGGGGTAAAACACTGTGATTTGCAGACCCGGTATCAACAAAGTGAGAGAGACAGACTGCCTGTATGCCTCACTGGAGCTACAGTTGAAGGGCCTGGAGGGAAAAGGAAATTAGAAAAACCTGGGGTGCAAGTGATTCCAGGCCAGGAAGGGACTTCTAATTCTGTCTTCTCACCTGTGGCTGTGTGTCTGGGGCACTGACTCCTAGGAGAAAGAAGGGGTCAGAGTCCAGAGGTGTTCGAGTAACTCAGGGACAGTCACCTTTGAATCTCCTTTATTGGGAACAAAAAAAATGTGACTGGAACCTTAAGACATGTCGTTATTTAGAAAGTAGTAAGAACAACAAAAGCTAGGTCCTCATAAGTCATTCAGAACCAGCTCAGTATCAGCTCCCAAATGTACAATACAGTCTGCTAACTTGCTTTATTGGCCTGTGAGCTTTAGTTTCACTTGAGAAGAAACTGAGCCAAAGGGAGAGGGAGGTTGCTTCCCTCCAGGCCCTATACAGCACTGAGTTTAACACCATCCGCACTCAAAAGGGAGACTGAATCTTAAAAACAAAACAAAACAAAACAAAACAAAACAAAAAAAACTTCATATACTCTTTTATTTTGTTGGTAGAATCCAGTATGAGGGGATAACGTTTGGTTAAATCTTGTAACTCTCAATAAAACCAGAACAGATTAAGGGAGGAATGTAGAGGCCTAACCTCTAGTAGACCTGCTCCGTCAGTGGGGTAGAGAGTGGAGGGTGGAGGGGGAGCACTGTCTTAAGTCAAAAGGGGAAAAGTTAGGAACCCTGAAAATCTCCCCTCTCCAGTAAAAACCCCAGTAGGTATCCCAATGCCCTGGATTAAAGAAACTAAGTGCACTTATTTCGGCCTGAGAGATGGTACCACCCCTCAGCTAGGGCTATGGGGTCTGCCTCCCTCTTCATCCACACACCCCTCCTTAACTAAGGAGTTGTGGCTCACTGCGTGCACATCACGTACCAGTCCTCCCTTCTCCCCAGCACAGTAATTCTATAAGCTCTCCTCTTCCACCCCCTCATCCTCCCCCAATACCACAAACCAACCAGGGTCTGTTTTCATTTCCCAGGCATTATTTTTTCACCACCCTCCCGTGCCACAACCCTGTCAAAGAGTAAAGCAAAACAGACTTTACTCATCCCTACGGAAAAACATCCACTGACTCAGGGTCCCTCATCTTTAGAATGAAGAGTTTTTTTTTAAGATGCCTCAATAGTTACCTTCCCAAATTAAAAAAAAAAAAAAAAAAATATATATATATATATATATATATATATATATATTTCTTAATAAAAAGCTATAGGGCCTAAATAAAGCCCCATTTTACCATACTCACCCCTAGGCCACCTGCAGAATTTCCACCTTTTTTATTTGAAAAGAAGTCAAAAGGAATTGGGATTGGTTACTTTATAAATCAAACAAAAACAAACATGACACAAGGCTTCCGGTTTTGTTCATTTGTCCTCAGTTTTTAAAAACAAAAGTATTAACTAAAATCTAACAACAGATCATATCCAAACACAGCAGTCCAGTGGAGAATCAAAACTTTCCTGGTTTTATTCTCTGGGAAAACTCCTGGTCTGTTTCCATTCCTATTGGTCCAGGCCAAAATCCTATGATATAGATGGATGCCTCTGGGCAATCTAGGAGAGCTGTGCAAATTCAAGGTGTGAGTTTGAGCCACCTGTTGTTTGGGTGCATGTTAGGTGATAGAACTTCATAAGGTGTTGGTCTCACCAGTGTTGTTATAACCCCAGAAACAAGGTGAGGTGAGCAAGGCACTCGCTTAGGGCACAAAATTTAAGGGGTGCACAAAACCCCAGTAACCAAGATACTATTTTAATGCAGTATTTTTTGAAAATCGAAACTAATGTAAAAAAAAAATCCACAATGAACAAAGTATCAAAATTTTAAATAAAGACAAGATTCAACCCACTTTCTCAATTCAGCTTTTCTTTTCTTTACCCTTATCCCAGTCCTGTTGGATCCTGTCTTAAGACTTTGATATTTTGTTCATTATGGATATTTTTTGCAATCATTTTTAAAAACACTGCATTAAAACAGTATTATCTTGATTACTGAATTTTTCAGTACCCCCTTAAGTTTTGAACCTGAGGGGAAGCCCTCGTCTCATGAGTCCCAGCCCTGCCCAGAAATATATTTAAGTACCCTCCTTTGGAACCTGTCTCCTTTGACCTTGTTGCTTCCTTAACACCAGTCTATTTTCAAATAAAAGCCTAAAAATTAACAGCCACAGGAAGCGATTAAATCAACAATCGGGTTTAGAAAATAAGTGACTTTCAAGTTTGTTGAGGAGAAAGGAAACTCTAAACTGAGCAGTTCCAATGAACAGGACAGCCTTGGCTGGCTTTGTCACCAACGGGGATGACAACTTTCCTTACTGGGCAGAAGCAACACATGGCAAACATGAGCTCCCCCAACACACACACCCAGCCCAGGTCTGCCCTGGATCAGATGTGGGGACTACATTCCACAGGATGGGTTATGAGTACATACCTCAAAGGAGAAATCCAAATACAGAACGGTAGCCCCAGTTAACACTCTGGACACTTAAGTACACTTATTCCCCTTCTTCATATGCACCTAGGAGTGTATACAATTGCATAGTTGATTTTTTCCCCCCAGGAAAAAAAATTTAAAGAAAAGGGAAAATTGGCCCAGGATAGGTCCTCCAGTTTAAAGCTCTCAGAAATGGTGCTGGCCAGAGCACAGGCTGTCCAGGCTTGGGCTTTGTGCAAAATGCAAAGGAGCTCCCCCTGCTGTGTCCACAGGCCCACTCCCATCTCCTGGGGAGAAGGGACGGGTCAGGGAAAGGGGGAAGTCCAAAAACAGATCAGCTCATTGGGAGTAGTCTGTGATCTGTGGTTACAGTTCACTAAAATATATTTCTCTAACTACCTTTTTATAAATTGCCCCCAGCCCCCACCCCAAGTTTCAACATCAGTCCTATTATAAAAAATATCTCTGCTTACAAAGTATTTTTTATTATTTTAATAAACTAACCACAGATTAAGGTCAGCTATGGCTTAACAAAAGAAGCCGGGATGTTAAGTTCATTCTCCAAAAGTAGAGAGAAAGGAGAAAGAATCACTTAAATAGGGGAAAAAAAAATCATTTTTAAAAATGTTTTTGCTTGCTGGGGTCTTTTTGTTCCTTTTCCTTTAAAAAAAAAAAAAAGTCCAAAAAATAAGTTGCTTTCTACAGAAACGCAGCAGCAGAGGATGGTAGTGCTCTATTTAGGTTTTTGGTTTTGTTTCCAACAGTCTGGCCAAAAGTCCTGTCCTCCTACACCCCTCCCAAGGCGTCCTCAAACCCTAAGGTGTGGTTATTGCTAAGCAGTTAAAAAAAGATCACCTCTGCATCAATTCACCTGGAGAAAATTAAACACACACGGCTGCTCTTCTCACCACTCTCTTCCCTTCCCCAGAGGGACCTTTTTTTTTTAATAAAATTAAAGTCTTAAAAATCCCTCAACCTTCTTAGCTGAGCTCAGCCCTCAAAAAGGACGAGGAAAAGATAGGGGGCAATCAATCGGCCATCTCTCAAACTAGAACAGATGACAGATGGCTGTTCAGAAGGACATAAAATTTAAGAGGAAAGATTCCCCTTTTAAGTTCCTCCCTTTCCCATCTTACTAACCTGATTCAAGCTATCCCCCTCCTAATAAGCACCCATGAGCACACATTATTGCCTTGTCTTTCCAGACCCTGCAGGAGGAAGAATTTATCCAACCCTAAGTTTCTGCCTTAATTCAAGTCAACAGCAAATCTGTCTAATTTCCCAGTTTCCCTCCACATTCCCAACTCCACCACCATGTGCTTTTTTCCAACCTAAAAGAACTTTGGTCTGTTTTTTCTTTTATTGACTGAGAACCTCCTTTGCCTGTTCCTCCCCAACACGTCTACCCACCTCCCCACCCTCACACACCAAAGCTTCCCCCTCCCCCCGACGACTTTCTCTTAGGTCCTGGGATGGACTCGAGGGGTTATGACACAGAATTACCATCCTTCCCCCCCGTGTACTTCCTCAGTCCCTTCATGTCAAGATCGGCAGAGGACCAGTGCAGCCCTCAAGGCACCATCCAGCCCTGGCCTGCTCTTGCCAGCCTGGCAGCTCCCCAGAGTATACACACTTAAAAGTCTCTAGCCAGGCTCCCACACACATGACTGCATTAGCCCCATCAACATGGGGCTGGGTCTTATGAGCCAATTAGTTGAGCTTAACTCTGTGTAGCCCCCTTGCCCACCGAGGTGTCCCCATTCAGAACCTGTGCACCAGCAGCTCCCCAGCCGGTTCACGCTCCCTTCTCCTCAGCTCTTCCCTGTAACAGCAGGAGCAGAAGTTGTTTGTCTCAGGGTGTCCATAGAAGCTGCAGTTCGGTTGTTTGCATTTGGTCTGGGTTGGGGGGAGCCCCCGGGGACCTCCAGCCCATCCATCTGGCTCAGGGGGCTCTCTGTAGCCATTGCTATAGGAATCAGCCACGCGGAAGTGGGGTGGTAACAAGGCACCCCTGTGAACGCCATCCTTGGAGTGACTGCCTGGCTCCAGAGAAGGGATGCTGTCCTGATGGGGGTGGGGTCGCCCAGGAGGGCACTGTCTGGGGAAGGTGGCATATGGTGGTAGGCTCCCCCCACATGGCCCCCCTGCCAACTGCCTCCGGGGTTCCTGGCAGTGGACTCCACCCACCGAAGGCCGAGGGATAGTAAAGCCACCAGGGTAGCCAGTGGAAAATGCCACTGCCTTGGACTCTGCTGGAGGGGCAGCCAGCAGCTCCTCCCCACCATCTGGCTCTGGCTTTTTGGCTGGAGGAGGCCCACTCCCTACCCCTCCATTCATGATCTTTCTCTCTGCCTCCTTCTGCTTCTGCTCTGCCAGGAATCTTTCCTCAGCATCAGAAAGGTAGCGCTGGATCATCTCCTCCTGATACTGGTGACGGTGACCCATCTTCAGGGTTCCAACAAAAATAAACTTCCCCTCCCCTTGCATCGCAGTCCTCAGAAAGCTCAGGCTTTGCATCACCTCCTGGCTATACTTGCTCCCTCCATTACCAACAGACTCAGACGTGGGCTTCTCAGATACAGGCCCATCCCCAGCTGCCTCCTCCTTGCCGCCCTTCCAGCTCTTCAGTGAGTTCTTCTTCTTCTTCTCCAGTGTCTCGGTGCCACCGCTAGCCCCCGCCCCCGCCCCGCCGGGCTTAGAAGCCTTGCTGTGCATCAGGCCCCCCATGTTCTTCTTGAGCTTGCTGCCCAAGGTTTTGCCAAAGCTGCCCAGCTTGTTAGCCACAGAATCTGCTCTCTTCTTGTCCTTTTCCCGATCTCGCTTCGACTTCTCTTTCCGCTTGCTGCCCTCATTGCTGGCAGAACTGCTGCCAACTGACTCCTTGTCTGATTCCCCAGATTCGGGAGTGGACCGGGGCTCATCTCCAGCTGAGGCTGTGGGGGACTCCGGCTGGGCCAGGGGCGCCTGGAAGAGACAAGAGCATGGCTGACAGTTATCCCACAGTCTGGGTTGGGGGGAGCCCCCAGGAACCTCCAGCCCATCCATCTGGCTCACAGGGCTCCCTGTAATTAGCCATGAGGAAGAGGGTGGTAGCGAATGCTTTCCCAGAGTGACTGCCTAGTTCCAGAGAAGGGCTGCTGTCATGATGGGAGAAGGGTCCCCCAGGAGGACACTGTCCTTCCCAACTCCAGCCAGCTCTCCCGTGGGACTGGGTAAGATGTATCTAATATGTAACTTTTACCTCACTTCCTGCAATTTCACTCCCTTTTGTAATAAGGAGATATCAAAACAAAGCCTGACTGCTCTTCCAGAACAATGCGCAACTACCCAAATAAATGGCTTCTGGGTGAGGAGGGAGAACATTCTACAGACACTAGAATGTCCTTTACTATAAGTTTCTCTATGCCCAATTCTGCCCAGAATTAATCTCAAGGAAGTCTTAAATAATCACCCCAAGTCTAACCATTCTGCATCCCCTCAACTTTTAGACATTCAGCACTGGAGTCCATCAGTTTGCCTTTGCTCCTGTGTTCCTGTTCAACGGCTAAGAGTGACACCATCAGAACCTACCAGATCAGGAGCTCTTTAAGCTATTCTGTCTCCGCTGGTCCCCAGCACGGAGATCTATGTACAGAGGGCTTGGAGCAAAGTAATGACAACCTCAAATTCACCAGAAAGTCCAGAAAACTTTTCTTGAAGACTGTGTTTTAGTGTCAGAAAGCAGAGTTTGGTTGGAGAGAAGATACAAAGGGCACTAACAGGTAGAAAGTCAGGGAAAAGTGTCTTTTGGAACTTACCTGGTATTTCCCAGTTATTCCTAACCTTGAATCATAAGCCACTGCTCAGCAGAGACTCAGAAGGAGACCACCACCACATCTCCTTGTTCCCCCAACACGGAAAGTGAGGACACGCAAGGGCGGGCGGGGAGAAGCCCTTACCTGAGCGTCTGAGGACACGGGGATCCACCTGACATTCATGTAGCTGTGCAGCAGATGCAGCTTGACCTCTAGGGACAGGATTACACTGGGAAACGGAGGGGAAAGAGAATTTAAACTTGTACTGGGACCTTTAAAAAGCCAAGGAGCATGATCCAGTTGGGGGTAGGCTGGGAGAGGGCTACCCAGCTGGGACCTCAGAGGGGGTCGGGTTTGAATTAGAGCTCCAGCAATTACTAAGCTTTATGACTCTGAGCAACTCACTTCAACCTTCCTGAAACTCACTTGGGGTTGACACTGGGTAACATCTATCCTGTAGGGCTATTGTGAAGATTAAGATAGTATTTGGGAAGGGCCCAGCACAGTGTCTGGAAAATAGGACACACTTACTAAACAGGAGCTATTATTGTTGTTGTTGTTGTTGTTGTTGTAAATATTACTTGGAAGGAAGGAGTTTTTGACAATTAGGTGAGAACTTACATAAAAAGTCATAAACTCTGGGTTTTTTAATCAAATGCTCTCAGTTGGATCAGTTTCAAGAGCCCAAAGAAGAAGGCACTAGGTAAGCAGTAAGGGAGGGGCTTTCATATTCATAAGCTCTTCACAGGAAGCTGAGGAGGCAGGAGGAAACCAACTTCTGGGAGGCAGGTGGCAGGAGGGGAGAACGCATTATTCTTGCTGTTTAAATTCCAGCAAGGCAAAATCCAGAGCACACTATTTTGGTCAACTGTTTAAACCCCTTCTACATGGGCTGGGAGAAGAAGTGTGATTTGATTATCTTGATTTTCTGACCACTGTCTGGGGATCCTGCAAGAACACCTGCATGTTGTAAGGAGATCCCGGGACTCCAGGCTCTTTCTCAGGGAGAAGCAGCAGCTGCGCGCTGCAGAGTCCCGCTGCCCAGCCCGCCTCCCACCTCTCCACCTTCCCAGAGACACCGGGATGTTAGGGGACTGTCTCTGCCTCCGGGCTGGGGAAAGTCCCTGGGAGATGAGACCACAGCTACAAAGCAGACGAAAGGCTAGGCCTGCCTCACCTGGCCAATCGGACATTGTCATTGTCATCTTTGCCCCACTCCCAGCCCTTTCCAGGGTCCACAGCAAAGTGCAAGGGCAGCAGCTTATGCTCTGAATCTGTAAGTGGGATCACAGCTGGGGAGGAAAAAAACACATGATCAAGGAATCTCTTGAGAGAGGAACACAACTGAACAGACTGACTTCACTAAAAAGAAGGCTGAACCACAACAAAGGTCTCTAACTAGAGCCACTTCTCAATTCTTACACGTGAATTACCTCAGCATCAAAAACTAACAGGCACAGGGAGGGTATAGCTCAGTGGTAGAGCACGTGCTTAGGATGCACAAGGTCCTGGGTTCAAGCCCCGGTACCTCCATTAAAAAATAAATACATTAAAATAAAAATAAATAAATAAATAAATAAATAATGTTCCTAGTTTCCTCCCAAAACAACAACAAAATTTAAAGAAAAGAAAAGAAAACAAATAAAAACTAACAGGCAGGTTTTCCCTTACTACCAGCACACAATTCAGGCCACTGATCTCCACAACTTCCCACCAGTCAGCCAGCCGGCCAGTCAGCACCCATGATGTTCTTGCCAGTTAATGCAGATTCGGGGAATTTAAAGTCATTACTAAGACAAATATATTAAGACCTTCATTTGGAAGCTTCTATGACCTTAATATATAAGCTTTTTATTGCAGAGCAGGGAACAGGGAATACAGGCTATTGTGTTATCCCCAAACACAATTTTTTAAAATTTTAAAACCCCAGTATATCATCTTACAGCTTAGGAAAACTGTATCAACATGCTTGTCTGGGCTTCCATGTCACTTAATTCTTTCCTCCTACACTCTGCCTCATTTCAGTTCTTCCAAGTGAAAATAAAGCAGACCAAAAGACACCAGAGACACAGACACTGCATCCCACACCTTGTTCCTTGGCATTCTCCTTGTGCTCCATGGACACCAGTGCAGAAAAGTGGGCCTGATCGTAGGCGAGCACCAGAGGGGAGCGGTGACACTGGCTGGCTGGGGCCTCCAAGGGCAGATAGATTCCCCCAAAAGGAATAGGGGCAAATGCTGCAGGAAACCATGGAGATGATTATTAAGGTTATATTCTTGCCTAGTAGGACACTGCCCCACCCCACTCTGCCAGTGGAGCCCTTTCATTCCAACCCACGTATAATAATTCCTTCCTAGAAGTCTCGTTCAGTAACCCCAGCTGCTTCACTCTGAATCTCTTGAGAATTTTGCATTGTTCTAACTTATACCTTGTTTTTTCCCCAAGAGTCTACATATCCCCTTTCCTGCCCTCCTCCCAGTGCTTAGCCCAAGGCTCTGCAGACAGGGATGCTCAGGGTACAGTGAGGACTGACTCACCTTCCCCTCCGGAGTCCCTCAGCATGGTGTCTGCCACGACGACTATGGGCCTCCTGAGCACATGAGCAAGGACGAAGACGTGGAATTCTTCTAGGCTCTCGTACACAGGCTCTTCTGAACTCTCCACCCTAGAGTTGCAGGAGGGGAGAGAGTGGAAGGGGTGCAGTGGAAGGGGGAGGGAAGAAAACAAAACAAGAGACCCCTGAAGACCAGTTCTGCAAAGAGGAAAAAAAGAAATGCCTTTCCATTTTTTCCAGTCTTAAGGCTGCCATCGACGTAGCTGATTATCTTATGCTACCATGGCTGTTCCTACTCCCGTTTCACAGATGAGGAATCCAAGAATAGCAATGTGAAGGCTCTGGGGATAAAGCAGCGTCAGGAATTGGGAAGTAATTCCTCTCTTCATACTCATCATGTTCAACCATCTTCCCCTTCTCTTCATCCAGTAGCTCAACACCCAAGAACTGTGTAGCCTCATCCTGCTGACTGTACCCAGCACAACCACCCACACCCCACACGCATCATGTCCTACCCCTCCCAAAAGAGAAACTAAAAATCCCTCCTTCTGTGTTCCCTTACTTCAAGAACAGCCTCACCCGTCTACGTCGCAGCCTGATCAGAAACCTGAAGTATTTACTGTTCTTTATGTCTCATCTTCAGTTAATCACCTGGCTTGACCAAGTCCCTCTCTTAAGCGGCTCCTGCACCTGTCTCCTCTGGCCTATCGCGAACCACCACTCCTCACACCCACGGCCCCTCCTTCCCGGATTACTACTTCAGTGTGTCCAAATACAGCAGTGCTCCTGTCACCCGCATACTCACGATTCAGTGGCTTCCTGCCCCCTAAACCAATGTTATTCAACCCTCGATGCTTGCCACAAATGCAGATTTCTGGGCCTTACCTCTGTCCAACTCAACTGGACTTCCTTAGGGTGCAGGTCCAGAGTCTGCATTTTAAACTATCTCCCAGATTATTCTTATACACAATGAAGTTTGGACAGGTTATAATTTTTAACTTTTTACTATAGAAAAATTATAAATTTTAAACATATCTAAAACTAGAAAGAATATTATACTTACCTCTCATGTATCCATCACCCAGCCTCATCAATTATGAACACATGGTCAATCTAGTTTCACCTAGACCTTGATATATTTCCCTAGGGATCAGCTCCCACCACACCAGATTATTTTTGAAGAAAATCCTAGATATCATATCATTACATCATGAATATCTGTTTCTATCTCTAAAAAATAAAGAACTCCTTTTTAAAACAACTACAATATCATCAATATCACACATTAAAAACTTAACAGTAATCAAACATGTAGACGTCATTCACATTTCCCCAACTGTCTTATAAATGTCCACACATTCCAACAGGTTGATGTGTCTCTTAAGCGTCCTTTTCCTTTTTATTATCCTTGCCTTTATTTATTGAGGAAACCAGGTCATTTGTCCTGCAGTTTCCCAAAGTCTGGAGAATACAATTTTAATTCCATAGCATTGTACAAGAGAAATCTTAGCGTGGCCCCCAGAAGTCTGCACTGCCTCATCTATCATTGTGCACCATGCACTCTGTATTCTGGCAGTAACTGAACTGCCCGTAGTTCCTAGAACATGCCACACTGTTACCCCGTTCTGTGCCCTTGCCATGGCTTCTCTCTCTCTTTCTAATATCCTGTTAGCACAGAGCTCTTTGGACACTGAGGACTCAGCAAAGATAATTTCCTGCTCCTCCACTTAGACATACTTACCCACCACAATTGGCTCCGTTGGTTCCGAGATGCATGCGGGGTTCACTTGAGGCAAGCTTGATCAGCTCATTCCATTCCTTCTGCCACTCATCCTCTGTGTATACCAGTCCTGACTGTGTGAAAGACGAGCAGGGGACAGCAAGCAATTAGAGGCTAGATTCAAGAGACAATAGCCATTCCAACTCATTCACGTTACCCCACTCCCTACTCTCTTAGCACCTGGCGTACAACTTGCACTACAAAGTCAAATCTCTCTCCCTTTTATAGTCAAGAGCCATGAAAGAAGAGTCTATGGCCTTTTCCCGCTCCTTTCTGACCCGTTGCAGTCTAGCTTCCGTCTCTGCCCTCTAGCCTTCGCCCCCACCCCCACACACCACTTCACCTAACTAGCAAAAGACAATGACCTTGTCATTGCCAAATTCAGTGGACTCTTCAGTGCTTATCTTTCTTAGCTTCCATGTGGTGTTTGATCTCCTCTTTAAACTTTCTTCTCCTTCAGCCTGCACAACCTTCTTTCTCCTACCTCTCTCAACTCTGTTGACCTCAGAAATACTGAAGCTGTGTCAGTGATGTTAGCCTTGGTCCCGTCTGGGTTATCTCTTCTACCACTGTCATCTCATCTACTGCTGTCTATATGCTCAGGACTCTAACATCTTCCTCTCTGCCCAGACTTCCTCTGAACTTCTGTGTTCACATCCAGCTGCCTACTGATGACAGCCACCGCCTATGACTACCTCAGACTCGATCTGGTCAAAACTGGACTTCCACCTCTTCTAAAACCCGCTCTTCCTACATCTCTACCTTAGTGAACACCACTATCACCAAACACCCAACTAGAAGCCGGGATTTATCTAAGACTCCTCTCCTTTCACCCATCCCACATCTGGATCCCTTTAGTCAACAATTATTAAGCACAAACTACTGTAATGGACCCTTAACTGGTTTTACTACTTCCAGTCATACATTCTTATGATCCATTTTCTACTATGCTATCAAAGATTTTTCTAAAATTAAAATCTGATGATGTTAGCTTCCTGATACAAGTTCTTTTAAGAATTGTCATTGCCTATTAGATACAGTTCAAACTCCTTAAGCATAGCATACAGAGTCCACTTCCTGGCCCCAACCCACCTCTCTGATTCAACATTTAATTAGCTGTAGCTCCTTGAATGCACCATGTTGTTTCATACTTCTGAGTCTTGTCTACGTTGTTCCTTCTGCTTAGAGCAGCCCACTCCATATTCACCTGGAGAATAATTTCTCAACTGTCAGGAAAGACAACTCCTCTATGAAGGTCTTCCTAAATCTCCCTGATAGATCGACCACTCACTCCTTTCTTTGTGTCCTCCCTCCTCAACTGCTATATGGATTTCTACCACGGAAGTCACAACCTGTTCCGTTTTGGCAATTATGTATTTACATGTCCATCTCTTCCTACTACTCTTAAGAACCAGCACGGTGTCTTATGCACTACGCCCAGCACCTGCTGTGTGACCAGTAATCAAAACACACATACTGAGTGAAACTATAGTTTTTATCAAAAAAGAGGAAGAAGTGGTACAAACAATCTTATAATATCATATAGGCTTTAGGATGTGTATGATTTGGAAGAAAATCTACCTTATTATTTACATTTGACCTACATAAGTGTTAAAATGAGTTTATACTTAAAACACACACTGACAGAGTAGAAAAAAAACACACTGGAAACATGAGAAGTTTCAGAAACAAATTTAACAGGAATTAAAGAGCTGCTGTGAGCACATTTTACTTTAATCATTTAAAAAATGACAGCTATTTTCAGTTTGTAAAATGCTATCACAAACTTTTTCAACTAAAAATAAAAACAATGCACTGGTTACGTATGAGGTGCTCTGGTCTCTCTGATAAATGATACACATTCACGAGGATCCATCCCCCTCATCATCCCACGAATGTTTGCTTCCTATTTTTACAAGCACAGCCACGAGGTGGTGCACCCTTCTAGGCTGAAAGTGCTCTTACTAGGTTTTACCACCATTTTCAACAACAAAAGGAGGCCTGAGAAATCAAAACCAATTTAGTTTGGTGTTTGGTGCTGGCTAAGAGTATCTCTCCAGTCCTTCACCCCCTCCTCTGACTCCCACGCTGGGATATAATACTATGAATGGTCTGAGCTAAAACAATTATCTGGTTTCCACTTAGAACTTCCAATGTGCTGAGCAAAAGGAGTAAAAAGATTGTTCCTTGCACAGCGACTATTCTCTATGCATGTATTTCCCCTTGGGGACTTTGAGAGGGAATAGGTGGCTGACCAAGAATAGAGCTTGGATATTTCTGGGTCTCCAGGCTAAATACCATCATAACCTAACCCCACCTTTAAAAGAATAACTATCGTAGCCTGACTGCTGGCATCGGGCCCACCTATTCTCTGACTGCTGCTGTCACTTCTGGCTGGCACGCTCTGGTCTGGCCTTTTCTTGTCTCGGAAGTGGTCAAATCTAAGGTTCAGGTACAGTGTGAATTCAACAGAGAAGAAGGCAAACTCTAGGCTGGCTCTCACTCAGGCAAAAAAAGCTCTCCACGCAGTCCAGCTCAGCTCACCAGGGAGCTGGGGGTTTGGCAAGTCAGTAAAGAATGCTGTTTACTTGGCCTTGCCCCTGGGCATTTATTTCCCTCAGGAATCTTCTGGGGCAGACTGGCTGATCAAAGACAGGATTCTGATCTTAATATCATCCTTATTTTAACAACTGAGTTCTTTGTTTTTGAGAAAGAAATATAACACATTCTACTTCCATATTTTAAATCTTCAAGGCAAAAAATTCTAATAACTGAAACAAAAAGAAATCTCTTAGTTCTATATTATGGCCAGCTATTATAGAGCAATAAAAAGGTGGGGGGACGATGGGAAGAAAGAGGAAAGTTTCTCAAGAGATAGTCCCACATTAATGCCAGAGACGCCCAGCTATACACATGGCAAAGAGCAGCTATACACGAAGAGCAGGAGAGAAACAGAGAAGACAGAGAACCAGGGCAAAAGGAAACAGGGAGACTCATTATCATTATGTAACTGTATAATGTCATTATTAAAGGGAAGGGAATCGGCAAACTTTCTCTGTGAAGGGCCAGGCAGTACATCTTTTACACTTTCTTGGGCCACATGCAACTCTATTCTGCTGCTGGAGCAGGAAAGCACTTACATAAACATAAACATGTAAATGAATGAAGGGGGTGCTGTGTTCCAATAAAACTTTTTTTTTTTTAACAAAAACAGTTGGGATTTTACCCACAAGTCATATTTTGTCCAGCCTCTGGACAGAGATGGAAAGTACAAATAGTTCATTGTTAGTTTCTTATACAGAAGCAGCCTCAACATTTGCTAACCATTCAGACTCATGCCTTTAAAAGTTTTTTACAAACAAACTGAATATATGAAAAACAAATGGTATATATGGCAAAAAATTTTTAAGCATTTGCATTTCTGTAAGAGTTAAAAATGTAATAAGTCCTTAAAAACTGGCCTAGCCTTATTATAAGCAAAAAACAATATAAAAATTCTTTGAACACATACTTTGTTTTGCAAAAGATTGCCACTAAAGGCTTAGTGAGAGCCTATCAGGTGGAAAAGCACAGTGTCAGATGTCCCCTCTACAGCTCTCGGCTTCCCCACACCCGTTCTCACAACTGTCTCAGGAGGCATGTGCCCTGTGGTGCTAGCTGCATTTTAGACAACCTCCAGAACTATAAAAGGAGTAACACTGACTTAAGCACCTAAGTAGGAGACACTTCCTACCGCTAGCCCTGGCCACTTTCCCGGGTAACTGGAGAAAGCAAGGTGCTCCCACCCAAGCTCCCTCACCTCTTTATTCTGCTGAGTTTGCTGCCACCTCCAGCGCCGTTTTAATGCTTCCTTCTCAGCCCCCTTCTCCATCAGTGCATACAGAGCTTTCCGCAGCATCAAGTCCCGATCATGGAAACCCCACATCCCTGTGGCAGGAAAACATAATGATAAGACACCTTCCCTTGACTCAGTTCCACTTACTGATTATGATACACACCCTGACATGAAGGAAATCAGGCTGAAGCCCAGGTTCAAAGAAACTCCCTGCTGTGACCTGGGGGAAAGGTAATTAAGAAAGAAAAGACATTCCTACTCGGGAGGTTCAGAACCTCCTGATCAAGGTTGGCTGGATCAAGTCCTGCACATGAGATTTAACCGTATTGCTTCCTTTCTATGAGGGAACAAAGGACCACTTGCAAGACTCACCAAGAGAGGCGGCATGCAGAAGGCAGTTTCCATCTCCAGTAGTTGCCAAAGGAAGGAGTCTCTGACAGGTGGGGTCCACACTCACCCACCAGTTCAAACGCCCTACAGAAACAAGAGGAAAAGGAGAAAAGCATATTATCCACAAAGCTCTTCCCACTTCCCTATTTCTAAAACAGACTCCAAATTTACCTCCTCGGAATAAAACCATCACTCTATTACTCTATGTATCTTCTTCACTTACATCTGCTTCATCAGAATCTGGGGAGCCCAAGTGCTTAGATCAGTGGTCCTTAAGTGGGGACAATTTTGTCCCCAAAGGAACACTTGGCAACATCTGGAATTATGTCTGGTTGTCACAGCTGGTGAGGGGATGTTTCTGGCATCTAGTGGGTAGAAGCCAGGAAGGCAGCTTACACAACAAAGAATGATCTGGTCTTAGGTGTCAACAGCACTAAGTTTGAACAACCCTGGGTTGGATGATGAGGCCAAGGTCGTAGGTTGAAATCTGTGTTGGCTACTTGGTCTGGCTCTGATTCCTTCACTCTGGTCAGTAGACCAGCAAATACTGTAGCAACAAAAATCAGCATAAATCCATCACCAGTAAAAGAAAAACAACTCAAAGCCTGTGTTCAAAGGGTCATGCAAGTATCATCTGCATATGCAACAGTGAGCATGTCAGCATGGATCTGGTGTGACTTTAAAGACATGAGCAGTAAGACAGAGCACTTAAAACACCCAAGAAAGTAAGTCTCAATTCTGTAGATATCCCACAATTGCTAATCCATTATTTACATAAGGAAAATATTTTAAGAATGCTTAAAAGTTTTCTTGAATTACTGAAAAGTCTACTGAAACAAAAACTGGTCTGTAATCATACCTGCCATATAAACTGCTTACTACTTAAAAAATTATAAACAGATGCACATGGTTAGAATAGAAGGGTACAAAATGAAAAATAAAAGCTTCCTTCCGTGCCCCCACCTCCCACCCCTCAGTCCTTCCACAAGAATTTTTTAATACCTTATGAGCTTTTCCAGAAATCCCAGCTGCCTCACCCCATCATATTAACTAATTATAACAATAACTTAAGACAAATATAACTGTAAAAGTAAATAAATCTTTTGGGAAAGGTTCAAATAAACAAACATGACTTGGATTAACCACCGCCGCACATCACTGACAGCGCTGGTTCTTTCTGTTCCCAAGGGTCTTCCAGAGCCAATTATAATTCATCTGTATTTTTTCTTCATGTATTGATTTTTAGGTATTGATTCCTAGGTGTATTTCTGGTTTTCCTTCTAACAAATGGGAAATTTCCAGAGGAAAGCGTCTAATTTATGTCTTTTCTGTAACTTGAAGAAGCACCTAGCTCAGTGCACGTTTATCTGCCTGACTGTGGAGTCTGGATGCGATCGGACCAAAGGCTTGGACTGGAAGCCGCCAGCCACGCCCGGCCCCTCCGCATGGCTGTGCATAGGTGGAGAGCGTGGGAAAGGAAGTGCTCACTGACCTGCCTGTTCCAAGGCAACAAGCATGGACTGCTCAATGAGGTCTCTCTCTATGAAGCTGCGGAAGTCTTCGTTGTACACAGTGAGATCTGGAAGCTGGAAGGCACAGATGGGCATTTCCAGGGGGTGCTCACTGCTCCCCCCACCCCCACCACTGGAGGAGACATGGGACCGGGCCAGGGAAACAATGCTGGAGCTGGCGTGGGAGATGCCCCTAGACAGGCGTTTTTCTGCAATGAGAAATGGAGTCACCTTAGAACATATACAACCCACTCAGAGAACTTTCCACTCACGTGGTGACGGTTACCTCTAGACAAGGTTTCTGGTCAGGGAAAAGCTGTGAGTCTAACTGGCTACCAAATTTCACGACCCTCTTTCTCAAGCCAAATACAACTGAAGAAACACAGAAAGTGGTATTTTCACAGGCACTCACATTAGCACCAAATATACACTCCTCTTTCTACCCTTTTTGGAATTTGTCTTAAACTTCTTCCTGCCATGACACTGTCTTCTTCCACCTCCATTTCCCAACATAATAGGGACCCATTCATTTGGCAATGTGGTCAGTGTTTGGTGAGAAGGAGAGAGAATAAGGGACATGGGGTTTCATTTAGCTAGCTTGAGTCAGATAATCTCTCTGATAATTTTCAGGGTCTTGGAGAATATAGAAAAGGATTTCCATTACAGAAAATTCATGACAAATCTTATGCATTGGGAACTTTCTTACCTATCATCAATAATATTTATTTACATCATTTACTACAACTTTTCTTGATACTCATATTTGTCAAAATGTATATTCTTACTTCACATACTGCAGAGGAAGACAGTAATGTAGATAGTGCCCCAAATTGTTTCATTTGTTTTGAAAACATGGCACTTGTCATTCTTCAGCAGATATTTCACTGTGATCATAATTTGTTCAGTACAGTATTACAATTTATTTGCATGGCTTGAGTTATATGAAGTCCCATCAAGAGAGCTAAAACTCACATTGGGTAGCAAGTCAATATAATATTTGCCAGAGATGATGCACAAAGTAAAGAGTTGTCTAAAGTTATTTTATAGTGATATTATTTTTTAAAACTCTAGGTGTTTAAAAAGTACCACATGCCCATGGTAAAAAGTCAAGATACTATCAAAATGTTTAAAGTGTTACAAAGAAATCTCCCTCTCATTCAAAATTCCTGATCCCCTCCCAGAGGCGACCTTTTGTATCCTTCTAGAATTTCTTTTGCATATAGAAGTACGCAGAGCTTTTAAAATATTTTTTAAAAACACAAACAGGAACATACTGCATATACTGTACTACACCTTATTTTTCTCAATAGATTTTAGAGATTTTTCCAAAACAGTACATCAAGTTCTACTTAATTCTTTCTAATGGCTGCGATGTATTTCAAAACATGGATGATTGCAATTTATTTAACCACTCCTCTACTAATGGACATTGAAAGTTATTTTTAAGCTTTAACTTTCAAGCTTTACATTACATATGTATTTGTGTCTATTTATGTATGCATGTATGTATCTATTTAAAAGGATATATACACACATGCACATAACATGCATATGATACAATTCCTAGAACTGAAATTGCTGAATCAGAGTATACATGCATTTTTAAATTTTGATAGATACAAATACTAACAAAATGCTCCAAAGGGGTAGATGATAGCGATCCTTTGAATTCCATCTTTATGTGTGTCTTATCTCAACAATTAAATTGTTATCTTCCTTCCTCTGTCTCTTTCACAATACCTAAAGAAGGCTTTTATACAGGATAGCACTCAAGATGCAGACAGTGACAGGTTCCAGCACCTGGAGAGACTGAGGACACCTCTGATTGGTTTGGCTGGGGAGGTAGGGGAGGAACAGAAACATCTCCGAAGGATCGCTAAACTCCCTCACTCCGGTTAGCAGTCGCCTCCCTTCCTTTCTACTCCTCATACATTAACACCCCTCAGTACCCCAATACCTTGAACGATGTCATCCTGTCGCTGTAGGGTGGGTCGGGGAGGGCGAGCAGACTCTCTATCAGAAAACCCTTTCTCAGGGGTCCTGGAGCCACCACTCCCTTCACTGAAGGGTGGAGGCAGGTTCCCAGCATGGACCTGACGTAGCTGTTCAAAATCGCTGAGGGCTGCGCTCACATCCCAATTCTTTCCTATCAGGAGACAAAGCAAAAAGTAAACTGGGCACTCAGAGTATGGGCAAACTGAGGAAAGATACAGAACCATGACTCTAAGCGCCTCAGCAGCAAACCAGCAAGCGTGTACTCACACACAGCTCAGTCATTCTTTTTTCCTTCCCTTCTTTAATGTCCTTCATAATACTTCATTCTGGAATATCACAATTTCTTTATTTACTTACCATCTATTTCCTAAGTAAGCCCCATGAGCACAGAGAATTTCTCTCTCTGAACTGAAAGGGCCGTTGGAGGCCTAGTAACCTCATTTTACAGATAAAGGAAATGAAACCTCAACAAGGAGAGTTACTTGCCCAAAGTTACAGTTAGTTCGTACCGGGGCTCGGCTGGACGCAAGCCCAGGTCCCCTAATTCTGAGACCCAGAGAGTTCTTTGCCTCAGTGTGTCTTAGGGTGCCCTAAACCACCTGAAGTTGAATACAAAGTTATAGGTGTGTGCATTTTTCTAAAGAAAGAGCTGACAGCTGCCATCAGATTATCAAAGGGAAATGTTAATTCCCCTCAAATTTAAGAATCACTACTTCACTGAAGAAAAGACCCAAATGACAGATGTGCCACAACAGAGTTTTCTGTTACTTTCTCCAGTTAAATTAGTCAATAAATGACATATGGCATAACTGCTCACACTTCTTTCTGTCCTGTTTCATGTCACCACCTTAATTCAATTCCTGTCACCTAATGTCCTGCCTCCAATCCACTCTAAAGGATCTTATGGGATTCATTCTTCTAAAGCACAATTCTGATCATTTCAGTTCCATCATCAAAAATTTTAGTGGCTCACCACTGCCTAGCAGAGTAAAGCCTAGGCTCCTCTGCCTGACATCCAGACCTTCCCGGCCTACTTTTCCAACCTTTCGTCTGTGCTTCAATTTCCCTGTCTATGAAAGTGGAAATGATATCAGACAGGACTGTTATGAAGATTAAATGAATTGAAAGCACTTAGAACAATGCCTGGTACACAGAAAGCCTTACATATGTATTCACTGCCATTGCTGTTATGCTTCTTGTCATAATTACACTTCTCCAGCTAAGCCGTATTAATCACCCACGCCGGGTGAATCTACCTCTGAGCCATTACATTCACCATTTGTTCCAACTCCCTTTGCTCACGCTGCTTCAGTCACACTGGCCTCTCTGCAGTTCCCGGAAACTTGCTAAGACTGCTCCCACCTACAGCCTTTCCACTCACTATTCCCACTTCCTAGACGGCTCTTTTCTCAATGTATCTACACAGACAACTCCTCACCTCCTTCAGGTATTTGTTCAAATGTCACATTCTTAATAAGGCCCACCCTGACTATACAGTTAAAAATCACAACCCACCTCATTGTTCCCCTTACCGTTTTCCATAGCACCTAACACCTTGTAACACAGTACTTTACAGTTTACTTGAT
The DNA here is from genome assembly GCF_009834535.1 of Camelus ferus. Lineage (NCBI taxonomy): Eukaryota > Metazoa > Chordata > Mammalia > Artiodactyla > Camelidae > Camelus > Camelus ferus. The sequence continues at coordinate 25,316,532 of NC_045716.1, read as the reverse complement.
TATCACGTTTACTGCTTATTGCCTATCTCTTACACTGGAATGTAAGGGCAGAGATTTATGTTTGTTTTGTTTTGGTCAAGGATCTAGAATCTGGCACATAGTAGGTACTCAAAAAATATTTGTTGAAAAAATGGAGGACTTTTGTCCTGAACCAATGAATGAATGAATGACATCTGTCCTGAGCATTCTATCAGTACTTCCAATTTTCTGCCAAACTCCTTAAAATCAGGTCCTCCTAACAATCAACATGCCCCAAACTGAATGTCCACCTACATTCCCTAAATCAGCATCACAATCCCTCCAGGCCAGAACCTACAGTCATTCCAGCTCTTCTCTATTCCTGTTTCCCCCCCACCTCCCCTTACTATCTACTAAATTCTCAGGGTTCTTTGTACCCGTGAAACACCTTTCAAATCTATTCTTTCTTGTCCATTTTTATTGTCACTGCCCCAGTTCAGGTCCTCATACCTTCATCTGGTTTTTGGTCTTTTGGGAGGGGGCTCTCTAGTCTCTCTACTCCTCATCCCACCCCTCTACAATTCGTTCCTTATCCTACAACCAGAGTCAACTTTCACAGGGAAAAACAGAGACAGAGGGAAAGACAGACAGAGGGAAAGACGGAGACAGAAAGTGAGGATCAGGCCCTTTGATTTCCCTTCTAAATTATAACTTAAACTCACCTATTTCTCACTCTACTTCTACTACTGTCTCCCAAATCACCATCATCTCTCATCCAAACTATGGCAATATTCTTAACTGATTTTACCACTTCATCTCTGGCCACCGTCCAATCAGCTCCACATCTTTAATCAGTATACTGTTTAAAAACTCAAATCCAATCATTTCACTCCCCTGATTAAAGTCCTTCACAGTTTCCCACTGAACACAGAATGAAACGTACACCCCTTGCCAGGGCCTACAAGGCCCCCGGTATTCTGCCTCCTGCTTCCCTAAGCAGCGTCTACCACTGTGGCATCGCTCCTCCTACCTGGCTCACTGTCAGTTTCTCCAATGTGCCAAACTCTTTCACCTTCTTCTGCATAACACTCTCTTCTACATCCCTTTGTCCTGCTACTCTATGCAACCTTCTGAGTTCAGCTCATATGTCACTTCTTCAGAAAAGGCTGTTCTGCACTCTGTATCTTAATTTGGTTTCTTCCTTATACTTTCATAGCACCTTCAACTTCTTTCATAGCATGGGTGTGTGCGCACATGGGTGTGTATGTGAGAAAGAGGAAGAGAGAGCGCATGCAAGCATTAACTTGTAGCATAATTGTTAAGAGACAGACTCTGAAACTAGGTTGCCTACGTTCAAAACCTACTCAACTTCCTAGACCTTAGTTTTTTTTTAATTGTAATACTAGGATAATAAAATCTATTTTGCAGAATGGTTGTGAGAATAAAACAATATATCTCAAGTACCTCAAACACATTAACACATATAGGTGTTCAACACACATTACAAGAGGAAGAGAACGCACTTGAGCTGAATCGAGAAGGAGGAGGAGAATTTCAGGAGAGTGACAGAGCAAATGACACTGCAGACTTAAGAGACAACTTAATATGATCAGGAAAGGGAACAAGTCAGGCCTCGCTGGAGCACGGGAACTGTGGGAGAAGGTAATAGGAAATAAAACTGAAAATGCAAGTTAAGGGCAAAGCCATACTGAATTAGCAAACTGGAATTTAAACCCTGATTTTCTGTTTCCAAACCAACACTATTCTCACAGGTAGCTAAGTATATGTCAAACTGTCACACCTTACTAAGGGCTGACAATCTAAAAAATTACCTGTGTATGCTGAGAACTTCCCCCTTCCCCCACAGGCTTACCTATTTGTGTCATTATATATTTTCATCATTAAAAAGCATCTCTTGATTGGATAAGGAAGTTGTGGTGTATATATACATACAATGTGGTGTGTATACACACACACACACACATATAATATACATATATATACATACAATATGTATACATATATATACAATGGAATACTACTCAGCATAAAAAAAGAATAAAACAATGTCATTTGCAGCAAAATGGTTGGCCCTGGAGATTGTCGTACTAAGTGAAGTAAGCCAGCAAGAGACGGAAAGATACCATGTGATCACTTATTGCAGAATCTTAAAAAATGACACAAAAGAATTTATTTACAAAACAAAGACAGACTCACAGACAAAGAAAACAAACTTATGGTTACCAGGGGGGAAAGAGAGAAGGTGGCAGTATAAATTGGGACTCCGGGATTTTTAGTTACTAACCACTATATATAAAATAAATAAACAACAAGGTCCTACTGTATAGCACAGGGAACTATATGCAATACCTTGTAATAGCCTATAATGAAAAAGAATATAAAAAGGAATATATACACATATAACTGAATCACTATGCTATATACCAGAAATTAACACAATATTGTAAATCAAATATATGTCAATTTAAAAAGTATTTTTTAAAAAGTATCTATTAATTATGACTCCAAAGATTGCTAATGACATGATGCCAACAAGCCTTAAGGACCTTAAAATCTAGAACACACTTATGTGTATATACAGATATACACAGATATAAGTAAACAAAAGCAACAAAATGAAAGCATTAAATCAGTACACTTCACACAGAATGACCCACACAAGTTAGGGAAGGAAAGAAGAAAGCCATGGATGATCCCATATATGAAAATCCAAGTCACTTACATATAAAAACAAAGTCTCACAGCTCTAAAACTGCTTTTAGTGGACTAATGTAAAATTTCACTTGCATTACCTGAGCATAAATTGACAGTGGTGAAAGCTACCTAAAAATTCAAGGTAAAAAGGGAATTTTGCATTTTAAAGTTATGGTGGGTCATACACGAAGTGGATTATTAGAAATAACTTAAATGTAAGGCCTACCACACACAAAGTGTCTTTCTGATCACCTTAAATATTCCAAGCCTTCCTAACAATAAATATCACATCTCCCATTTTACTTTGTCTCTTCTCGTTCTCCTCCAAAGGCTCCTTACCTTCCAGGAGATCTCGAGCCAACCCTGGCTCTGCGCCTGTGGAACGGACAAAATCCGACAGGACAGCATCCATGTCCAGGGTCATGTGATCATTAAGTCCTTTCAAGCAGCTGATGTAGGGAGTACATAGATCAAAATTTAGGCCTCCACCTGAGGAGGAAATAAACACATAAGGCCCAAATTACACTGGAACAAGGTGATCATAGCCATTTCAGCAGCCTCCTAACTAAATGGGGAAACTACTCATCCTAGCTCATTCATTTCAGTTTAATTCATTAGGAAGAATAGCATTTAGTTTCTTAGTTTCTCATTAATATTAGTTTTTTTCCCTTTTACTATGTAAGTATCAGGTTTCCAGCATTATAGTTCAACATCTGTACACACTGCAGTGAGCACCATCACAAGTCTAATTATCATCCATTACCATAAGGTCACCCATTTCACCTGTATTAACTTCTCAGCTACCGCATTAACCACAAAACCGTAATACCACTCTGAATAATGCTTTTCCTCTCCCTTTCTAGAGTATTACATTCCTACCCATCAGTTCGCTTATCTAAACTAATGGAAGGAAGCAGCAGAATATCACCCTGAAGAATTCCCTACCAGGGTTACTCTCTAACATAGCACCCTGTTTATTTCCTTCCTGGCACTTGATACATCCTGAAATTATTTCAATTAGTTGCTGTCTAGCCTCCTCCTTCATTATGTAAGTTTCTTGAAAGTAGGAAGCTTGTGCATCTTGTTCACTAATGTATCCCCAGCATGTATCCCTTGGCACTTGGCACAGTGCTTGGCCCACAGGCCCTTAGTAAATATTTGATGAATGAATGAATGCATGCTATAAACTGAATAACTTTAGAGTTGACTAGTATTCTGACACTAGCTGAGGAAATGGAAGGAGCAAACTGATAGCTAAAACGACTTCAAATAAAACAATCTGCTATTATGCAAAGCAAAGTGACGATCCCAAAGGTTCAAAACAAAGGTCAATCTTTGTCCGCCAACTTCATGAAACCAGGAAACCTGGCTTTCTCCGCCCAGGACAAATGACTTGCCAAGTAAGTTCACCTGAAAAAGATCTCTTCTTTCAGGCGTGACTCTGGCAGAAATTGTGTCCCTGACCTGTCAGCCTGGCACCAATCCACATTCCTCTGAAGTTAGCAGTCCCGGCTGAAGAAGCAGTAACGGAGTGAGGAACAATCTCTCACCAAGATCTGCCACTTCAGACAGGTTTACAGTTCTCTGCAGAAGAGGACTTGTTCATGAAGTCACCAGGCACATCTGCCCCACCACAACCATCAGTGCCCAGCTTTGCGGGAAGGCCAAAAGTAGAGTTCTCAAAGGTAATGGGGTGGCTCAAGTGACTGTCTCTTCAGAAACATCTCCTCCTAAACAACATAGACTCTAAGGGAGGCTCTCAGGTACTTTTCCATCACACCTCCCCTGGCCCCAGGACACAGGCTGTTTAGTGGTATTATCAGATCCTGATTTTCTGCAGTCTTTAAAAATATTAAGGCAAATAAACAGCAGTGGTTTGTGGGTCATGAAACCAGTAAGTCACTAACTTAAAAACTTCACAGAATTCTTGTGTGTGTAAGAGAGGCGGCAAATTAGAAAGTACTCTCCCTTGCACTGTTCCAGGAGTATAAGAGGTCGTGAGTATAGCGACTTGTTTTACTCGCATTTGTAGCCCCCGTATCTAGCACGGCATCCACAGCACCGTAGCCAGTCAATAAGCACCTGATGAATAAATGACTGAATGACTAACTGAACCTCCATGTCACCCACCACCAGACCAATCAGTGTGAGGCTTAACTCAGCAGATCAGAAATTCAAAGGTACTTCACACCTCACATCAGCCCTCTGTTTCTAATGGTCTGTGCTGGTCCCAATCCACCTCTGGAAGTTTAGAAACTCTCCTTTCTAGACAGACATCAATCATATCATCACTACTTCTACCACCCTCATATCATATGATTTTTACCTTCACCTCTATATATTATTAGCTGGGTGACTTTGGTCAACTTACTTACAGGGTTTCAGTTGCCTCCTGTATATCCTAGACTTGGATTTGATGACTTCTAAGATCCTTTCCAGGTTTAAAACATGAACTTCTTCCGTTCACTACAGCCTCATTAACTATGATCCTTACATTCTCGTTTCATGTACATATTATCAAAGTCTAATTTACTTCCATTTCAATATCACAATTGTCAGAAAAGACTACCAATACATAAAGAACTTTGGGCCTAAGATACCTCAAATTCAGAACGTTAAGTTATAAAATAAATTAGTTCCTTGCATACAATACTTAAGAATTAAATTCCTTCAGAACTCAGAGATGAATGAGTAGTTTCTTCTGCCTCTAATACAGACAAGAATGCCTTCCTCGAGCTCATTTTAGTCACCATCTTTGGTCACAGGAGATGGTAGCAACCCAAATAACCTAACACATGAATAATCCAAAACCAAGAGCACAGCTGCAAAATGAATTTCAATCTTCTCTCTTAAAAACATGCAGAGTTACTTAAAGCCGCTTTAATAACTGAAAGAATGTGGGAAATACACAATAAGCACACAAACAGCAATCAACAAAAAGGTGCTCAGCAGAAGAGAGAAGAGCTGATTAAGCCACAGGCATCCAGGCAACTTCCCAGCCAGATACAGGCTTCTGAGTGAGAGAGGCCAACGAAAACCATCATCCCAACTGTACCCTACTGCCTCCCTAGGGGCTAGGTCATTACTGGTTCCCAGAACTGCACTGACTCTCACCCATTTAATTCTTTCATCATAGGAAAGGGCTGTGCCTGTGATGTTTATTGAAGACCTGCCTTATGTTTTTCTCAGTTCAAATCCCTACCATCTTCCCAAGCACCAACCTGCACAATCCATCAACATTTCTGCCTTAGAGTTTCATTATCTCGTCAAATGCAAAAAGACCTCTCTCCACTCCAACAACTCAGCCCTGGACCCTGCCATCCTCTGAAACCATCCACCTCTAAATCTTCAATTCCCAACGTCTTACTCTGGCTACAATCTCATCTCCTTCCAGCTTTTGATCTCTACTACTAAATTCGTTCTCTCACCTCAGGCATCCACAACTCAGACTGAGGCATCCAACTCCTTAACTATCTTATTCATTAATTCAACAAAAATTCATGGAGTGCCTACTGTGGGTGAGGCACTGTGGTCAGGATTAGGAACACAACTGTGAACTAGACGTAATCTTATTCCTCACAAAGCTTCTATTATGGAGGAAAAAACACAAAATTTCACCAACAATTATAATTTATTATAATTATAATAAAGAAATACTGGGGGGAGGAATGTTACATCTTAAAGGGAGTCAGGAAACGATTTCACAAAGAAGCGATATTACATCTAAGAACTGAAGAATGAGTAAGAATTGAAGACACAAATTGGGAAAGAAAGAATGCTCTGAGCAGAGGAAACATCAACACTCCGTGGTAGAGAGGAACACAGAGGTGAAAATGGTGCAAGATGAAGATGAAGAGAGGGGCTAGTGGACCCTATATTAAAGACTGAGATTTTATCCTAAAAGTAGTAAGAAGCCATTGAAGGGCTGTAGGCAGGGATAGGGAACGATCAGATTTAAATTATTGAAAGATCACCCTGGTTGCAGCGAGAATAGTTTGTAGGGAGCACAAGTCGATTTAGGGATAAGTTTAGAAAACTACTGCATAAGAGATGATGGTGAGCTGGATGAGGATGAGAGCTGAGAAGACTGAGAAAAATGGATAGATTCCACCTTGTCCCTTCTTGTCTACCTGAACATAAACCCAGGGAGTGATCACGTTAATTATTTTCCAGTAAAAACCTAGTTCCTTTATCCTTCCGTTTCATCTGCCCAGCCTGGATGAACCCTGCACTCAATTTCTCTGCTACTAAATGGGGCTACTGAGCAAGACAAGTTCACGTAATACATGGTACCCTGTCTCATTCCTTTCAATGAAACACTGCTGTCTTTTGCTTGACTTTGGTACCTAACCGGTCTCCTCAGCTACTATGCCATACTTTGACCATTCTCCTTGAGCATCCTACTAAACCCTTATCACCTCCCTTACTCCTGTTAGATGACCTTGCCTCTGACTTCACAGAAAAAACTACAAAACAAAGCAAGAGGAGTTCCTTCAGGTTTCCTCCCCTGTTCTACCTGCTGGCTGCTCTTCTCTTCTTCCCTGAAAAGCTCCTCACAACACACCACAGTCTGCTGCTTTCTCACCTTCCGTGCAGTCTCAACCTACCAAAATGGGCTTCTACAGAAAGACAACGGCACCGACTTACAGACAAGATCATCCTCCTCCTCCTTACTGCTTATCTAAAGCACCTCTTTGTAGCATTTGTTACATACTGACCACTCTTCCTGCCTCTCTGGCTCTGGGTCTTGGTCACGTTTGTGGGCTCCTCCTTCTGTGCCTACACCAAAGTTTAGTTCACCCACACTTCTAACCTCAGGCCTTCCATCTTCTCATTTTATATCATCCCCGTGAGGAAATTCATTTACGCCCCTGAGCACCCAAACACTGATGAGTCAAAATGCATCCACAGCCCCCAGCTCTTTCCAACTCACCTGGGCATCCCACAGACACTTCAAACTCAGCACATAAAATATGAGCCCTTTCTTCATCTCTGTCCCCCACCCTTTCAAGCTGTTCTTCCAGTACTGCCTGTTCTAGCACCCACCCCCCTATCACTCAAGTCACAAGCCTGGGAGCATCACTGGACTTCTCTCTTGCTTTATGCTTCACTCACAAATAGTCTCTGACTAAGGTTTACTAATTTCACCTTAAAAAATTCTCAAATTCATCCAACACCTTCCACAGGCTCCTTCCTCTCTCCAGCCATTATTTCTTATTATTTATTTCTTATTTCTTCTTTCTTCTTTCTTTAAGGCAAGTCTAAAACAGTGGTCATCTCAAAGACATCTGCTTAAGATTGTTATATGATCTTATTTGCAACAGATTTCTCTTCCTAAATGAGTTAAGCTCAGATTAATATTAAAATCATTCTGTGTGCTCTGAGTTCCCAATTATTTAGTAACAGAGAAAAGTGACTCAAAATTAAATATCAATTGTAGACAATAGAGCTATGTTAAAATGCGTGAGAAACTACTGACCCTGCATTCTCTTGTCTATATCATCCCCCAAAGTGTCCACATTCTCACACTATCCCCACTCTCCCAGTTCCACTGATGCATTACAGCTGGGTCTGAGTGCTCTCCAACTCCTCCCAAAACTCATTGGAAAACCACAACATTCAAGACTGTCAAGAATTTTCAAAGGTCAGAGACTCCTCCACGTCTATGATGTCAGTCCCAAGGAATCCAGACAGGAGAAAGACAAGGGACAGAAACCCTTAGAATTTCACACAATTTTTGATTTGGTGGGTGGGAGAGATGAAAGACTGTCTTGGCAGATTGTTTTTAGTTAAAATGCGTCCTTCCAAGAAACAAAATATAGCCTTAGAAAAAAGAGAATTGACCAAATTCCATACTAAAAAGACCTACATATCACTAAATGTTACAACCCAGAGATAAGATGGGTCTAAAAGGAAGAAAAGAAGGAAAAGGAAGCAATATGTGTTACAGTATTAGACATTATTTCATTTAAACTTCCAAACAACTCTAAGAGGTGTGTTTGTATTGTTAACCCCACACTGTAGATGCAGATGAAAAAGCTCACAAAGGTTAGATAATCTACCCAAAGGTCACACAAGTAATAAGCGGTAGAACCAGGATTGTTATGAGTCCAGCCTCTCTGACTCCCAAGACCACTCACCCTCGACCACACTTACTCCAGGGAGGAGGACTGAGGAAACACAGGCAGTCCACCCACGTGGAAGTCCACCCTCTCTGCCTCAACTCCTTTCAGCTCCACCTGGACAGAGAATAGGCTCTGGGTTCATCCAGATCTGGGTTCAAATCCCCAGTCTACTACTAGCAGCTGTGCAAGCATGGCTAAGTGATGTAACCATTTTGTGCCTCTGTTCCTTCATGTACAAAATGGGGGAAATATTGACATTTCAGACCTCTTGTTAGGATTAAATAACTAAGATATGAAAAGCCTTTAGGGCAGTGCCTAGCACACAATAAGTCCTCAAAAAACGTCAGTTGCCTTCTTTGTACCTAACTTCCTCCCACACGCTCCACCTCACTCCACTGGTCCCCAACACAAGCCTCTGTATCCTTCCTTCAGAAGCTCCCTCTACTCCTCCCAACAAAAACCCTCCAGTCCTACAACCATTTCCAAAACACAGTCTTCACACGTACACACAGTACCTGGTCTAGCATTCCCATTCCAGTGTCTTTCAACTCCTTAAGCCCTCAAGAAAATATCATTAAGGGACTCCCTTTATTGGATCTTCCACCAGATGGTCCCTCAAAAACAACAGCAAAAGAAAAATGTCTGTCTTCTCCAAGATGTACAGACACAGCTAAATAACTCATTCATCCTCAAATCTCCAGGAACAGCAATTTCACACATATTTACCGAAATTCTAATGCCCTAATCTACCAGTCCTACGTCCCCACCCTTATCCCTTACTACTTCACTCAATCCAGATTCAAAGTTTTTTTTTATAATATCCACTTAATCTCTTGCATGATGTCTAGTTCTTGGATTTGGAAAGAAATGTTTACATCCATTCCTACTCACCCTGCGTAATTTTAGGATATTTTCTACCTTCATTACAGTATACACTCAAGGAATGTTTTATTTTCTCCCCCTAAAACAAACTTAAGAGAAGAAAACTCAACCCAATCACATAACTTACCATTCCCAAAACAGTTGATTAGTAAACCTCACGTTACTGTGGATACACATTAGGAAGGACTCAGGAATGGGCCCCCGGCTTCATCACTACCACTGGGATGTGTATGTGTCAGACCAATAGTGAACTATTTTTTCAAGAATTTCTAGTTTTTTTATCAGGCCTACAAACAGCAAAATGAATTTCTAAGAGACAAATCCCATTAACAGCCAAATGCTAACATGCAGACGAGGAAGAAGCTCACAGAGAACTCCTTAAGAACTGGCATTTGTCTTTTCAGTGCTACTGAAAAAGGCACCCTGAATTATAGTTATTTGGGAAATTTATTAATTTGGAAGGCTTGTACAATGGAAGTGACCTTTGGAAAAATAAGAGCAGAGAAAGTCTATTATTATAATATTGGCACAACAAGAGTAACTTGAATAGAAACAGAAATCATGTTAATTTTTTGGTTTTTTAGAGCCAGACCAGCATGTTTATTTGCCACACACAGCAAATTTTTCCTTTTTCCTTTCAACTAGAGTCAAGGATAGCTCAAGGTTTGATTCTCAACAAATTCAACTTTTAAAAGAACAGCCTGTAAAAACGTAAGTTCTACTTGAGCCCTTAAAAACATTCTGATTGCTGAACATTTGACATGAGAGAAAAATAAATACTACAGATCAACAGAGGCTAGTCTAACAGCAAAACACGCTGCTTCTCTAGAATCAACCCTCAAATATTCAAATAGCTGACAACCTTCTCTCCGCTTCTTGATCCTTAACTATTGGTCATTTCACTGTCAATTACAGAACTTCCATTCAAGGGAAGAAATAGTGGAAGGGAAAAAACTCCAATTACTGTACTATCTGTGATTAGTTATCCACAGGAAATTAATTCACTTTGTAAATTTCTTCTGATAAATTAACTTTCTTCAGCATACAACTACTAATTTTTTTAAAACCTCAATTAGAAAAAGAAATCGGCCTTTAATAAAATGATATAACCCATTTCAAAGAAAGATTTTTTTTATTACTACTATTACTTTTTTAAAATTCTCCATCTGCAAATTCCACTATTCCATCTTTCCTGGCTACATCTATACCTCATTTGAACTTCCACAGGCACAGTGTATGGAACATTCACTGGCACTTGCTGTCATCATATACTGCCTTGTCATATTAGTTGGCCTTCCAATATGACTATGAGTCATTCATTTAAAATTCACCAAGCTGGGTCCGTCACAGCCTGGGGATACAATGAAGAAGAGAGGCCATGGTCCTACCTTCAAGGCACTCCAGTCTGGTGGGAGAAATCTAAACATCTTTTAAGTGCCCAGTCGGGTAGGAAGAGGGGTAAAGAGCAATGGACCCAACCTGGATGGGTTAGAGACTCAAACTGAGTCTTTTTTTTTTCATGCTTTGCACTTTGATGTATTTTTTTTTAATTAAAGTATAGACACTTTACAATGTTGTGTTAATTTCTGGTGTACAGCACAGTGATTATGTTATTTATCTATATACATATATGTATATTCTTTTTCATATTCTTTTTCATTATAGGCCATTATAAGGTATTGAATACAGTTCCCTGTGCTGTACAGTAGAACCTTGTTGTTTGTCTATTTTCAGACTGAGTCTTTAGGATGTGTAAGAGCTCACAGGCTAGAGGACAAGATGCATTCTACGTAGAATTAAGATCCTGGAGGTTGGCACTCTTTCTTCTGTACCTTTAAAAATTCTAAACAACAAACTGCTTGGCACATAGTAGATGCCTAGCAAATATCTATGGCTCTAAGTTATTCATGGTAGTCTGTGTATGTGGGTAATTAAGAGCTAATCTGTACCTAAAACAGGATTGTGAATTTTTTAGGGATTTCAGATGCCACCATTCAACCCATAGATATGCATAAGCAAGGTCTATATGAATATATTCGTACAGTGTTTGTTCACTAAGAATAGCTTCTCTTCTCCCATAATTTTGTCTTGTTTTGTTTTTAAAGCACTTTTCACAAATATGGCCTCATTCAATAAAAATTTTAGTAATTAAATACCCTTTCAGGTTTTAATCCCCTCTTTTCTGATGGTAAACACATACACAGAAGCTTACAAAGCTTAAATGATACCCAGATAGCAAAGAGCTTGGACCTATGTATTCTGAATTTGAATATAGGGTTCGTATCAGTTCTCTAGAAATTTATAGCAAAATAAAACCAGTCTAGCCGTGCAAAGTCCACAGGCTGAAGAACACTTTAATATTTTGCTTTTTAAAATACTACCTAGGTTCACCCACGCTGTCTACCAACCACCACTAGTCTCCCGCCACCCTCCATCAACCCCACTAAAATTTCTACTTTCAGGTTAGAGTTAAGAAGCAAAAACTCCAACCCAGGGTATCCTGAGTATTATTTGTGTCTCTTTCATTTGTATATGTTGTGCCTTTTGTGTTATTAATTTCTCTTTTAAAAACCAACCAAGCCTCTTATACTTAGGCACATAAAATTAGTTACCAGCATATAACACAATGACAAGCCCAGTCTACCTGGGAATACAGGCGATATGCTTCTATTATTTACATAATTAACATTTCACATTTGGGGCTTATGTGGAACAAGGCTGCTGGTAAGGAACAGAAAGTCAGTCAGTTTTCCTTGTTTGACACTTTAGAATTACAGACTTTAGAACTAGGACATCAGAGATCATTTTATTCCATACCCTCAAGTTACAGATGAGAGCACTGAGAACCAGGTGAGTGAGATTAAGTGACTTGCCCAAAGTCACAGAGCTAACTGGTGAGAAAACTGTCTGTAGAACAGAAATCTGTTAACTCTCATTGCAGTAATCTTCATTTGACTTCACATATATTGATAACTTCAATTCTCCACGTAATCCACTTTGTGGATTTAGCTATGAAAACTGCCTTTCCTCCTGATACCCAGCCACATCTCTTACTTCTACAGAGGTGCATCAAAGAAAGACGCATACTTAGGAAATTTAATCACCTAACCAAACCACAGTAAAGAAGGGAAATCATCTGTAAAAAAAAACCTTGAAGGCATGTTCAAATCAAATCACTTTTGTTTTGCTTGTCACCACTAAACGTATAAACTGGATTTGAAAATACTGTATTTTTCTAGACATATCTCTAAAGTCTGAAGTTTCATAAAATTTAAGTTTTATTTTTTTTTACATATACACACTCATTGTCACATTTTTTTCTCTGTGAAAAATTTAAGTTTTATAAAATTATAAAATTATGGGTGACAAGGAGAGATTTCTCTTTTTCTTTTCTATTGATAGCTTGAAGCTATAATATACTTCTCATACGCTATCAAGAAATCATAGTAAGAACTAAATTTTGAACAGAATAAAATACAAAATAAAAACCAAGAGAGAACTAAAGCACCAGCTTTTAGCATATGACTTCTCGTTGTCCGAAGTGTAAAATGCCCAGGAAGCATCAAAGCAGTCACCTTCCCCACATTCACATTTACTCATGTTTACTTGTGGGAAAGCTACATTTCTTCTTCCTCTCAGGACAGGCCACCAACACCACAGTAGCACCGAGGTCCCGCAATTCTCCCCAATGGAAACTTTAACCTCCTGACTCAGTCATTCAATAAGCACTTATTAAGGACCCACTCAGTGCCAGGCAGTCTGCTAAGTGAAGGGGACAGATCATGCATCAACTAATAAGTCATCATTCTTGCCTCCCAGAAGTTTATCTAATGGGCTAGTTCCAGAGAAAACCCCAAGACGGGTATCAGCTAACTTCCTTTATTCAACAAAGATTTACTGAGTGCCAGGCACCAGAGACAGAAAAAGATGCCAAGGAAATTTTCAGAAGTAAGAGGTCTTTTCAAAATTTACTAAACAACTTTGCTCTTTTGGATTATTAAAATCACATGTTCTCCAGGAATGCCAAACATCAGAAGTTGATGGTAAAGGCTTTTGATGATACTACATAATTTTGGTCAAAAGCACTGTTTCCTCAAACTTTCTACTTTCGGAAGCCAGGGATACTATCCTGAACTGATATAATTTTTGTTATTTATTATAAGACCCGTAATATAGAAACGTGGTTGATCTTACCAACAAACTGAGACGAGTTGTTTCCTATGTAGACAGATGCTTCCAGTAAAATGTACTATAAGCTTCTAAGGTCAAACAGGTGACAAATCCTGTTAAGTTTTCTTGCCATCACAGAGTACATCAAAGCAGCTTAGGCAGCCCTTCACAATGACACAGCACCAGGCCAAGTTTTCAGGGTGAGAGTCTCTGCTTTTCCTTCTCCCTTCCACAAAAAGTACAAAAGGTATCAGTTAGTACACAAGCCATCTGGCAAATATCACAGTGTCCTCTGAGTTTTTTCCTTGAAATTAATCCAGGAAACCGATCCTTGTCAGAATGAATCCTATCCCATTAACATATTTTTAATATTATTACTAGTAGTGGTGGTGGTGATCATAACTACTAGCTTTGCAGTTCACAAAATACTTTCAAGTATATTATCTTATTTACTGAAAAAATGGAGAAGGAATAAAAGGAAACATCATAGGCAACTATCGCAAATATCAAAAATCAAGCCCAGTTTGACTGGACTTGAAAGACAAGCATTTTCCTTCCCACCAAGGGGTCAAGAAGTTATTTCTATCAAAAAAGCATAGGACTGACTCTAGTAAAGCAAAATCACAAATTTCCCCTTAAATTATGCCCTTAAATGCTAGGCCTAATTGATTCAGTTTATAAATGTTAAGACCATAGTCTCAGCGAGAATCTGATATTATAAATCTTTGTTACCTCAATCCCTTTCCCAAATGCTTTACCCACATTTAAAGGCTCAACAAATGTTCTTCTAAAGAAGGAACACTTAATGAGGAAGCTGCCATAGAAAGACAAATTGACAATACTCAGCGTCCAAGTATCTTTTTAAGATTTAACAAATATTTACTGTGCACAAATCAAGTACCAAGCACAAGGCTAGACACATCACATAAATCATCTCATTAACCTCACGAGCCATGCCCAGATACCCCAATACTAAACAGTTCTAACACTTGCAGCCTTGATCCCACCTGATTAATCCCTAGAATTCAATTCCTGCTGGAACTCAGGTCTTCATTCTCACAGACTTAAGCATCTTTTAATGGTTTTTACTAGGTAAAGCTCAGTAAAAAATCCTTGTGCCTGTTTTTAAGTTCCTAACTCCAGAATAAACACCACTCATTCCAGATATGGCACACGGTGATAATGGCCATAATCAAGTATTGTCTTGGATCATCACACTTGCTAAAGAATAAACCTAGAATGCTAAAAAAAACCTGAATTTCAGGTGGGCAAAGGCACTGAATTTTTTTTAAACTGAAGTACAGTGAGTTACAATGTGTCTATTTCTGGTGTACAGCACAATGTCCCAGTCATGCATATACATATGTATATTAGTTTTCATATTCTTTTTCATTAAAGATTATTACAAGATATTGAATACAGTTCTCTGGGCTATACAGAAGAAATTCATTTCTTTTTTAAATCTATTTTTATATATAGTGGCTAAAATTTGCAAATCTCAAACTTCCAAATTTATCCCTTGCCACACCTTCTTTTCCCTGTTACCATAAGATTGTTTACTATGTCTGCGAGTCTGTTTCTGTTTTGTAGATGAGCTCATTAGTGTCCTCTTTTTTTCGTTTTTTTTTAGATTCCACATATGAGTGATATCATATGGTATTTTTCTCTTTCTGGCTTTCTTCACTTAGAATGACAATCTCCAGATCCTTCCATGTTGCTTCAAATAGCATTATTTTACTTTTTCTTATGGCTGAGTAGTATTCCATTGTATAAATATACCATAACTTCTTTATCCATTCATCTGTCGATGGACACTTAGGTTGTTTCCAAATCTTGGCTTTTGTATATAGTGCTGCTATGAACATTGGGCTATATGTATCTTTTCAGATTAAGAGTTCCTCTGGATACACGCCCAGGAGTGGTATTGCTGGATCATACGCTAAGTATCTTTTTAGTCTTTTTAAGGAATCTCCATACTGTTTTCCATAATGGCTGCACCAAACTACATTCCCACTAAAAGTGTAGGAGGGTTCCCTTTTCTCCATACCACCCTCTCCAGCATTTATCATTCATGAACTTTTTAATAATAGCCATTCTGACTGGT
Source organism: Camelus ferus (assembly GCF_009834535.1). Classification (NCBI taxonomy): domain Eukaryota; kingdom Metazoa; phylum Chordata; class Mammalia; order Artiodactyla; family Camelidae; genus Camelus; species Camelus ferus. The sequence continues at coordinate 25,300,578 of NC_045716.1, read as the reverse complement.
GTAAGGTGATACCTCACTGTAGTTTTGATTTGCATTTCTCTGATAATTAGCAATATTGAGCATTTTTTCATGTGCCTATTGGTCATTTGTATGAGAAGACATTGAATTTTAAGAGTCTTACCAACCTTGAAACTATTTTCTAGGCCTCTGAATACAGAGTCTTCTCTATTTGAATGAACTGTGGAAGGCAAGTTTGACCCAAGAGTCCCTACTCACATACTTATCAGAAAGAACCAAGGTGAAAAAAAAAAAATATTCCAACTGGCATGACCACATTACAATGTTAACAACACATTACTCATCATTGTGCTACAAGAAAGAACTTGCAAGGAAGCCAAGGAAATAAACAAAACTCTCCCAGTCCTCAAAGCACAAACACATCCAAATGCCAGAGCAGGTCACACTGTCCAGTTTACACCCAGGTATGAGTGGGTGCAGAGGGAGTGGGAAGGAGGGAGGAGGAAAAGCATCATTGTGCAGGTGTGCTTGCCAGCACCAAGGCAGATTTCTTTCTTAGATTCATCACGAAACTTTTTAAAAATAAATACTGGAGGAACCCACCTATTTTCATAATTTGATTTATTTGTGTAATTATAAAGAACATGCAGTATATGTAAATAGCATCATAATGTAATAATGATCACAGACATTCTCTTTGGAATCCATCAGATCTATACCTAAATTCTAGCTCTGTCACTTTCTTGCTATGTGACCTTGGGCAAATTGTTTAACTTCTCTGTGCCTTAGGAGGGACCTCATCTAATATTCACTGCGCTATCCCTCAGTACCTTAAACAGTGTCTAAATATTCTGGTTGAGTTAATAAATATTTTGGATGAATAATCTGCAAACAGATATAAGAATATCTGTCTAACTTATGGAATTTTTGTCCTTATTAAATGAGGTGATATATAAAGCACTTAGAATAATTCATGGTAGGATCCCACTGCTAAATAGTAAAGTTCTCTTCCCTTTATTCCCTAGCCAGGTCAGACGTTACAGAGGAGTCATAGCGAGGATTAAGATGGGATAAGAACAGTAGAAGCCAAGCACTGGAATGTTTACTACTAGAGACCTAGCATAAAATCCAGGAATATTTAATCTTGGCAGGTGAAATGATATAACAGTGCCAGTCCCTTATAGCAGATACTTAATAAGTGTTAGATGATCCAGAAAATGCTATTTTGGGTTTTCAGGTATCTGTTACAAGATAGATAAAAGCTTGGGAGAAAGGAAAAGAAAAGGAAAAAAGGGAGTGAGAATGAGTCACATCTTAAATAAACTTGACTACATATTTAAAAACCAAATAAAGGTTTTTTAGAAGGCTATTAAATTCTCTAAAAACATACCATTAGCAAAAACACTCCATTGATTCACAGTATTTACTGCCCTTTTAAGTAATCAGATCTGTGTAAGTAAATTGTTCTTAACTGCTGACAAAGTAAATAAGCTTGAAAGAAAATTTGGGTCCAAAACTCTTCTCCCTTTACTCCAAAAAGACTAATGGGGACTTTGAGGCTACTTCACCTACAGTTTGTGCCCAAAGCAACCTATCTACACGCAGAAGGAAGGACTATTTTATCTTCAAAATTGGGGGTCGGAGAGTATATGCAATTAAATTAAAAATTTGAAGGAATCTTTTCCCTTGACTATGAAGCACTGAAACTTAGAAGATTGCTCTAAGAAACCCAGGTAACTGTTTCACGATAAGCCTGACAGAAGTATACACATTTAGTATCTAAATATAAGGAAAATCTATGCAGAACTGAAACAGATTGTGGTTAAACCTCATCATAATGTGGTCTTCAACTTCCCATTTCACTTCCAGGCATTTGCTCTGTGTTTTTAACCACTCGATCCACCTCCCCTTAAGCAGTATGATACAGTAGAGAGAGAACTGAACAGTCGAATGCATGGGCTCTACACCAAGGTCTACTATCACAGGCATGCAAACTTACACCAGGCCCTCACTCTCTCTGTACTCAGTACTACCTGAGAGCGTCAGGCTAGACCCACTGCTTGCTTCTTCCAAGGTATCCCTTTGGAGAGCAGATGTCTCAGAGACCAACCAAACCCAGCTCCCCTTTTGCTATAACCCAGATTGAAAACATGCGCATTGTTCTTATCCATCCCTTTCCCATAAAAACAGTTACCAAACTCTATTTGTTTTTCTTTAAATCACTCGAATCACTCCTCTTTCTCCATTAAGCTCACTGGTACAGAAACTCTTCTCCCGGGACTATTTTAACAGTCCTCTAACTGCTCTGTCTTCCTCCATTTCACACCACACAGCTGAATCAATTTTCCTAAAATACTAATTTACACATACAGTTCCCTGGTCGGGAATTTTTCACTGTAAGGATAAACCAAACTCTTCTGCCTGAAATTTAAGGTCCTCTCCAATTTATCTAACTCAACTTTGTTACTCTCATTGCTCTCCTAGGTGAAACACTATGCGATGAACCGTCTGCTTGTTCCGTCCCCCAGACAAGATGGGCTCGGCTCACCGCTCTCACGCCTGAGTTTCCCGTCTGTGCTTCCCTAGTCCTCTCTCTTCTCTAGGGCCAAGATTACGCTGAGGGCAAAAGTTTTCCCTACTGAGTCCCTCTAAACTTCTGTATAACTCTAAATAGCTATACCCTTGCCCCGCCTCTTAGTACACATGGCTTTGTATTACTATTTATCTTTTTATTCAGTCTTTATAACTAATTAGTCAGTTCTTGGTGACTTTAACTCTTTCTATACCTGAGACCTAACTTTTCAGAGGGCAGATATCCAATAAAATGTTCGTTGTTGACGGTAACTACTACCTTGAACAAGCCATTTAAATATTCTGGGCCTCATTTTCTCACCTAGAAAACGATGACAATATGCAGTCTTTCCTTCCCGCTCTGAATGCTGGGTGCGAGTGAACATAATACTGTATATCCTGTACTTGTTTCTCCTATTTCTTTCTTTCCTAAATGTGTGTGTACATGTATATATATATAACTATGACCTATTTTAACCCAGAATATAAATTCCCAACGAGCCAATTCTCCTACTACTTATTTAGTTTATTTGCTGGGTAACACTTCCTTGGCATCTCCTTAGAGCAACTTGTCCAAATTCCAGTACACAGCAGGTGTTCAGAAGATAGGAATTTATAGTCCCAGCCAGGCAGCAAACATCAAGGGAAATTTATGTAATGATTTTTTTCAATCTTAATTTCCATAATGAGCTAGTATAAAACAAAAAAATTACAAAGATGATGTGAGAGAGAAGGAACTTAATGTTGTTAAAATGAGATGTCATCTTATGCCAAATAGCTAGGAATTGATCTTAGGCAACCAACAACACTAAGATGCAGCAAATATTAAGTCTAACTCTCAAATTCTATTTTCAGAATTCTGAGGAGTATGGGAAGTCTCTAGTCCTGGTCAGTAAACAGGGACCAAGTATTCTTCATATCAGATAAACTTGTCCTTAGTACTAAGAGAAAATTTCAGAAAATGAGGAGTCCAAACACTCACTAAGGTGAGCTCCCAATTCAAAAAAGATGAAAGCAAATACTCACAAAGGAACTTATAAGAGCAGGAAAGTTTTTAAACAGATGAGAACTTGGTGTCTAAAATATTTTGGTTAGCAGCATTGTATTTTCCCATTGTGTTGCCTCAGTTCCTCACATGGGCCTATCTTCATGTAAATATAAAGACTTACTAATTCTAAAGCTTCAGAAGAATTCTCTTCTTTTCCTTTGAAGTCAGTTATTAATGATTCAAAAGGCACCTAGTAGACCAACTCTTTTAAAATGAACCTGAGTTTTCAAAGAATTATTTTAGAACACAAAGCTGATATTTTCAAAGCTGACATCTATATATGATGTTTTCCAAGTAGGTATGTGGCCTGGATACAACTTTGTATAGTTAAGGTTCAAGGCTTATAAAGAATTCTAAGTCAGGTTTTGAAGGAAGAGAAGAAGTAGAACCTCTTTAAATTTTTATACCTATCCCTTTCTTCCATTCCTGTTCCTCAATCCTATTTATCACATCTGCTAACTCCCACTAGCTAACTTTGTTTCTTTGCTCCTTCCCCTGACTTCTGCATTCCTCTTCCCTCTTAAGAACTACCTTGGGGAACCACAAGGTAAAAATCTGGTGCCAGGAGCTAGGGATATTACCTTCTTCCCTATTAAGTCTCCAAATAAAATCAAGGGCAAAAAGCGACTTTCTCTTCATAGTTTTCCACCACCAGATCTCCCTTATCAAGACCACAGAGGAGACATGTCAGAGTCATTTACTCAAAGGAACTGTAAGCTCACTAAAACCAACTGGATTAATTATATGCACCTACTGACAGCAGAAGTTTTCACCTCAGGCTTATTTCCCAGGTACTCCCAGATACTCCAACTCACACATCTTCCCCCACCCTCACCATCCCCCCCAATATACTAAATGTGTGATAAAATAAGAACATTTTATCAAAAATTTGAGCTAAAATAACTACAAAAGAAAATCAGTTGCAAATTAAAGTTCAGAAATGTATTTTAGAATTACAAATAGATTTGGGATTATCCACTTCAAAAAGGTCTGTGATAATGTTCTTCAGAACCCCAAGAGGAAATCAAGACCCGACATATTAAGTTTAACCATATAAAACTGCTGATATTTGACTTATTTTATCTGTAAAATGGCAATTTCATTATAGTTAATTTCTTCCTAGTGGGAGAGAGAAGGGCTTCTGTGAGACTATTGGTACTACACATTTAGAATTAAAAGCTTAAAAATATTCTGCAATTTTTGGTCTCATCAAAAAAAAAAGTGCTGTTAAAAGCATATGCACATATATATGTACAAATGTATACATTAATTTGGCTTTCTTTTTTAGGGGCCAAAGAATTCCTGGTCCTCAACAGTATTTATTAAGTGAACAGGCAGGCTGCTTTTTCTCAAGGCCACTATAAATTTCCAGTGAAGGTGTCGAGACCTTGACGACAATAGCAGAATTTGATAGCTAGTGCAATGTGTCCGGCCGCAGGGGCACACTGCCTCAAATGCCACCGGGATCAACTCCCAGGAGTTTCCTCATTGGGATGATATCACCGATCAATTCCCGTTTCATTTCTCAGGGAATGTTTGCTCTCATCTCCTACAGGAAGTTAGTATTGACTGTGCTCAACATTTACGTGCATTTTTACATAATTTTCAGTGCTGAATGTTTCTTTCTAAGCTTTATTTTTCATGAGGGCCGCTATATTGCTCATAATTAAACTAACAGTTTACCAACTAAAGGTCTGTCTTTAGCTTTTTTATTCATTAATTAACCATTTAGCCACTAATAGTTACTAAATGCCTACTATGTTTAAGCTGCTGTGGCAAGCGCCATGAGCGATGGAAGACAAACTATTTAACTGCTCTCAAGGAGCTGGCAGTGCAGTAGAAGAGGCACACCAAGGGCACAAATAAACTAAAATACAACAATATACCACTATCGCCAGATAGGTACCAATAAAATGACAGGTGGATTCAGAAGTAGAAAAGATCATATTCTGCTGGAAAAAGAAAAAAAGTCAGGAAAGGTTTTTGTGGAAGACAGGGTTTAAACTGGCACTTTGATAGGTAGGATTATTTCACAAGGCAAATGCAGAGGGCAGTGGAGGAAACAAGCTTAAAGATTAGGTGATTAAATGAACTAGATCAACATGTGGACAATTCAGAAAAACCAGGTTGAAAAAATACATGCAGTATGATTCTACTTATAAAGTTTTAAAACAAAACTACATATTATTTGTGTATATATTACACTTTTTTTTTAAAGTCTAAAACGTGAAATGGAATGATACACACCAACTCAGGCCAGTAATCATTTCCCAAAAAAGAGGAAGCAGGTAAGAGTGCAGAGTAGGACTTTAGCTCTATCTAATATCTAACAGTTTATATCTTAAAGAGAGTTAAGAGAACTAAAACAAATACGACAAAATGTTAATATCCATTAAACCTGGGTTGTAGGCTCAAAATTGTGTTAGAGTTTTTTCCCCTGAACTTTTCCAAATATTTAAAATATCCTATTTTTTAAATTTTAAGAAAGGTCCAGGTGACTGGAAGAACAGGAGAGTTATTAACACAAAAATAATAAGGAGCAGGCTGGTTCCCCTAAACTTTAAAGGAACACTTGATTAGCTCAGTTTTAGACTGAAGAGGATCCTTCATATCCCTCACGCAAGAGAGTAGGGTAGGGGCTGACAAATACAGAAAAGAAAAAAGTTTTTATTGCCATCCCAAATCAGATAACCGAGGGGGGTGAGAACCACCTTCCCACGTAACATAAATGCCCTATAACCAAGTCATCTCCCCTAAAACAAAGCCAAGGAAACTTCCAGTTACATAGGAATTCAGATAAAGACCCACTGTGAGTAGCTGTTCTGGGCCTCCTCTCTCCCCTCCCTTCCCCTAAACACTCACAAACAAAAACAAAATGTACCCTTGCCCACTTGAGAAAGAATTAAGAATTGGCAGCTCTGCTGAAGTGGACAGTTTCCAAACCAAGGCCCTTCTCTAGAGAAGATGTTGACAGAGCCCAGAGAAAGGAGTGAAGAAAGTCATAACTCAGTTAAGTTTTATGAAGGCTTATCAATGGAAGGTATCCATCCCCCCAATCCCCTTGTGTGCCAACTTCCCTAGAGGAATCTAAGAACCTCTAAGATGTCTTCTATCCTGTTCTTCAGTTCTTCTCCAGCAAAAGACTAACATACAAAATCCAAACTCTTACTTTGCACTTTAAACCCAAACAATTTAACTTCACAAAAATCCAATGAAATTTAAAACATAGGGAAGAGAGGTTTAGAATCCAAGGATAACGAAAAATCTTGTTTTTTTAGAAATATTTTGTGCGGTGCCCAGTTGCTCATAGCCTATTTCTTTTACCAAAGGTTCATCAGTACAATTTAAACTTAAGTTTAAAAGAAAACAATTGGAAGAGAACTTAGCAGGAGAGATAAATCCATCTGCACACGGAATAAAACAAATACTTTGACATTCTTCTACATCTGAATCATTACAGCTGAAGAATCCTAATAGCCTATTCACTCCACTCCAAGGCACCCAACTGCCTCAGGTCAAAGTCCCTCTTCCCCAGGGTATTCTCAGGGCAGATCTTCCTCAGTTAGACCTGGGAAAATACCACTGATAACTCTGGACTAGTGAAAAGGACAAAGGAATACAATGACAGAAGTCCCTCTGTCTTCTAGCACAATGCGGTGTGGCAGAATGGAACCAACACTGCGATGGGACTTGTGAAGGGATCAGGGAGGTGTGCTAACATTGATCACCCACCACATTACAGCCACTGAAGACAGAATGCCAGACCAAGCAATTACTGAACTGCTTCTACCATCCTGAGTGCATCGCAGGTATTCCATTTGAAAATCAAGGAGGGAGACTAAGAAAGCTCAACAGTCCCTCCGGTTCTCAGACACTCTGATTCTACAAACATGATCCCTCAACAAAAGTGTGACTGTTAAGCACAATAAAGTTATTTAAAACAGCTTTTGCTTTGTTCCTCTCCAATCCACCCTCTATACACCACTGACAAAATAATATTTCCAGAACAGGTAACTTACTTTATTACCAGTGCTTAAGAACCCTTAAATGGCTCATCATTTAGTGCAGCACAAGATAAAGCTGTCAGGATCGGCATCATCCCTGCCCTCCAACCCTGTCCTCCAGCCATAATAATTACTTAAAAGTTACCTGAAGTCTGGCTGTTTTGTTCCTTTGAGCTTTTGTTCATGCCGTTTTCTCAGCTTGGAGCGTACTTCTGTCTCTCATCTGTAGGGTATATCCTTAACTCATCTTTCAAGACTCAGCTCAAATGTCATCTCCTCCGGGAGGCACTTTCCAACTTCTGAATGACCAAGGCAGAACTGACCTTTAGGCCTCCACTTTGCACCCTACTTACTTCCATCACCACCTCTATCACACTTCACCCCATCTATGTACTGACACATCTGCCTCCTCCCTCTAGACCCATAACCCCCAGGAGGTTGAGACCTTGTACTGACTCATCTGCTTCCTCAGCGCCTAAGACAGTGCTTATAAGATAAGAGACATTCAATGGGTATTCGATGGTGTAGGGAGGAGGGGAACAGAAAACAGGAAAGGAGAAAGAAGAACTCAATTAAGATGGCCTGAAGAGTGGAGAACAGTTAGTGATTATCAGTACCACTATCTTCAGCCTTCTGCTTTTCCCCTAAACTCTAGTCTTCAGAGAGCTTACTCATTCTCTTGGCTATAGCTACCACTATGCTGATGAACGCAAAACCACAATTTCAAGCATGACTCACCCCCACCTCTCCAGCACCTTTAGGCTCACCTCTAACAACTGAAACCACTTTCACTTGGATGTCTCGTTGTCACTTTAAATCCAGAACATCTCAAACTGAACTCATCACATTTCTCAAAAAAAATGAGGAAAACTTCCTAACTTCTTTATCTCAGTGTCTCAGAAACCCAGGCTTTAAATGCTCTTGCCATATCTGACTGATCACTCTCCATCTTCTGCATCCAGTGCTCACTGATTCCAAGTTTTCCTTCACAATCTCCTTCTCACTCTTTCTTCTCTTTATCCCACCCTCCACAACTCTAGCTCAGGCCTCATCACCTCACATACCCCAGGTGCCAATCTCCCCTCCAAGTCAACCTACTTTCTACCATCACCATAATAAAATCCTAATCAAAAATTCTCAGTGGTTCACTATTTTCCATCATTTAAAATTTAAACTTACAAGCCTGGCTTTTAAGGCCCCCCCTATAAACATAGCTCCAAACCAACCTAACCACCTTCGTTTCACCACTATTCACTGCTGCTCAGGTCAGCCTCATCACAGCCCCAAGAACAGCCATTTCCAGGCTTTTGCTTGATCCCTCGCAGCTCCAAAATGAAATTTTGGGGAGTTTTTTGTTGTTGTTGTTGTTGTTGTTGTTGTTGTTGTTATTTGCTTCATTTCTTGTACCTAAATAAATTTTATTTATTTTCTTAAGATCTGGATTAAGTTACAATTTCTCTGTGACGTCATGATTACTTGAGTACTCTTCTCCAAAAATACCTATGGTATGAGCTCTATACTATGCAACTGATCATATACTTTCACATTTTAAAATTTCCTCTGGCACAAAAGAGGTTTAATAGGTATTCATTTCTTTCTATTCCTCTTACACCCAACTGGACTGTAAACTCTTCAATGGCACAAAATTGTCATTTTTCCTACTCCTCCATACAACCCAGCATAGAATTAAATTCACAGCAGGTCACTAAAAATAATAGTTTAGTAATTTCTCCTATCGAAAACTATTTCTTAGAGACAATAAAGGGATAAACCATAATCCTAAAAAACACAGTTGAAAATCCTGAACTAAACTGTGTAAATTACGATTCCTGATTTTTCCACCTCCAAATTCCAGCTCAGAAATGCTACACTCTCCTGACTTAAGTGGTAAATAATAATCCTGTGTCCATGACATCACAAGTGCATAGTTTGGTAATGATTATGAGGAGAGGGGGAATAGGCAAGGATGAAGGAAAGCAAGTCAGACGAAAGAACAAGGCTGGAAGAACAGCTGCATGATTTTTTTTGTTTACTTCTTAAATGTGAACGCTGCACCTTTCTTTTTTTTTTTTTTTTAATTGGCCATTACTTTCAAACAACTTGAGGAGGAAAAATCTAATAGATTTTCAAAGGAGCTAGTATCTGAAGAGCCTCTACAAAGCCCAAGTCTTTAAAAAAAAAAAAAAAGCCAGCTTAATCTTCAACAATGCAACATCCTGCGGTAGGATTCCTCCCGATTTCGTGAGTAAAGACTCATCCAGCTGCATCACAGGCATCTTCTATTAGTGGTTCTTAGGAATAAGGCCAGCTTGAGTGGCCACACTGGACCCACAGATACTGTGAAAAGAACCTCGTCTTCATTTACATACTCAGTATCGCCCAGTCTTAATTACCCACATATGGACTGTTCATTTTATGGATTTCTAAGGAAAAATCTTTAATTCAAGACTGACAGTTCTTCACCATCAGTATGCTTTGCTCACCATCAGGTAATACAGGGTTATAAGTTCTAAATCACCTAAACTAGTGTTCCCTACAATAGAAGAGATAACTGAAAGTTAAATGTACTTGAAACATGACACTGTCCTTACCATAAGCTCTTGAAGAGAATCCAGCCATAGTCTTGAGACTTCCCCAAAGGCTGGTACAATGTGAGACAGGCACAAGCAGAGCTCAGCATAGTAACAAAGGTGGCTAAGTACACAGCTTCTACAAGGAATCTTATGTCTCCTAGCTGATACCTTTAGGTCAGGATGGTCCAGAAGAGCAGAAGACTCACAATGTACCGGTGCCTGCCTGACTCCTTGTCCCTGAGCTCCTGGACCAGAGGGCTCAATACTTCTCATTAAATCCATCCTTTGTTCAAGGACCTACAATGCCTCTATTGACCCTCTCATCAACACCCAACAGAGTCTGGCCTCTGAGTCCCCTCCACCCTCTTTGCCTGCTCTTCTCATGACTTGGCCAACCCCCATTCTCTCCAGTCATTCTCATTTATTCTCTCCACAAACACAACTTAGTCATTCATACCATCATTGCACACTGTACATTCTATACTTTCTGCCCAGAAGATCTTTTATTTCCTTATACTCCTAACACAGAATAACTATTTCATCTACTTGAATGCTCAAATATATTATATAGATAAAGATGAAGAAGTAAATTGTCCAAGGTCAAATCAGTAAAAAATAGACCCACGATTTGAACCAAGGTCCATCTAATTCTATAGCCCATGCCTCATTATGACTCTAATTCATAGCCTCCCAAGTCCATTTTAAATTTTACTGACTCAGAAATCTTCTCTAATTTACTTTATTCTTACTTTATTAAAGTTTTTTAGCCTTTACATACTTCACTTGTAACACATTAAACTTGGTTTTGTTTATATGCTGTTTCCTAAACGTTAAAGCTTACAATAGTCTGCCTTTCCTTTTATGTACTGCCTTCCCCAATCCCACCCCTGTCCCAAGGGTAAGAACACCTGTCTTTACATCTTTCATATCTCCCCAAAGCCTGTCACCGGAGCTCGAAGACTGCCTTATCCACAGGACTGTTCATTATTCAGCAAGGAGTTTTTACTTAAAAAAAAAAATCAGCTCCCTTCTTCTTTCATATTTAAAAATCAACTGAATTCAGGCATTCATGATAAAACTGTCCTGCATCTACATTCCAGTTACACAGATTTTAATTATTCGAATTAATCAGGGGCTGCTGAGATTTCAGTCTGCCATTCCACAGCTCCAATTCACATAGGAAAGATACTGCTAAAGTCACACTTCAAAGCATTGTTTCAGGATTTTTCCCTTGATGGGATGAATGTCTCGGGTAAGGAGGAGTGCTCCCTCTATAATGCCCTCTGCCAGCATACTTAGCATGCTTGAGACATTCAGGAGCGCTAAAACTTTAACAAGTGGCATATCAATCTGAAAACTTATTTTTAATACTGAGTTATTCCATCATAATTCACTTGGTTACACATAGTGAATCTCAAAATTCCAAACAAAGTCTTCTGAGAACTAGAAATAGTAGTGGGTTATTAGGCTGCCTTACACTCATTCCTAGATTTTATTCACTTCTTCAATCCCCACTCCCATCCCCAAACCCCAGAATAATACATGTAATTCAACCAAGGGAAGTTGCTAAATACATATATAAATAAAACTTGCCAGCTTTCATCACTAATATTGGCACCAACCAACTAACAAATTAAAACAATTATTGATAGTCAACAGACTCTGGGTGTGTATGATTTTTAAAAATTAGATTTTACCCTCCAAATTAAATCATTTTTCAGTAAGAGTCCCCCAAAAAAGAGATTAAGGAAATAAAGCTTCAAGAAAATTTCCAAATTGTTGGCAACATAACTACACCAAAGTCCAACTAACAATTAACATTCATTACTGGTCAGCCTGCCTTATACAAGTCAGTAGACAACCCTTTCTTTGGCAAAAGTTTACTTTTTTTTTCCACGAGGGAGTCTTTAGCATTAAATGAAAGAGTTAAGTCAAAGCAGGCAACAACAACAAAAATTAGTAATAGTTTGGAAACTATCTTCCTTCCATCTTCCCTTCCTGCTTGAATGCGTAATGTCCAAAGTGGATATCTGTTCAACCCTAAATTATTCATGTTAATGGATGATTATCGGCAGAAAGGTGCTGATAATCCAAAATGGAAAAAATGAAAAATCATCTATTTCAGTTTTGGAATATCTTTTCAGCATATTTATCTTCTCAATTATTCCTAGCCATGAGCTAATACTTGTATTCATTTGTAATCGCTAAGTACATAGTAACTGGCCACTTACTCAGGGAGGTGTCTGGAGCATGCTGGGTAGCCAGTGGAAATTAGAACACTGGTATTCACTTCCAGATAAGCAACATCAATTTCATTTATTTTACAGTTCTGTTCAGCCTTCAAAATATCAATAGACTAGCACAGCAGGTTGGTTACTAAACTTTAAAAGAAAGGCTCAGAAAAACAATGAGGACAAAGAGTATAATTGTTTGCCTGTAATGTATTCATTTGTAAATTATGCACAGCAAATTTTTAATTACAAGTCTGATTCTCCCTAACCACAGAGCGTAAGTCCCTGCTGTCTTCTCCAGCCCATCAGGAATGCAATCTCATTTACCAGGAAGGAAATTTTCTAAACATTTTAAAAAGTTATATAGTATAGCAAATGTTTTTTTAAAGATTTAGGATTAGCTACTCTTTTGGACTTGCCTTACCACTACCTCTTCTCTCTACTTCGTCCTTTCTCACTTTAGAAATAGGTTGAAAGACAAAGAGATCCAGCATCCTCCAAGATCTAAACATACGGTATCAGAAGTCAAAGACTGAACAACTACCAGCTTCTGATCTTCTAGAAAGTATATTTTTATATACATACGTACTAAAACTAAAAGTCAAAAATCCTGCTAATTTTTGCCTTTGCACTCATGGAAAGAAAACTCCCTGAAGAGTTGAGGAGAATCTTATATAAAATTTCACCAGTTTCTTTTAACTTAATTTTTCTATCTGTATTGTGCCCAGAGGAGCCACCTCGGTTAGGGAGACAGACTACCTAGACAGAGAGGGAGAGAAGGGGTGAGAAAAAGAGAGAGAGGAAAAGAGAAAAAAAGGGAAAGAGAGAGAGAATGAGAGACTTAGAGCGCTGGTCCTGTGAGCCGACAAGCTAAAAATACGCCGGCCCAGTAAACAAATCCCATTCCATCCCGACCGGAGCCACACCGTTAACCTAGTAATTATGAGACGAGGAGTGAGATCACGCAGCCCCCGGCTTACTCATCATCAGCTTCTAAAGTTTCCATCGGCTCACAGCAACTTTTCTTTTTTTCTAAAGTTCCTAAGCCTGCCCTAGAATCAATCAACCTCTCTCACATACACACACTTCTCTTTCGCTCCCTTCCTCCATTACTGGACGCACCTCACTTTGGCTATCAATAGGGGAGAACAAGCTTGTTTTCTTCTCACTTTACTTTTATACTGAGACTTTTAAATGAACTTTATCCCACTATGAGGCAGTAGCCTGCACTCCTAACCACCTTAAAACTCCACCATCCCTCCCTGAAAGTCTGGCTGACAAGGGAGGACCGTCCAAACTGCCCAGCACAGCTGAGGAAGGGAAGCCACGAACGGGGGAGGGGGGCAGGGGACGCAGGTGAAAGGGAGGAGTAACGGGGAAAGGTTGGGACGAAGCAAGATAGTCAGGGCTGGCGCGGGGTGGGGGTGGTGATGAGACGAGATGGCTCCGGGTAAAATACAGTCAGAAAGGAGAAGGGGGACAGTGGCTATCAGAGGGTCAGAGTTTGGGAGTCTAGAGAGGCAGGAGGGGCGGGAGCAGACGGGGGAGGGTGACAGGGCGGGGGGCTCCGTTACCCTCGCGGCTCCCGGGACAAGGCCCTAGGCCGGGGCGGAGCGCGGGGCCCGGCTGCCTCTCCTCATTCCTCGGCTGTGACCCCGGGGTCCGGCCGGCCCCTCCCCCGACGACGATGGAGGCGGAGGCGGTGGCCGAGACTGCGACCGCGGCTGTTGCTCCGCACAGGGTCAGGAGTTGGGAGTCAGACGGGACTGACCGGGACTGACCGGGACTGGCCTCCCACAGTAGCTTTTTGCCTGTTCCACAACGGGTCGCCACTCCGACTCCGGCGGCTGGTTCAGGATCAGTGGTTTTCGGCTGTCCGGCCGGAAACAAGCGCCAGTTTCCGGCCGGAGCGGGTTGGTGGTGACACCCAAGCCGCCCCCGGGCCTCCTCCCGCCCCGCCCCGCCCCGCCCCGCCCGGCCCCGCCCCGTGGCAGCCCCGCCTTTAGCGCCGCTCCCCGCGCTGCGGCCAGTTTGGCGCTTGTCCCCCGCGTGACCCCGTGTTTTCCTGGCCCGTGTTCCTGCAGCCCCTGGCCTGGAGAGTTCCTGAACCAGAGCTATGGGGCTCTAGGGTGGACTCTTGAGACTCTGAGATAGAGTTAGTTGGACACAGCCTTTTGGGAAGAAACAGAAAGGGGCGGGGTAGTTCTAGAAAGGTGAGAGGGATGAAAATATTTTTAGGAGAAGACTGAAATTCTAGTTACTCTACGCAGGCATTCTGGACTGACCAGAAGAAGAATAACAACTCTTCTTCCAGACCAGTCTCCACCCAGTTATGCACTCTCCCTCCTTCACTCATTAAGTGAACATACCTTTCTCTATAAACACTCCGTATTTATTTACCTGATAATGATGATACCCTATTGACATGTCTGCTTCAGACTGTTAGCACAATCAAAACAAGTTATGTAGTGCTTTTTTCGGTAATGCTTTTTCAAAGCCTCACAGCATAATTCAATTTATAAATATTGAGTACCTACTATGTGCAAGGCAGTGTGTTCATTGATATCAGGGACACAAAAGCAAATAAGCCATTCAGTTCCAGGCAAGGATCTTACACTTCAGTAAAATACATGAAACTACATTATATAAGGCAGAACTCACGTAAGTGCCATGTGAGTTTCAAGGAGCTATGGCTATGAGAACATAGGCCTTGCCTGGCACGTAGCAGACCTTCCATATTTGTTGAATGAATAAATATTAGGAGAATGTGGACTGTTACAGGTAAAAAGAGCCATTTAATAAACACCTCTTTATGACAAAATGGGGTCAGTCCCTGCTATAATCTGACCAAAGAAATCCTAAATTTTAATTCAGATTCCTACCATTGTGGCAACTGGTTTGCATATTCAAAATGTTTATTGTCTAAATTGTGCCCATTGGGCCTATTTAAAAACAAATACCACAGTCAGTTTTTCTATCCCTTCACTATTTCTGAAGTCATCAGTTTCTAAAGGGAAGGCATGGAACATAGATACTTTAGAATTATCCAGCTCAAGACTAGAAAATTGACACCTGAAATAGGAAACTTCCTAGACAGCTATATCTCTTTGAAGATTTAGGGATGGGCTTAGGGCCACACCAAGGCCAAGCAGGTCAGAGTGCTTTGCATAAGCCAAGCCCAGGACCAACAATACAGGTTGGTAGGCAGAGCCTTTTGGCCTTGGCTTCAAGAATGTGGGGACTACACATTTTGGATACTGTTCAGTGGCAAATTTGAAGAGGAGAGTAGGATGAGACTTGGTCACCTAAATTGAACTCCATTGATCACACCCACCCCTTGCCCGCAAAATCTGAGGTAGGAGGACAAAGTCACAGATGAAGAGCTTCAAAAATCTAAAGTTCCTCAGAGGAGGGTATAGCTCAAATGGTAGAGCACATGCTTAGCATGCAGGAGGTCCTGAGTTCAATCCCCTAATTACCTCCCCCACAAAAATAAATAAATAAAAATTTCTTTTAAATCTACAGCTGTCTTGTTTCACCAAGGCCCTCCAAGGACCATGTTATGCCCATCTGTTAACTATGTCTCTCTAGTCTAAACTTCATTATCACAGACTTCTTAGGACCAGGTATGGGGTTCAAAGGCAGTCTTCACCCTCAGTACAAGGCAGACTTTTACTTTTGGCAGTGACTACAAAAAGTTTCCAAATTTGAAAGCTGGAGCAAGTTGCTGGCCAAACTCATTTAAGTGACCACACTTTCCAGGCTTGCCTGATAATTGAGGGGCCAGGAAGTGATGGGGTTGCAGTTGCTTTGTGCTTGTTTCTTGCTCTGACCATCCATCACTCATTGTTGTTTGTGCAGTTACTCAATGGGCTGCTTGTTTGGGTCAGCCCAGGTTGTGTGGGTAGCAGTGTGGTCAGCCGGTCTGGGAGCCAGGCCACCTGGGTTCTGATCCCAGCTCAGCCAGTTCCTAATCCATTAAGTGACTCCCTATTCCTATGTGTCAGTTTCTCTGCCTAGGAACTGGGGATGTCTTCTGTAGTGATGTGCAGCCATTCTGGCTGTCACTATGCTAAATGCTCAGAAGCAGCTGTCTGATGTCATTTTCGGTAGCCAGAACATAGCTGATTATTTTTGCTGACAGGTAGAAGAACAGTAAGGGAAAAAAGTAAAAGCAGCAGAGAAACCCCTATCAGTGTATCCAGGACTACACCCCCTCATCTGCCATTCAGTACAAAGTTCTTCTTCACCCTAAAGGCCTGTTTCTGTTGACTCACTTTAGCAATTCTAAGGGCTGCTCCACGGAGCTCCCTGAGATTTCACTTCACTTTAAGCAAGAGCTGGGGGAGGACAGAGCTTTAAAGCCTTTCAGCAAAGAAACTAAAAGGAGAGATTATTTCAACACTGAAGCTAATGGATAGAGTTGGGGGAAATGTTCAGAGAAAGCTGTTTTGCAGCTGACCAGGGGGGAAAAAAAGCACAGCAATTGTTTGCATGTATATGCTTTTTGTGGTAGAAAAGAAAACCAAACCAAAATAACTTCCTTCCCACCACCACCACTATAATTTAGACCAGTGGTTCTGCGGAGTTTTAAAAACTACATACTGTATGTGGTTGCATATTGGGGGGAGGTGGGGATTGACTAGAAAGGGGGCATGAGGGGACTTTCTGAGGTGATGGAAATGTTCCATATCTTGGTAGGGGTAGCTGCTACACATGTACATCAAATTGTATACTTAAGAATCTGCACATTTCACCATGTGAACTTTACCTCAATTTAAAAAATAGAAAACAAACATCTTAGGTGCCTTCATAATAGTCAACCAAGTTATGAATTCACACTTACTTTTAGATTATTTCATCAGTATTTGCTTCATCCATTAGATTGCAAAGCTCTATGAGATATGTTCACCATTTTATCTGTAGTACCTAGCATAGTGCTTGCCCCAGGGCAAGGAGGAGTTGATGGCTTTATATTAGCTGAGATGCTTTTGGTTACACACAATAGAAAAACTAAGTTCCAAACAGTAATTCATTAAATATCTATTGAGTTAATGAATGAATGAATTGGCAGTTGAGAACCATTGCTTTGGAAGAACATACCAGGCTCTAGTTTGTAACAGAGTCACATCTAGACTTATAAATAATATAATTGGATCTATTTCCAGGCCTGCTAATTTCCATCTCTACATTTGTGTTCTATTTTCTTTGCCACCAGTACTGTGCTGGTAAATATTAACAACCAGCTCTCCAGGCAGAAAAGGCTTGCATACCATTGCTAGATTATGCTTCCTAAAATGTTTCATTGATGTTTTCTCTCTTTTCAAAAGCTATAGCAGCTCTTTTCAAATGCTGACTGCTTAACCAGTGTCCATCTCCCTTCTTCCTTGCTTATAGAATCCTTACGTTTAAGTAGCCATCCTTCTCTATAAGGCCATGGGCTTCTGCAGAGATTGGCTCCAGTGGAGGGACGGGGGCTGAGTGGGAGGGAGATGGGTGAAACACTGATGGATCTAAACCAATCAGGGGTTCCATTCCCCTTGCCAGTGCTTGGTTTAGGAACATGATAAAGTTCTGACCAACGAGAGATTTGAGGAAATCTGCTGGACTTCCCTGCTCTTACAAAGAGGCAAAGAGAATTAAGAAATGATTCTCTTCTGCTGCTGAATGTTGCTGGATTTGAAACTGCTGTTCTGTTTGAAGGACAAGATGACATACTAAGAATGGCAGAGCAAAAAAATGAAAAGAATCTGGGTCTTGGGTAAACCGCTGAATTAGCCAACCCTGGGCAGTCCTCTTTGAAATTCTTTGTATATAAGATAACACAGCTTCCTTATTGTTTAAGCCATTTTGAACTTAGTTTTTCTATTGTGTGTAACCAAAAGCATCTCAACTAATACAAAGCCATCAACAACTCCTCCATATCTGTAGACTAAAGCCAAAATTCATCAGTCTGCCCTGTAAAATCCCATACAATCTCATCCTAGTCTAGTCTAACTCCAGAATGTGGCTTGCTAATTTCCATCTCCGCATTTGTGTTCTATTTTCTTTACCACCAATGCTGTGCTGGTAAATATTAACAACCAGGCAGAAAAGGCCCTGATTTATAGCATTTACTCATTCCCAAGGTGTAAATATTTCTACTCCTGATAATTTCATGCTAATGATGTGATGTCCTGGAACACAGAGACAAGAAGAGACATGCAATCAGCACTAGCAAGCCAGTAAGAGTGCACTGTCGTGCTACCACCCACCTTCCTCTCTTTTCTCCCAAGAATTCAAGGCCCAACCTGTATCGTCTCCTTTTAAAGATTTCCCATAAAACCCTGAACTATAAATGTCTTTACCAATCAATTGGAATCTAACAATTGCCTTGAATTGTTAGTCTTCATAAGCATTTGCTCATAAGTCACCTATTTAATCAATTAAAGAATCTAGAAAAAATTAAACAGCAAGAGAGAAGAGTTCGGTGACATCATTTACATTCCTGCATCTCCTAAAGAGTTCCTGAGATTAGGTATTAGAGGAACTCGTAAACAGAAAATCCTGCCTCCAGGCCCTGGGAGCACTAAAGATCACTGGAGATATTTTGTTGTGAATAAGACTTATCAGCTCTCAACTGTGGCAAGTGCTGGTTCCCAGGAGAGCTCTGTTAGGACATTAACTCAAGGGCTGTTGGCAAGAGTTGGGTGTGTTCCTATTCTGGTTCTGACAAATCCCCTGAGGATGTTAGAATGGGCGGCTAAGGCTATCAGAGGCCAGGCAACAGGGTAAGTAAAGAAGAGAAGCCAGTTCCTGAGGCTTTGAAGAGAGCGGGTGCGGCCTTACCTGCTTGGAGTGCCAGCCAAGTGGGTCAGCTTCATCTCCACCTCACAGGTAACACACCCTCAGGTTTGGAGGAGAAGTAAATCATTACACTCCCAACACACTGGCTGAGGCAATGAGGAGAGGCTGGAGAATGGAGTGACTAAGTCACTCTGTCCCCTGACTAGGTCAGCACTGGGAGGCAGGCCAAATTCAGGCTACGGGAAACTGACAGAGCATTCGGAGCATACGAGATGTGAGACTGCACCAAACTCTCTTTTTTTAATGAGACAAATGGCCCACATTGAGCTCTGTGGGCATTGCACACTTAGAACGTTTTCTAAGTTAGAAATATGTGCTTCTGCTCCTGCCTTGGAGAGCTACTGTCCAACTGGAAGTGGTAGGGTTGAATGACTATATCTAATTGGCATCTGCTAGAAGCTTTCTTGTGATGTACCCTCTGACCATCGCTTTCCAGGTTACTGAACTGATCAGCATTAGGGTTGTTCCCATGTTGATTACGGTATGTGGACAAGCCTGTAGATCATAGCAATGCCTCACAGAGAAGTAGACGGATGGTAGTTTTTCCAGCTGGAAAAAAAAAATCTGAAATTGAAAAATGTCAAAAGGTTACCGTAGGTGACTCTTACCCTAGCATGTTAGGTAACCTGCCTAGCTTAAGAAGAGATGAAATCCTGAGATCTGACGAAATTAAAGCAAGACCAAGAGCTAGGGAGATCCATGGGTGAGTGAAGTACTCCAGGAGCGCCCAAGAGAAGAGTGTAAGACCTGAGGGGCACTGACCATGAGAAAGCACTGACTAGGGGAAAAGCAAGGAAGGAAAACTGAAGGGCTGAAAAATGAGACCTGCTGGAAGAAGATCACACGTGCTCAGCAGGGCTGCTGCTGCCACTGCAACAGTTTTTAAGCGGCCTAGCTTCCCTTGGGTGGTGCCCTTTCGCTCCTCCCCTGGGCCGGAGATCACACACAAGTGGTAGCTCAGCTCTAACTTGCCAGTAAGTGATACTGAATATAGCGCCAGAACACTTGCGTCTTATTTAGATCCTCTACAGGAGCAACAGAGGCACAATAAAACGGGAATTAATACAATTCAGTGAATTCTGTTGATATTTTTGTGTGCCCATCATATGTAAGGCAAACAAAGATACAATCATAGCCCTTAAGGGGATTTCATGAGCAAGAACAGGCATTTGAAATCCAAATCTTTCTCTGTTTGACACACGCCCTTCACCTTACCCAGAAAGAGAAGAAAAAAAAAGTAGGAAGGTGATGTAGACTATAAAAGCACAATGTGTTCTTTGACTACAGACATTCATTCCTAAAAGAAGCTGAAAGGGCCAATTCTTCCTGCCCATACAGTACATTCTGTCATTGATTTCCTGGTGCCTACAAGACTTTCCTTTTGATCTTCAGTTTCCTCCTCACCTCCTTCTCTAGATAAATAGTATGTATAGGCCCTTATGCCGCAAACAGCTCTAATACTCAGAAAGAGAGCATGAGGGCGGGAAGGAGGGATAAATTAGGGATTTGGGATTAACACATACACACTACTACATACAAAACAGATAAACAACAAGAATCTGCTGTACAGCACAGGGAACTGTATTTAATATCTTATAATAGCCTATGGAATAACCTAATAGAAAAGAATCATGAAAAATAATATATATATATATATATATATATATATATATATATAACTGAATTACTTTTCTATACTCCTTACACCTGAAACATTGTGAATCCACTACACTTCAATATGAATGAATGAATGAATGAATGAATGAATGAATAAGAGAGCATGGTGGTTATCTCTTAACACTGAGGCACAGCCCAGTGAGTTTGTGTTGCTGTGGCCTATTCTGTGGGATGCCCCTAGCACTTGGACATACATACATCTACAGTTAGATTACACCATGGACTCAGTTTGTTATTAATGTCCCTGCTTAAACTTAGGTTAGTTTTTTTTTTCTTAATGTCTGAATCCAAGGTCAATACCTCTACATTAAATCAGTAAATCAATTCCTTTCTCCCAATTCCCACTGCCATAATCCTAGTTCGTTACCTCTGGCTTAAACTCCTGTAAAATAACTTCACAACTGTTCTCTTGCCTTTAATATTCTCTTCTCCTACTATCCTTCACACCCCACCTAAAACTAAGGTCTGGTCATATCATCTTCCTATTCAAAACCTTCAGTTTTCTTTGAAGAGAAATGTCTCTACTGCCAATAATAATGATGATGATAATTATTATCATTATAGGTATATTATAATATTACATAAAACATTGTGATTATATTACATATATTATTTTATTAGAATAATATTATCATATACTTATAATAATAAGGGTTTTTTTGGTCAATGTGGTTGGCACTATACATTCCTTAGGGACTAAAAGAATTCAGAGAGCTCACAGATTGCTTTGGGATCATTGTGTAAACTGAGAAAGAAAATATGTAATGTTATTTAAAACCAAAATTGACTACAGCTGCTGCCTTTTAAAGGCCATGATGTAGTTCATACAGCAAAGAAAAATTCCTTCACATTGCCTTCTTCCCCTGACAGAGTTGGAAGAAGGGGCAGGGGCTATTGCAAGCCTCAGTTGGTTCTTCTGAGTCTCAGGATGGGAACTGGAACAGATGATCCACAAATCAGCATGACACACTACTGAGTCCTTGGCTACAGTAAAATAAGGAAAATCAAATTATAAAAGGGAAGCCCCGTGGTAGGGGGTCAGGAAAATGAGGAGTCTTTAAACGAGGAGAAAGGATCAAGCATTACAGCAAGATGAAACATCTTCATTGCCTCCAAATTTTCAGCAAAGCCTAACATAGACACATATCCTGTGTGAGGAGTGTTTTCTGGGGAAAATGAAAGCCATCCTTTCACACCTTGGAGCAATGTGGTACAAAACAGCAACAGCACACTAGAGGTGGTGAAGCGATCCATCCATTGAGCCAATCAGGAACAAGGAAAAGCATAAGTACCACCCCCCCACTCCAGAATTCCAGGAGAGACTGGGGGCTCTTACTACACAGGAGAATGGGCTTAAGGCAGTTTCATTTGAATCTCACTAGGACCTTCACAGAAGCACTGGGTACTTCACAGAAACATGGGTTACAATTGATGAGAGGTGGGCACTCCCCTTTTTCCTTCCTTTCCCTGTGAGTACTCCAGGGGCCTAGTGTGGTGCTTGCTCAGTGCCCACCATATGAGTACTAAATAAATACTCACGTGATGATGGTGTTGACATTTATTTTTCATCTAAAATGATCTGCTCAGAAGCCTGGCCCATCATGCGTTCTCGGCTTCTCCCGCTGTGGCTAGCAAGCAATGCTCTCCCCTTCCCAGTGTGAACGCTGCTGAGGCCCCTGCCCCTCTGCCCGAGGTGGGACCTGCCACCAGCCCTGAGAACAGTAGTATCCTGAAGGTCTTCTCATCAGTGAAAAGAAAACACCACGTCTCTTCCCCAGACTTACTGCCGTCCATGCTCTTTCTTCCCCGACAGGCCTCCCATGGGTAAACTTTGCTAATAAGAAAGGTCCAGATAATTAGTAGAGGGAATTGGAATCAAAGAGAAATAATGGAAGATACCATCCTATCAAATAAGTATCTGAGCAGAACAACAGGTAGGCTCCATGTGTTCAGAAGGAGGACAGTAGACAAGAAAAGACGCAAAGACAAGGACGGGGATTTGTAGTAGAGTAGGAATTATGAAGGGTGATTCCCAGGTGACAATTCATACCCCCCATCTGGCCCATGCAAGGGGCTCTGAGCCCTGAACTTGAAAAGGTACCATTCTAACCTTCCTCTGGCCTTATCTCTCTCTGTAGGATGAGGAGAGGAATCTGGAGCCTGGGACCCTCTTCTAGAGCACATTCTAGGTGCCTGGGAATCTGGAATTCTTGGCCCAGATGTCCTGAGCTCTCTTCCAGGGCTTATGTGGGCCTCTCTCCTGAGTCTAGATTCCTGGTAAAACACTACCACCGCTGGGCCGGCTCACCCTGCACTGCCACATGCCAGGCCACAGCTCCAGGAGTCCAATAATTCTAAATTTGAACCTGGCCTTCCAAGTTGTCACAAAAATGTATTTGTTAAGGTGGGAGGATAAAACATATTTCATCTAACAACTTGTTAGTTTTATGCATAACTTTTAAATATTTAGATGTATAATGTATGGGCCTCTATTTAGACTCTTGCCCCAAGCCCTACAAATGTCAGGGGTGGCCCTATCTAAAATAAAGTGCTTGGGACTAAAGAACTATATATTTAAGAAAAAATATGTTTCTCTGCTAGTGATTAAAACATAGATTTTTATTCATAGATACTGATTTATCTGGAAATGCTTTCTAAGGTGAAGTAGACTCCTATCAAATAATTATCTGTATCTCAAAATTATACTTTCTCCAAAAACATTTGGTGTAACAAAATAAATATGGACATTTGTTGATTTCTTAGTTTCCAAACAAGGGCTTGGATCCTGGTTTCTCATCATCCAGCCACGCTCTGGTCTCTGCTGAGGCTGCCCTTCCCATCTCTTCTCTGCGTGACCTCAGTCTCTCTCCTCCCACGTGCATTAGCCAGCCTTCTAATAAAAGGAAAGTCATATATTTTCTAAGTACATAGTTTAATATTTTTTACTTAAAAGAAAACAAACTGACTCTTTTATATTCCTTTCTCTCAAAAGAAAAAAAAAACTAACAATTTTTTTTAAGTGACAGATTTTCTCCCCTTTGGGTCATATACTTTTGGTAGGAAACACTCCATTTTGCTCTAATAGTGATTTTTTAAGGCTTTCAGTGTCTGATTTCTTTTCCAGTGGTGGTAAGGAGGAAGGCACACCAGCCTGGGGCAGGGTCCCAGAGGCTTGGAGGACTTCAGTAAGGTATTTACTCACAGCAGCTGGGAGGAAATGAAGCCAGAAAGTGAGTGTAAAACTGTATTGGGGAGGTGTGGCAGGGGTTAATTATTAATCAAGAGAAGCAAAATCTTGTCATCAAGTCCAAGAGGCAAAATCAGAGCCAAAAATAGAAGATGAAGTCAGAGATCAAGAACTCAGTAAACTGAAGTGCAATGATTAAGGCAGGTATGAGGTGAAAGAGTCCAGTGCAGAATGAAATAGAGGATGGGCGAACATGGGCTGAGCCCAGGTCAGGTTTAGTGAAGAAGACGTGACAGTAAAATCGACAAACCTCTCGCCAAACTCACAAAGAAGAAAAAAGAGAGAGCACAAATAAGCAAAATAAGAAAGGAAAATGGAGAAATTACAACAAATAACACAGAAATACAGAATATCATACAAGAATATTATGAAAAACTATATGGAACCAAAATGGATAACCTAGAGGAGATGGACTAGTTTCTGGAAACATACAGTCCACCAAGACTGAATCAAGAAGAAACTGACCACTTGAACAAACCAATCACTAGAAATGAAATCGAATTAGCCAAAAAAAAACCTCCCTACAAATAAAAGTCCAGGACCGGACAGCTTCACTGGGGAATTCTACCAAACATACAAAGAACTCATACCAGTCCTTCTCAAACTCTTCTAGAAGATTGAAAAGGAGGGAATACTCCCAAACTCATTCTATGAAGCAACCATCACCCTGATACCAAAACCAGGCAAAGACACTGACAAAAAAGAGAATTACAGACCAATATCACTGATGAACATAAATACAAAAATCCTTACCAAAATATTAGCAAATAGAATACAACAGCACATGAAAAGGATTATACACCATGATCAAGTGGGGTTCATCCCAGGGACACAAGGGTGGTTCAACATACGCAAATCAATCAATGTAACACATCACATCAACAAGAAAGGTCAAAAACCACATGATCATCTCAATAGATGCAGAAAAAGCATTTGATAAAATTTAACACCCATTTATGATAAAAAAAAAAAACTCTCACCAAAATGGGTATAGAGGGAACATATCTCAACATAATAAAAGCTATATATGACAAACCTACAGCCAGCATAGTACTCAACAGTGAAAAACTCAAAAGCTTCCCACTAAAATCTGGGACAAGACAAGGCTGCCCACTATCACCACTCCTATTCAACATAGTTTTAGAAGTTCTAGCCACAGCAATAAGGCAAGAGAGAGATAAAAGGGATCCAAATTGGAAAAGAAGAGGTAAAAGTGTCACTATATGCAGATGACATGATACTATATATAGAAAACCCTGAAAGGTCCACACAAAAACTACTAGAACTAATTGAAGAATTCAGCAAGGTAGCAGGTTACAAGATTAACATTCAAAAATCAGTTGCATTTCTTTACACTAACAATGAATCAACAGAAAAAGAAAGTAAAGAAACAATCCCCTTTAAAATAGAACCCAAAGTAATAAGATACCTAGGAATAAATCTAACCAAGGAGGTGAAAGACTTATACATGGAAAACTATAAACCATTGATGAAGGAAATTAAAGAAGACTTAAAAAAATGGAAAGATATCCCATGCTCCTGGATTGGAAGAATCAATATTGTTAAAATGGTCATACTTGCCCCAGGCAATCTACAGATTTAATGCAATCCCTATCAAATTACCTAGGACATACTTCACAGAACTAGAACAAATCATAATAAAATTTATATGGAACCACAAAAGACCTAGATTTGCCAAAGCATTACTGAAGAGAAAGAAAGAGTCTGGAGGAATAACTCTCCCAGACTTCAGACAATACTACAGAGCTACAATAATCAAGACAGCATGGTATTGGTACAAAAACAGACATACGAAACAATGGAACAGAATAGAGAGCCCAGAAATGAACCCACAAACTTTTGGTCAACTAATCTTTGACAAAGGAGGCAAGAATATACAATGGAATAAAGACAGTCTCTTCAGCAAATGGTGTTCGGAAAACTGGACAGCAGCATGTAAATCAGTGAAACTAGAACATTCCCTTACATCATACACAAAAACAAACTCAAAATGGATCAAAGACTTAAACATAAGACAAGATACAATAAACCTCCTAGAAGGAAATAGAGGCAAAACATTATCTCACATACATCTCAAAAATGTTCTCCTAGCCAAGCAATAGAAATAAAAGCAAGAATAAACAAATGGGATCTAATTAAACTTACAAGTTTCTGCACAGCAAAGGAAACCGTAAGTAAAACAAAACAACAACCTACAGAATGGGAGAAAATTTTTGCAAACGATGAAACCGACAAAGGCTTGATCTCAATATATAAGCAGCTCATACGACTTAATAAGAAAAAAACAAACAACCCAATCCAAAAATGAGCAGAAGACCTAAACAAGCAATTCTCCAAGGAAGAAATACAAATGATCAATAGGCACATGAAAAATGCTCAATATCACCAATTAGCAGAGAAATGCAAATCAAAACTACAATGAGGTATATCACCTCACACCAGTCAGAATGGCCATCATTCAAAAGTCCACAAATGACAGATGCTGGAGAGGCTGTGGAGAAAAGGGAACTCTCCTACACTGCTGGTAGGAATGCAGTTTGGTGCAGCCACTGTGGAAAACAGTATGGAGATTCCTCAAAAGACTAGAAATAGACTTACCATATGACCCAGGAATCTCGCTCCTGGGCATATATCCAGAAGGAACCCTACTTCAAAAAGACACCTGCACCCCAATGTTCATAGCAGCACTATTTACAATAGCCAAGACATGGAAACAGCCTAAATGTCCATCAACAGATGACTGGATAAAGAAGAGGTGGTATATTTATACAATGGAATACAATTCAGCCATAAAAAATGACAACATAATGCCATTTGCAGCAACATGGATGTCCCTGGAGAATGTCATTCTAAGTGAAGTAAGCCAGAAAGAGAAAGAAAAATACCATATGAGATCGCTCATATGTGGAATCTAAAAAAAAAAAAAAAAAAACCGAAAAACATAAATACAAAACAAAAACAGACTCATAGACATAGAATACAAACTTGTGTTGCCAAGGGGGCAGAGGGTGGGAAGGGACAGACTGGGATTTCAAAATGTAGAATAGATAAACAAGATTATACTGTATAGCACAGGGAAATATATACAAGATTTTGTGGTAGCTCACAGCGAAAACAATGTGACAATGAATATATGCATGTTCATGTATAACTGAAAAATTGTGCTCTACACTGGAATTTGACACAATATTGTAAAATAACTATAACTCAATTTTTTTTAATGTTTAAAAAAAAAGAAAACTAAACTAAACTAAAAAACCCATAATGTCCCCAGATTCTGCAGGCATCTTCCAAAAAAAAAGACATGGCAGCAGCAGCCCAGGGGAATCCAGACTCTAGTGCTCAGTGAATATTTTCAAGTAATGATTTATTAATTAGTCAATGATATTTATGTAGAATATATAAGTTATTAGAATATGCATATGGCCAGCAGCTTTCCTGAAGAGAGGCAGAAGGGAGGAAAAGGTATGAATGTAGACATTTAAAATTCACTAACATTACAAACACAGTGGTTACTCTAGACTTTCTCTTGCCAC
Source organism: Camelus ferus (assembly GCF_009834535.1). Classification (NCBI taxonomy): domain Eukaryota; kingdom Metazoa; phylum Chordata; class Mammalia; order Artiodactyla; family Camelidae; genus Camelus; species Camelus ferus. The sequence continues at coordinate 25,272,866 of NC_045716.1, read as the reverse complement.
CAAATACATCTAACCCAGTCATTTCAACAGTTTCAACTGTTGTAAGAAACAACAGTTTCTTATTACAAAATGAAGAAAAATCTAGCATCTCTCTCTCTCTCTTTTAAAAAAAATTACTCTTCCTGCTTCTCAGACCCAGAGTCTGGAACTCAGAATGTAAGTAGTAATAAGTCAGGGTTAGTTCTGCAGTCTTTACCCATAAGATACTATAAAATCTTAGGCCTGAGTCTGAAGCCGCTGATCCTGCTTGAGGGAGCAACTCCAGCCCTTGGTAACTGGGATTGTCTAGAAGAGCCACACCCACATGTGCCCACATAAGCAGAGCATGTACTCAGACCAGTCACCATACATCACCTGGGTTCTCAGACCAGCAACCATACAGTACCTGGGAGTTCGTTGGAAAGTAGACTTGTGGTCAGAGAGAGATACCAAAGGCCGTATAATGACATCTTATCACTATGTCTCTTAAACAGGCTCTGCAAACCACAAGTAACAGATAGTTTATCCTCCGGACAAGTCAGTCAGGAGTCACTCTACATTTACCCTCAGTTTTATTCAGCTCTTTAACAGCTCACTGGATTCATCTTCTGTCCAATGGTATATATTTTTTTAAGAATCCTAGAGGGAGAAAGAAACATCTCAAAGTTCCCTAGTACTAAACAGTCCGAGGAGTTTCTTTACTAAAAGACCAGCACATTATCTTCAGGAGCAGCAGTCGCAGCTAAGACCTTTAGCATCCAACAAAATTTTATTTTTTGCCATTGTTGTGGCAAGAGGTTTAACGCAATTAAATGATAGCCAGCAGTGGGGAGCTAGGCACTAGAAAAGATAGGGAAACTCCTCTTACCTGGTATGTAGTGTGAAAGCAGAATCAGGAATACAGACTTCAAATACAGAAAGGTAGAGTAACCTGACCTAGTGACATCAACACTTCCCTCCTTCTCCTGCACGTGTTAGTGAGTGATGGTAGAATTTAACTACTTTAGCCGAGAACTATTTCCTTCCCCATTGTGACACATCAGTTAGTGGTCAGTTCTAGGGACGTGAAAGGCAATTATTTCTCAATGGAGCACCACTACTTAGCATATTAACAAAAATACTTTTCAAGTATTTGTCTGCACAAGGCAGTGGAATAAATATTCCCTTCCACGAGTTAAATCTAGTCCCTGTGTAGCTTTTCGAAGCACCTATGATTTATTTTAGATCACAAATTATAAGTTCCTTCAAACAGAGCCATTTTAATTTTTGTTGTCAAGGATGAGACCGCAGCAAACAATAATATCTGAGGTAACAGTTTTTCTGGCGGGAGCCTGTCCCCGATTATTGCCTCTGCACTCTGAGGAATAAAGGATCTCACAGGCTTATGAGGGGACATCAGCTTAAACAGGAGGAGAACAATAAAGAGGATAAGGATTTGAGTACAAGGTGATAGAGCCTCGGAACAGATGGCTTGATGGAGAACACTGATGAGGGTTAGAGATACTGATTTGTATGCTTTTCCCATGTTCTTCACAAAAGCTAGAAAAATTATTCTTGATCTTTTAGGAGTTTAGCTTGACTGACATTATATGGCAAGAATTGTAAAGACATGACTATAGCTATTTGAGAGCAAATGTCTCAGTAAATAGCACTAATTGCAGCTTTTGTTTTAGAGTGTATTATATGCCAGGCACATAAAACTAAAGGATTTTTTTTCTTTAGTTTGTTCTTTATTATTAAAATTTATTTAACTCTAATTGATTTACAATACTGTGTTAGTTTCAGGTGTATAGCTTCAGATTCTTTTCCATTATAGGTTATTACAAAATACTGAATATGGTTCTCTGTGCTATACGGTAGGTCCTTATTGTTTATCTATTTTATATATAGTAGTGTGTATCTGTTAATCCTAAATTCCAAATTTATCCATCCCCCCTTTCCCCTTTGGTAACCATAAGTTTGTTTTCTATGTCTGTGAGTCTATTTGTTTTATAAATAAGTTCATTTGCATCACTTATTTAGATTCCACATATAAGTGATATCATATAATATTTGTCTTTCTCTGTCTGACTTACTTCACTTAGTATGATAATATCTAGGTCCATTCATGTTGCTGCAAATGGCAATATTTCATTCTTTTTTATGGATGAGTAACAATCCATTGTATTTGTATTCCATATCTTATTTATCCCTTTATCTGTTGATGGACACTTAGGTTGCTTCCATGCCTTGGCTGTTGTGAATTAGTGCTACAATGAACATTGGTGTGCATGTGTCTTTTCAAATTAGTTTTCTTTGGATATATGCCCAGGAGTGGTACTGCTGGGTCATATGGCAACTTTGTTTTTAGTTTTTTAAGGAACCTCTGTACTATTTTCCATAGTGGCTGCAACAACTTACATTCCCACCAACAGTATAAGAGGGCTCTCTTTTCTCCACACTCTCTCCAGCATTTATTAAAAAGCTAAAGGATTGATGAAAGTTTTCTCACTTAATCCTCTCAGCATCTCTTCTTTTAACCCTAAGTCTTCAGTGAAATTTTATAAAACACCACAACCTGATCTGAGCTGAGCTGCAGAAGATCAAACATATGATCGACCTCAGGAAGGACTGGCTGAAATCAAGGACTCAGATGTTTTCAGGATTCTCTATAGCATTTGTCGCAAGTTCTTTCTACATTTGAGCTTTACTCTCTCCCAGCACGGACTGGCTTCTTTCACACAAGAGAGAATAATAACTCCAGAGCTTCATATCTCACAGCACTCACCATCAGAGAAGACCTGACACTAGCTTTCTCTGTCCAAGTTTAAAAATCTAGAAAAAGGTCTATGACTGGACTATATTGGGTCAAGTCTCCATAATGAGACTAACGAATTATGTCTAGTGCTGGGGATGATGAAATATTATGTTTGGGTCAGGTGTCCAGCCCTAGACCAATGAGTGTGGCCAGCCTACTGGAGTCATATAAGAACATGGAAGCCCCCATAAGAATTACATAACTGGAGAAGGAGATGTGGTCAGGGGCTTGTGTTCATATTTGGGATGAAACAGTACAGGGGAAGCAGAAGTGGGAGAGTCTTACAGGGCACCAAGGGGATCAGGGGCACTCTGGGGCAAGAGTGGCCTTGAATGGGACCTTGAGTGAAAGCCTTCCAGTGTTCCTCAAAGGGAGGAGGAAGAAATGAAGAAGTAATGCTTCTTTCTTTTAGAACATTTCCTAGAAGTTGCACCACAACATTTCTGCTTACATCATTGGCCAGAACTTGGTCACAGGACCACACCCAGCTGCAAAGAAAGGTCATGAATGTATTACTTATTTTGGGTGGCCATTTGCCAAGTTAAAATGAGAGATTCTTTAACCAAGGAAGAAGATCAGAAGGAATATTAGAGGAAAACTAGCAATATGTGTCATAGGTCATACAGTGAACATTTACTATTTTGTCAGATACAGCAGTACTTATCTTCTGTGGGAAACTTTTTCTGTCTGACTGCAACCACATGATTTTGGAGGGGCTTTTGAATAATAGTATTCCACTTCCCTGGCCACAGAGATGAACGCCTGACCCAAGTGGTTTCAAACATAATATCGCCATCCCCCTTGACCTCAGTGATTAGCACAAAGATGACACGGTGCCCAAATTTGACCTATCAGAGCCCCTCCCTGGAATTTTGTAACTGGATTTTTTTTACATTACAAGGTCATAAGGATATAAACTCAGGGCTACTTAAGGCTATGTTTGAAATATGGTGACAGCAACTTAAAGCATTAAAGCCAACACAGAGTAAGAATCGGAGGTGAAAGGTGAAGAGAGAGAAGTGCGGAGACTCTGGATGATACCCAAGCTCTTGGAGCCAGTCAGCTCTGAGGACAGCTCGACTCCCACCTTTTCTTCAGTTTGGCAATATGAGCCAATATATCCCCCTTTATCGCTCAAGTCCATTTGGGTTTCTGTAAATTGTAATCAAAAGTATATTTATATTTAAATTGTATTTACATTTTAAATATTTAAAATTTTTTAATTTCTAGACAAAGCTATACTATATGCATATCCAGTGTACACCATTAATGGTCTGATGTCCTCCTGCTTAAATAATCTTTAGCTTTCAGGCTTCAGATGATGTAAATCAAATATATTGTGTTGTATTGTATCATAAGTTAAATGTGTTGTACTGTACTGAGTACCTTCTATATGTCATAGGCATCTTGTTAGGCAGGTTCTGGGGATACAAGATTATGTCATTATCCCTACCCTCTATAGAGGAGGCAGAGGAGATAAAGTTACAATACTGTAGAGATATGTAAAAGGTAAGCGATGGCACAAAGGTAGGCGTGGTCAACTGGACATTTCCAACTTTACAGACCAAAAAGATTCCTTACCAAAATTAATGGGCGACTCCACTAGTATCCTTCAGTGCTATAAGTTTAAGTGCTAAGAAAAAGTGCATTTTCTTAAAATTCCAAATTGGAAATATTTCTTCTCTTTATCACTTCCCTATGAAATATATAAATTCTATTCTTTTCTATCATGAGCGGTTTCATGTAGAAAAGAAACTTCCTCAGCTAATTCGGTGAGTTCAAATTATAAAGATGATTAATTAGCCAAGACCAGAAGAAGGTCTCAGACACTTTTTATATAGAAAAGGATACTAGAAAAAAGCTTTCTGAAGTAACCAAAATATATCAATATCCAAATCATAAAACCGTAATTTTAAGTTGTATTCCTTTAGATAGAAAAAGTGTTAGATCATAGGTAATATGCAATAATATTCATGTTTTCCCTAGATCATCTGTACACAACCATTCTGCTCAAAAGAGTTATTTGCTTAAGTCAAACAGGTTTGGCAGGTCTCTAGGATGCAGTTGTCAGTGGCATCCTTAATACAACAGACACCATGAAACTAAGCACAAGGAACCCAGCAGGCAGTAGCAAGCTCTAAAGAGCCCTGCTTACACTATAGCCACCACTGCAGTAAATCCTATCAAGATCATTTGGCCTAGTATAAGGTTTTGTGATTCCCAGGAGAATCTGGGCGAAGCCAGATTTAGGAGAAAGGGCCAGGTGAAGGGGGGGGGAGTATTATATTGTTTTTATGAATTAAAATTATGTATTAACAATCTCTAGTATCACCTCTGTTCAATAAGTATAATAGAAAAATCATTTAATTGGTAATGAGTTAGGAAACTCAGGTTTCTAAGTCTCATAAAGATATGAGGAAACATGCTTGTTTATGCAGATTATTAGATCTATTATTTTTGTCAAAACTGTAACAAATTGGCAGCTCTCAGTGATAAAACAGCTTCTACTATGGCATGTTGAGAGTGTGACCATCCACTCACAAACTGTTGATTGATTAAACCCATTGCCCAGAATTCTGACACCAGTAGGCTGTAGAGTGTCAACAATTATGTCTATATTTGAATCATGACTCACAGTCTTATTTCCAGGAGATAAGTAACTGAAGTTATGACCCTGTCCCTTGAGGTTGCTTTAAATTTGCACATCAAATAGCTCAAGAATGAATTTACTGAAGATTCCAGGAAAAGTTTCAGATTTTAACCCAAAGTAAATCTAGGAACACATCTATTTGCAGCTGCCTCCAGCAGAGTTGTCCATTCTTTCAGGCCCCACAGTCCCTGGGGACAAGCAGTTTGGTGGTAGTATTATTCCCGCTTCCAGTTTTTCATATAAACGAACAGAGGATCAGGGTGATTTAAGTAACTCATCCAAGGCCATACAGCCAGGAAGTTACAATGGATTCTCCAAAGCCTATGCTCTTTTAACTATACCAGGTTGTCACCTCTGAAATCTTAAAGTCTAGTAATCCACATCCTACAATCTCTTATCTCCCCAGCTGTCTCAGCCCCTCATACTCTCCACATCTGTCATTTGACACCAGAGCCATCTCATGTTCTAGATGTCTTCACTTTCTCTGATTCTATCTGATCTTTCTCAGCAAAACTTTCTTTCAGGGGAGCCTGGGTCCCATGGTCAAAGTATTGATGAACCAGTTCCCTCTTACCCTTATTTTATATATACAGATTTCCCCTGCTATCCAAAAGTAGAGCATTCCTATGAAAACTTCTGTAAGCTGAAAACAGCGTAAAGTGAAGAAGCAATTACCTGAAGACAGACCTTGCTAACAGATGCACAAAATAAATCAGGAGAAAGCACAGGTGCTCACAGACACAGCTCAAAGCTATGGCAGCTTGATGCTGAGATGATGAGATGCTGAGATGCTGAGTGAGCTCCTGAGGAAGGAGCTTGGTGGGGCCACTCTCGCTGCTACAGGTGCACACTGCCTCTAAAACAGCTCACTGAAAATTAATTTTTTATAAAAGCAAAAATCCTGTTTGGATTTCTTTTGGTTAGTGAAAACAGATATTAATGTAGATCTTTCATAAAAGCGAAATAGCGTATTGCGAACTTTTGAAAAGCCAGGGATACTTGTAATCCATAAACTCATAACCTTGGATTAGTCAGTCCTAAAAGGTAGTTTCTCTGCTACTACATTCTAAGCACAATGGGAGAAAATTACATCTGTGGATTGATGTCAACATAAAATTTTAAATATCAAATTAAAGTTTAGAAACTGCTTCTCTAATTCCTTCAATCTCCTTGCCAAACTTTCACCACCAGCTTCCCTTTATAACCATTACCTTGCTCCTTCTCAAAAGATGACCTAGTCCCCACTTCACAGACAAATTCAGAGCCTTGGGGTAAGTGGGAAGGCATTTCCCTAGCCTCCAGGCCCTACATTTACAGAACTATGTAGAGCTGATTCCATCCTTATCTTACACAAGTTTCTGGATAAGAGCCTACAGAGGAAATGCCCCTTCTATTCAATGTTAATTCCATCGATCTCTGCCTCAGTTATTGTGCATAGTCCCATTCCCTTCTGCCTCCTCAGGGACTTTGTGCCGTTTGCCTATCTTGCCATTTTCCATTTCTCTTTCTCTCCTGGATCCCTCTGTGCAGCCTATATTGCTTTCATCTTTTTTTTTTCTTCATTTTTTAAAATTGAAGTATAGTCAGTTTACAACGTTGTGTCAATTTCTGGTGTACAGCACAATGCTTCAGTCATACATGAACATACATATATTCGTTTTCATGTTCTTTTTCACCATAAGCTACTACAAGATATCAAATATAGTTCCCTGTGCTATACAGTATAAACTTATTTATCTATTTTACATATACCAGTCAGTATCTGCAAATCTCGAACTCCCAACTGGTTTCATCTTTAAGCAAACGAAACAAAGAACAGCCTCATAACACATCAGCAGGACCTTGCATCTCCCTCACAGAGAAATTTCTCAAAGTGTATATACTGCATCTGTTTCTATTTCCTCAGCTCCCAATAGCCCTTCAATCCACTTAGGTTTGGCTTCCATCCCCACTAGTTCATGGAAAGCTCCTTAGCAAAAGGTCACCAACATCTGTAATTGTCACCTTTTTAATGTTTACTATTATTTATTCATTTTTCTTCATTGAATATAGTAATTACTGCCTATTTTAAATTATTATATAAACTGTTTATTTGATTAGATTACTATATCATACTTTTATTTCTGGTGTGAAAGAAGTTTTTCTTCTATTTCATTTTTGAAGTGGTTGCTACTAGTTTAGAGAAACACTTATTATTTTTATATATTGATCTTGTCAGCCTTCTCTGGTTGGTTTCAATAGTTTGCCCATTTATTTACTTTACTCTGTAGATCATCATGTCACCATCAAAGAAAACAATTTTCTTCTTACAGTCTGTATACCTCTTACCATTCTCACGTTATTGCATTGATTTGCTACCCAACAGATGTTGAATAGTAGTGATGAATTTCCTGTCTGGAAATTCTTCTAAAGTTGCACTATTAAAGATAATGTCTGCATATACATTAAGAAATCTTTATCATGTTAAGAATTTTTCTCTCTATTCTTTTTTTTTTTTTTTCGCTAAGAATTTTTATTACTTACTTGGGAATGAGTATTGAATTTTATCAAATCCTTTTTATTCATCTGTTGAAATGAACTTTCTCCCTTTAGTTTATTAATCTAGTGAATTATATGTATAGACTTTCTGATATTCTAGCATTCTATATTCTATAAATCTGGAATAAATCCTACTTGGTCATGATAGATTATTCTTTAAATACACTCTTGATTTTATTTGCTAATATTTAAGATTTTGCACTCGTGTTAATAGGTAAAGATGGCCTACAATATTCTTTTGTGGTGCTAATTTGTATGTTTTTGATATCCTGGCTTTGCCAGGTTATAAACTGAGCTGGAGCATTTTCTTTCTTTTCCTGTGCCTTTACACGAGTTATAATTATTTCCCTGTCTTCAGTGTTGGAATGTAAGCTCACGGAGGGCAGGAATTGTATTTGTCTCATCATTTGCAATCTTTCCAGTACATAGAACAGTGCTTAACACCTGGCAGGGGCTCAAAAAAATTGGATAAATGAAGCAGATCTAATGTACAGTATAGTGACTATGGTTAACAACACTGTATTATATGCTTAAAAGTTACTAAGAGAGTAGATTTTAAGTGTTCTCACCACATACAAACACACACACAGACACAAAGCATAATTATGTGAGGTAACAGAGGTGTTAACTAACCTCATTGTGGTAAACATTTTGCAATATATAAGTGCATCAAATCATCACCTTGCACTCCTTACACTTATACCATGTTACGTGTCAATTATATCTCAATAAAGCTGGAAAAATATAATAAAGCTGCCTCCACTTTGACCTCTCAAGGTACATAGTATCTTTTTACTGGTAATGATCATTTCCTAGTACTCCCTAATCTTCCTTACTAAGTTATAGACTCCTTATACTATTTTTAATTGTAGGCTTGATTGTGCCTAGCAAGGAGGAATCTAATGAACTTCTGTTAAATACATTAAAGAAAATGTTAAGTGGTATGGAAAAGCACTGTAATACCATATTTTAGATGAGGTATCAGGGCAAGTCCAAACAAAACCTTTCTCCAGCCACCCGCCTCGCACTCCTCATGAACCTCGTCTTGCTGTTTCCTGCTCAGTCCTCTTCTGCTGTCCTACAGGAGCCTGTTACTGACGTGCTGACCCTTCCACCTCCATAAAATAGACCTGTCCTAGTTTTAATTTCCTCAGGGCCTAAGGTTTCAGACAGCAAATCAGACAAACTAATTTTCATTATTAGAGAACAGTAATTGGAGAAGCCAAAAGGAGCACATTCTTAGGCAATAAATGTGGACTTTAATAACACATTGTGCTTTTTCTGATTATAAAATACATATTTATTATGGAAGAAATTTTCACTATCAAGAAAACATAAAGAAAATAAAAACCACAAAAAAACTGAAACAAGCCATAACTTTTTTTTTGTTTTACTATAGTATAGCAATTAAGAGCCCAGAATCCACTGCTTTAGCTTGAATCCCACCTCTCCTACTGTCTAGAGTGACCTTGAGTGAGTTACTTAACATCTCTGTGCCTCAGCCTTATCATCTGTAAAATAGGGGTAGTGGTAGAGTCTATTTTTGTTCTGAGGATTAAATGAGTTTACATGTATAAGGTGTTCAAAACAATCCCTGGCACATAGTAAGGTCTATGTAAGTATTTGCTATTATTGTTTTGGCAAATACCCTTCCAGTTAGATAAGACCAATCAACAGGAAAGGGATATGTCTATAAAAACATATAATTTAAACAAATATTGGCATCATCCTTTACCTATAATACTTATTTGCTTTTGTCACTTGAAAGTATACCATGAGTATTTTTCCACATTTTAATATTCTTCAACAGCAGGTGTTTCAAGCTGGTAAATGTACGGGCAGAACTCAGACTTCACCTTTGGTCACCCAGAATAGTGTTGCTTTATAATTTGAATTTTCATACTTTCAAGTGGTGCACAAACTCTCCAGTTTATCACAGTCCTCACCACTTGCTAGTGTCTTATAGTGGGATGCTTCACACACTTAGTTTACTGGCTAAGCACCTAAAGGCATTGGAGCTTTTTACACCCAACATCATTTTTAGTAGTTGCATATTCTTTCATCCTGTAACTAGGACATACTTTACTTAAGCAGTTTCTATTGTTAGGCATTTAACTTGTTTGTAACTCACTGTCATGAACAATGCTGTGAAGAACATCTATAAACACAAACTTTTCTATGTATCTCTGTCTCTTTTCCTTAGCAAAATTTCCTAAAAAATAGAAATGCTGGGTTACTCTTTGAATATTTTCAAGATCTTTAATGCATATTGCCAAATTGCCTGACCAAAAAAAAAAAATTGAACTGCTTTACATTTCCACTGGACCATTTCCTTGAACTGTTACTGATACTGCCCAGGAAAGGTTTACTAAACAATAAAAAGCATCGTTTAAATATGGTCTTTGTTTGTTTGTTTTGTTTTGTGTGTGGGGGTAATTAGGTTTGTTTGTTTAGTTAGTTAGTTAGTTAGTTAGTTAATTAGTTAGTTTTAATGGAGGCACTGGGGATTGAACCCAGGACCTTGTGCATGCTAAGCACGTACACTGAGCTATACCCTCCCCTCCAAATATGGTCTTTTGAGGACAAAATTTTTCTTTCCTCCAGTCGCCCAACCTCATTTTTTCCTCGCTGTCCAGATAACTAAGTGAAATGGTCAGGAGAAGATTAAGAATCTTAGCTATGTCCTTAAATGATATCAACATTACCCAAGTCTCTCTATACCTCAAAGAACTTGCCAGTGGTAAAGAACAGGAGTAAGATACGGGATATCTTTAGTCTCTCCTAAACTCTATCATTAAGGTGTAACATTAACATCAGGATAATTATTATTGTAATTGTAAATAACAGCAGCTGTCATCTACTGCACACTCTATTGTGTTTAGATGCTGTAATAAGCACTGCACTTTCATTAATCCTCACCATAACCCAGGAGATGAGTATCATTATAAGTATTATAACAGAGAAAATGGAGGGTCACACAGGTTAAACAAATTTGTTTCAAGTTATGTGATCATCAGTGGCAAAGCCAGAATTCAAGCCTTGACTAAACTCCAAAACACAATACTAAAATGTACTAAGTATATTATTAGCAGTAATAAATCTCTTTCATTTAACACTTTAAATTTCTCAGAAGGATTTCATATACATAGTTTGGTGGTGATGATAATAAGTCTGTGAAACATAATGAAGAGGCGTTGTGATCAATTCCCAGGTTAGGTAACCGAGGGTGTCTGTTGCAGTATAACAATAAACATAACATCTCACACATCCGTTGCTCTCCATTAAGCTCATAACCAGTACCATACTTGCAGTAGAACTTAACAATTACATAGGCACTTAGAGTTAGATGTAGATGACAGCCCTATAAACCTCCCACACACTTAGGCTTCTCCTAGTTGCAGTGGGAATGCCAATTACAGAATTATGACAGGAGTTCTGGCCTACTGCAAACCATCCTCATTCAGCAAGTTTGTTCTTTTTCTGTTCTCCAGCTGACAGAGCTACTTTAAAAAAAGAAATCATTTCTGCAAACATGTGAAGCAGCTGAGCCCTCTGGCTTTTAGCATAAAAGGACCCTGTCAGAATAATCCAGAAATCTGTTTTCTAATGCTTGTGTAAAAGTTCCTGAGCTTTTTCCTATAAATTGGGGGGTGGGGGGATGTTGTTACATTAGGAATTAGATTAGGCCAAAAATATTAATAAAAATAAATATAGGCTTTGACTTGTCCAAAATAGTATAGTTTGAGTATCAGTTTTATTATTTTATATTTACTTAGGGAGTCTTTTAAAATGTCAATATGATTTAAAGTACTAACAAGGTTCACTGCATAATTAATTTTAGCAGCTTTCTTCAGTGAGATCAACACACAATAAAATATCATATTAAGCTTCCATTTTAGTGCTTCCCAATCTTTTTGGTCTCAGGAACCCTTTACACTAAAAAATTACTAAAGACCCTGAAGAGGATTTTTTTTTTAATTATGTGGACTATAGCTATTGATATCTACCACATTAAAAATTAAAACTGAGCTATTTTAGAACTATTTAGTAATTCATTCAAAAATAAGCCCATTATATGTTAACTAGATAACGTTTTAAGAAAAATAACCATATTTTCCAAGATAAAACTTAGTAAGAGAATAGCATTGTTTTACATGTTTGCAAATCTCTTTAATATGTGGCTTAATAAAAGCCACATTTGGTTTCTCTCTAATATCTGCTTCTGCATTCTGTTTGTTGTGGTATATTATTTTAAATTTTTTTCACCTTTTTCTGTAGGAGGGGTCATTAGGTTTATTTATTTACTTATTCTATTCTATTTATTTATTTTTAGTGGAGGTACTAGGGATTGAACCCAGGACCTTGTGCATGCTGAGCATGCGCTCTACCACTGAGCTATACCCTCCCTTTGTGATATGTTATTTTAAAACGTTGAAATATTTGAAGAAAATCCAAGTTCACACAGATATATAGTTAGAAAAAGGAGGAATATTTCAATGGCTTTTTCAAATAATTGTGGATATTCTTTTCTGATACTACACCAACCTCAACAAGTAATAGTTTCTAAAAGGTTAGTTGCAATATGGAACCTGAAAGTAGAGCCATGAATTCTTGTGCTCTGCCATATTAAAACTCATTACTCTATCTTACACTTTGACGAGGTCTTTTACCCATGCTTATTTTGTAACATCATGCACGGCCATTTGAATAATATTGGGTCACTGAATTATGCACTTCTTCCAAATGTTAACATAATTCATTATATTAGTATCAAAATATTACATTTATGAATATGATCTTATTAGAAAATCTTTAAATGTTGACAAGCTGTCAAGTTCACCATGGCAGATAAAATTTCCCTAAAATTCCTATGTTTGTTTAAAAGCCAGATTTTATCATTGACAATAAATTTGGTCAGTTGTTTTCCTTGCAGTGACAGGCTCACGTTGCTCGTTTTCAAGAAAACACCTGCCATGTATCCATGTCTCAATATCCATAGATGTTCTGTCAGTCATTCTTTCTAGTAAAAATGATGTTCCATGACCAAAAAAGTGGCCAGTTCAACTCACAATTTAAACAGCTGCACCAACACTTTTCCGCAAAACACCCTTCACACCTCAGCATGCAGCAGGAGTGCTGATGTGCACTTACTTCGTCACCCAGCATATCAAAAACATGTGCACTCAGTGGTCAACGTTTAATAATTTTTCCTGCTTCATCAAGAACAGTCTTAAGTGAAACGGGCATTTCTTCCTTTCTTTGTTTTTCTCTCCCTTCTTTCCTCTTTCCTCTGCCTCCCCCCTCTCTTTCTTTCTTTCTCACCCTCCCTTCCTTCTTCTTTTCCTCCTCTTGTTCCCTCCCCTTCTTTCTTACTGTAAGTGCCTGGCAGTGAAAAATACAATGACCGTTAGTAGTACAGTTTGGTACCACAGCTTAATTTGTGCTAAGAACTAGTAGTTTTATCCATCGTTGCTTTTTCATCATCAACATAGCATCAATAGAGAGGGGAAAAAAGTCATATCATGTCTAAAAATTTTTTGAAAATAGTTTAACTTTGCAACTACTATAGTCACCAAGTAGTAGCATTCACCAACTACTATACTCAGCAGTACTCTTGCTACCTTAAGTCAGCTGATAAGCAACCTTAATTCCCAAGGCCGCCTTAATGCCCCTTTACCATTTAACATGACATATTCATAGGCTCAAGGATCCTAATCCTGATGTGGACGTCTTTTGGGTTGGGGGTATTATTCTGCTTACCAGAGTTAGCTCCACCCTTGAGTTACCACCATCTCAAAGAGAGGCAGGCACTAAAGCTCAAAGGCCACAATTATAAGACCTTCATGTGCTTTGTAATTTCCCAGTGTCTGCTCTTTGTGACTTCCCAAAGTGGTCTATAATAAAAAATTTTAAGTAAAAAGGCCTAGGAGGAATAATCCATTGGGTATACAGTATTCCAATCTGGGGGTAGGCTTGGGAGAGACTGAGTAAGTCATTTGGACCTATTTTTGAGTCATTTTGGTTTGTATTTCTCTATAAATTACCGTTTCACTTAGATTTTAATTTTATTACAAAAAGTAGTAGACAGATATTCTTATGTTTTTTAAATCTTCACTATTTCTGTGATTATGTCTCCTTTTCATCCCAATATTGCTTTTTGCATTTCTCTCCTTCTCAATCTTTCCTTTTATCAGACTTGCTAAAGATATATCTACTTTATTGGTCTTTCAAATAATCAGCTTCAATTTTTTCATTTCCTCATTTTTAAAAAGAGGGTAACAGCACTACTTATGTCACTGAGTTGTTGTGAGACCAATGCATGGAAAGTACTCAGCACATGGCCTAAAATATACATTCATATTAACAGTTCTATTGTCAATTGCAGTCAGATGTGAATAGAAGTTATAATCAGATTCCTACCTTTCAAATTTCAGATGTGACTTTATATTTATTAAACTAATCTCCCAAATTGAATGCCAATTAATTTGAACCTTATAGCAATTAGTTTTATTTGGTTCTTAAAGAATGAAAAAATTATAAAGCAGTCAATTCATGCAAAAATTCAGTAACACTTAAAGCCAAAACAGATTAAACTCACCATTAAAGCATTTTGTAATTTATTTTGATCAAAACAATACATTTTCCTGCATCCACGAAACTCAGTGGACTCAGAGTAACGGTACAGAGCCTGTAAGTTATTGATACTTTTTTGGTGGTCCAAGGGCGCCCTCTGTCTGGGTGCTCAAACATTTCAAAGCTAAATTAAATACTTTTAAATAACTGATGCTTTCCAAGTAAATTCTTAATCAACAATTCTATGAAATTAACCCTCTCTGTAATAACTGGTAGCAAACTGTCAGAAAAAAACAAGTGTCATCTCACTGGTTCTAAGAGCGCCAGAACGGTCAGGTCTACATTCTTGTAACTTACCTGGGAGTTGGAAAGAAAACCCATATTTTCCCCAGAATATTCCATATCATTCAATAAAATATCTGGCATGAATCACCTAGATAAGTATATTGATCTTTTTGTTTGTTCTGTCCATGTAAAACTCTATATTTTTTTTCAACATGCCATTGTAGCAGTTTGCTCAGTAATTAGTATAATCAACATTAAATATTTATTGGCTATCTTTGTGATCTTTGTGTACAGGACACTGCACTAAGTGAAAAGGATGGGGGGAAAATTCTTTATCCTCAAAGACATGACAGTCTACTGTCTAAAAAATGATGTGTAAAAAGGATGTGAACAAAGAAATATAGGGTAAGATGCCCACTGAAAAAGATATGCTTCTTTCAATTTGCTGCCTTCTGTGCTACCTCAGGAAAGTTATTCAACTTCTCTGAAACTCAGTTTATCTGTAACATGGAGATAATACTCACTTTAAAGGAAAGTTGCAAAAGTTAACTGAGATATTTCCAAAGGACTCAGCATATAGTAAAAGCTCAGTAAAAGGTGGGTTTTTTTTTTTTTACTGATATTAAGGGAAATCTTAAATTACAGCATCCTACATTAAATTTCATTTGCTACAAAGGGAAAGATGTGTAAACAAAATATTTAGTATCTTATTTTTTTCAACATTAAATATTCTTTCCAGTGAAGAAAAACAAGTGATCCTAATCAAATGCTTGATCAAGTCAATAATGAGCCATTTCTAAAGGAATTATTTCAGTATAAAAAATATAATGAAGAGTCCTTTACCACTAATGAAATTTAGGATTTATAAGAACATACATTTTCTGGTACTTACTTCATATGGTTTGCCTATTCTCTTGAAACACCTAAAACGTTAAAAAATAATTTCATCGCATTTTATGGTCATCTACATTTCTAACACAAAAGCAGCCCAAGAACAGAATCATGATCATAAAAGGAATTTTAGCAATTTCTAGCTTGACCTTTTTTTTCCTTCTTAGAAATAAGAACATATGCACTCCTTAACGTTCCAAGGCACTTTTAAATTCAGTTTGTGAATTTTAATAATTTTCCACAGGGGAAAGCACATGACTTTTTTTTATTGGTGTTTATAGGTGGAGAAACTTATAACTACGCACAGTACAAAATATTCACCAAGAAAAAACAGTTAATGCTCAGCTAAAGACTACATGTATTATTTCACTTAATTCTCACACTAACCTAATATAGGTGCTATTTTCTCCATTTACAAATGGGGAAACTGGGTCATTGATCCCTTATGTAACTTACCAAAGTCCTGCAACTAGTACACAGCAGAATCAACTCCAGACTGCCTGATTCCAGAGCCTGCACTCTTGACCTCTATATACCTTTCTATTACTTAAAAGTAATCATTTTCTTAAATATCCATGAGCCTGGCATAAATAAATGACTGAATAAATAAATGGGGGAAAAGGATAGCTCTTTTTCACCAAAGAATTCCAAATAGTAACTATAGAAGGAATGAGGAAGATAATTAACATTAGGTAAATAATTGTTGCAGGCAAGAACCATCAAATGATTCCAGTTAAAATTAGCAGGTATAAGTATGATGAGAAATAGAATATCTGCAACACATTGAGGCATCTCTCCATATGATATTTATTAATTACAAGAAGAAAAATAGTAAATTTACAGTGGAGGACCCAGCAGACACCATCTAAACAAAGTGATCAAAGTTAGTATCACCACCAGAAAGGTAGAATCACCGAAATTACTGAACCCTCTATGCAAATAATTTTTACTTAATGATTTAAAGTTCCTCAATGCTTTTGCTACCATAAAGTTTGGTAATAAACTACCAACTGTGACAAAACTTAACAATTTTTGTTCGATTTGAGGCTGGGTAGGCACTAAGTTTCTGAAATCACTTGAAGCTTTTTTCCTAAGTTTTGCTTTCGTGAAAACTATATGCTTTAAAAAATTATGATGGAGCAGGCCAAATATTCCCATTAATATTTCCATCATTGTATAGTAATGCAAGATAAAGTTGTTATGGAAATTGTATTTGAAAACTATAGTTTACAAATTCAGAAATCCATTCTATTTTTAAATATTGTTGTCAAACGGGAATAAAATATGCCATATGCAAGAAAGAAGTTAAAAGGTGTGTCTACATTTTGATTTCAAATAGTTAAAGCTGGTATTTATGGAGACTTTACTATGTACTAGGCACATTTTTTTCCTGCACATTATTTCATTTAATTCTCACAATTTCATAAGGTAGATTATATTGTCACCACTTATCAGATGAGTAAATGGTTAGAGAGGTTAAGAACACTGCATAGGGACTGACACAAACAATACTATCATTCTTCCTCTAAATTTTTATTTTAATTGCTAACAAGCAGGAAATCTAATTAATTCGAGTTTCATTGACTTTCATCTTTACTTTCATCCTATCCAGGGCTTGTAGGGCAGATGTTAATACACAGCAACAAGTAGAAGGGTAGATAATTAATAATCTAAGATAACTAAGAGTTGGCCATATTGTTTTATACTAAATTTATTTACATATCCTTCATTTTATATCAAACTTTGAGTTCTTACGGAGGAAAAACAGGACTTTGATTAAGTATAAAATGGGTAGTTAAACCTCTAAGAAGTGTATCACTTTGTAAGACGTTGAAGCACATGTAATTATTCAGGTAATCATTCTTGATTATTTCATTTACACCCATATTTACAAATCTAAACAAAATGTACAAATACAAACACCGTATTTTTTAACTGCCTGTTTTCCACCCTTAAAGCACTGATTTCTTGAATCTAGTAAAAATAAGTTTTCAAGTAACTGCACTAGAAAGTTTATAATTAATGTAATCATTCATATTTGAAGACTGTCATATTTATTTTTTAATTTGAAGTTTTTATTATTGAAAATATTTATTATTACAAGTTATTTACATCCTAAATTTAAAAAAAAATAAATAAGGTACTTCTAAATTTGCTGTGTTTTGCCTACAATAAAATAAATCATTGGGTTTATCCTGGAAGAGTCACAAAGCAAGAGTTTGGACTTTATCATTGGTTTCAGTCCTATTTTTAGAGGTATGGAAATACAAAAGAAGTTCTTAATCTGGTGACATTTAAAATGTTTTTTTTAGTTTTCTTCAGAAAGGAAATAGGCAGCCAAACTTCAGGACCATCACAGCATCCTATTACTACTTCGTACAAAATGCTTACATTCCATTAAACATGGTATCTTATCAACATATAAAACAACACTGCCACTGACATCAGTGGAATTTCATGGGCAATGGAATGTGTTAGTAGGCCTTGTCAAAACAGGCATTTTCCTCCTCCTTTAAAATATTATAATTGTCCAAATATAAATAATTAAAAGGATACAGTTTCTTTCTATGTATGACTTACAGATTGACTATTGTCTTTAAAAAAAGCACATGGACAAGCCCTTCTCTCCTTGTTCTTTCTAAAAATGCATAAAGTGGAAAACAATATTTCACTATACTTAAGTCCAAATTATAGGTAAGAAAAAACAAAAACCAAGTGACACAGGGGAGTGGAACTGAATTTTCAAATATTAATAACTAAAAGGATTTGCAGTTGCTTCGTTTTTCATTAGCATTGGTTTGCTGTTTTGTATATTTTAAATTATAATGTAGTGTAAGTAAAATATTTAACACATTTGAAAATTTAAGTAGTATTTTAAATAAATAAGAGTAGAACTTCAGGTAACATAAGATTTTTCTCATTTGAATCAATTTAGATTCATTTTAATATAGCTTTTCTTGCTAAATGTATCTCAAAAATAGAAAAGGTGCCCAAAGGGAAGTTTTATTTACATGGTAGAAAAATTGAAAAGGAAAGAAAAGAAACACATCTTCACAATTTCAGATGTGATAAAAATCTATGGTATTTCAAGTGGTTTCTGATCTCCCTTAAAGGATTTGAAAATTGTATACAAAGTTTCATAAAGTAATCTTAACAGTCAGATTAATGTTAACGTGCTCAGGGTCTAAATTTAATTGTATATTTCATACAATACAATGAAATAATATTGATTTGGTAATGTTGAATCTATTGATTAAACTATGACCCCCCCCCCCAACAAACAATGGTCATTTTTTTTGGTGCAAATATTTACAAGCAATATAGTCACTGATTTCTTGCAGTTGTTTCTTGTTATTGTCTTGATTTTACAATTCCCCGACATAAAGGTTCCAAAAACTAATATTTACCCTCCTTTTCGAGAAAGGGCATGATGGAGAGAGGCCTTCGGGGTATGCTGACATTTAGAAGCTGATTTCTTTCAGATTCATTTTGTTGCTAAGTTTTTGTCGTTTCTTAAATCAAAATTTTTAGTTTTCCCTTAAAATCCCCACGCTGCTTTGCTTTAGCTCACAGAATTCGTGCCCCCTACGCATTTTTTTTTTTTGACCCTTTTAACCCCCTTCTTGTCCGCAGTTTCAGCGTAGCAGTCCCCAGCACCCCACGCGAGTTGAAGCCCGCGGAGTCCAATCGCACAGGGCGCCGAAACCTGGGTGGCTCCCGGCTCTGCCGAGCCCGAGGCCTGCGAGGGCTGCCGACCCCAGCTCCGGGCCCTCCTGGGGCATCCGAGGCCTCTCCCACAATATCTCTAAAGGGCGTTCCATTTGTTTATTCATTCAACAAATATTTGTTCAACTTCTGATGTCCCTCAGTCTTCGGAAAGACAACTCGGGCCTCACTTTGCAGGGCAGTGTCCTTGCCTTATTAATGACCTAAAGGAGCTGGGGAAGACGAATTTCGGCCACTATTTAGCAAACAGCGCGTGCGATTTACCCCACGCCGTCCCTCCGAGTCCCGAGCATCTGCCAGGAGCCTACGGCCATCTCCCTCCCCCCCCCCCCCCATCCTTCACTGCCACCCAAAAAAGCGTTAATGGCAAGTAGTGGCCACGGCCAGGCTCTGCTGTTTTTGCCTCCAAGCCAGCCTTACACCAAGTTCCTCCACACCGCGAGGCGCCACCCTCTCCCCAAGCCAGCGGGAGAGGCGTCAGGCCACGGCCGGGGCAGCCCGGACCAGGGGCGGGGAGCGGTCTCAGAGTCCAGGCCTCGAACACCTCCCGGCTGAATGGGTGGAGAATCACGTCCGGGCGCGGCGGCGCCGCGTGTCTCAGTCAGATTCTTCCACCCGGCGGGGAGGCTGGGTTCCCGAGACCGCGTAGCGGAACTACAACTCCCAGGATCGCGGCTGCCCGGACTTCCGGAAGCCACAGCCGGGCGGGGAGGAAGCCGCCGAGACCCGGCCAAGAAGCCGGGGGTAATTTAACAAGAAAAAAAGGGGGGCGGGAAGGGCTACAGGGCCAACCTGTCAATTCGCCACCATGAACGTGGTTTTTGCTGTGAAGCAGTACATTTCTAAAATGATAGAGGACAGCGGACCGGGTATGAAAGTACTTCTCATGGATAAAGAGACGGTGAGTTTGCTTTTGCTCAGTATTTGTGAGGGAACCCTCCCTCCCTTGTATTAGCTGGTCCCATCCCACTAGGATTTAGTATTTAGTTAAAAATTTATAAGTGAGGGTCAGTTCTGCTTGAAACTGAAACGTCACATAAAGCTTGCCCAGAGGTTTTCAGTCTGAATGGCTCTAACCACTGCCAGAGATTTCTTCTCAAACCAAGTACAATTTATTAGAATCAGAAATCCTTTTCTAAATGCCTCTGCCAAGAAATAATATGAGACAGACTACTTGTAAGACTTGGGGATGGTCCTATTATTTTCATTCAGCGTTGTGTTTATAAAGTAAAGCTGTTAGGGCTCAAACTGAGATGACAGGTTATTATTTGCTGGTCACAAAATTTTAAAAAAGCTTTTAAGATGATGGGAAAATTTTTTATTTGCAAATTTATGGGTTGTCCATGTTCAGAGAGCATTTTATTTTGGTACATTAATTGTGATTTTAGATGCTCAGTAAATGTTATTACCTACGTTAATATCCAGCTAAATATTAATGAAAAAAAATTTTTTTAAGTTTTAGATATTGCTTCTTGATTTTACTATTCTGGACTAGCATAGTATTAGTTAATTCTTTTTCTTTACAGACCGGCATAGTGAGTATGGTGTACACACAATCGGAAATTCTTCAGAAGGAAGTGTACCTTTTTGAACGCATTGATTCTCAAAATCGAGAGATCATGAAACACCTGAAAGCAATTTGTTTTCTTCGACCTATGAAGGTACTACATAAACTGAGCTGCCATCTGTCCAGGCAAATGTAGCACACTATGATCTGAAACCATTAAGGCAAAATAAATTTGTATTATCATTTTTTGTGGCATCATAATTACACTGGTTTATCAGAGTTATAACCATGACTTGCCTCTTTTCCACACCTCAGTTCACTCCTTACAGCCAGTTTTCCCTTCAAGATGTCTTTTAGGTTCTCAGCTACTTGCAAAAGTTACACCAGCTACCCTAACAGAGACCCAAATCACTTTATTCCTGGGTTAACCTCCATACCTATCACACTGAACACCATTGCCATTTAATCTTACATACTCTTTTCAGTGTCTTGAGTCTTAACCATTTTATTCACTTCTATGCTCGGGAACCTATAATGGCTCAATTTCACTCCCATGATTAATCTACATTTAGTAGCCCTCAGAGCTCTCCTTTAGTTGGTTTGATCTGCCCTTATGTATCGAACCTCCTATGTCCTACCTCTGCTCCTCTTCTACAGCCAACTAGGCCTTTTTATCATCCCTCTAAATGCTCATTCCTGTTCTTTTCCCCTAATTAAAGGTTCTTTAGCCTTCTGTCAGTTGTTGCCTACTGTCTTCTAAATCTAGCTTGAGTCCTCCTCAAAATTTTTTTTTCTATTTCAGTCTTATTTTCTATATTCTCTTGCTTTATGTTCATGTTCTTCAACTCCAATGCATTCTTTTACTAGGCTTGTACATTATGTACTTTACAAAATATAAATCTGATCATATCACCATGCTTCAAATCGTTGAATGATTTCTCATTGCTTTTATGATAAAAACAAAATTCCTTAAGTATGGCCTGCAAGGCCTTGTGTGCTCTAGTTCCTACCATTTCTATAGCTTCATTTCAAACCGTTCCCCCTTTTGCTCTGAGCCACACCAATATTTTAGTCCGCTGTATTCCATTGTGCCGCAGGACCTTTGCACAGGCTCTTCTCTTTGCCGGAAACTTCTTTACTTCCTCAAGCAAATCTTTCCTGACCTTGCTGACTAGGTCCAACCCCCCTCTTATAAGCACTTACAGCACCATCTTCCCCTCCCTATTGCTTGTCATGGTTGAAGTCTCATATAGTTTGTGGGGTTAATTAATACGTCTCACCTACCAGCAGTAATCTCCAGGAGAGCAGAAAAGATGTTCATTTTTTCACACTACTATGTCCCCAATGCCTGCCACATAGTGGATACTCAATAAAGAGTTCCTGAATTAATTAATACAGTTAATTGTGTTATAGTGGTTTCCAGTTTTTCACATTAGTCATGAAATTTTGGTCCTAAAGGGGATCTTAGAGATAATCTAGTCCATCATTTCCTAACTTTTTTTTATTAGAGAACCTTCCATATGTGTGTATTTATATATATACATTCTCAAACTCAAAATGTGTTCTTAAGAACAATTTTTCTTTAAGATTATATTATGAAGTTAATTTTTAATGTATTTTTTAATCTAAATGACAATTCTTAAAGCCTTTTTCCCATTTAACAAGCAATGTGCAGTTGCTTACATTACTTTTAATTCTGTAGGGAAATGTGTAGTTTTTCTAACATTCAAAATGATATTTTATATCATATATAGTTTGGGGACCAATTTTATACTGAAATTTAACCATATGTTATAGTATCAGAAATAGATAAAACCTGCATTATGATCTTACGTAATTGGAATTCTTATGTTTTGACCATATGAAAATCAACTTGTTTTTTAGTTCTAAATCTTATATTTTATTTTAAAATAATGTAGTTATATAAAAGGTCTTAGCTTGCTGTTTGTAAATACTTCACAAACATTGCAATTGTACAGTCTTAGGTCCCAATAAGCTAAAAGCCCAAGTGAATATAATTAACTGTAGTTTCTTTTGAATGTAGGTTTTTAAAGGACTAGACACATTTTGTTATTCCATATAAGAATTTTGATCAGATGAATATAGATTTATAGACAAACAGCTTGAGGCAAATTTGCAGAATTATTATCAATTTTATGTTGTATTTCAAAATCTGTGTTCTTTATATTTTTAATCTTAATTTGGCCAAGGCAGTTCTGCTAGTTAATATTATATGATTCCTGATCATTATTTTTAGTGTTTCTCTTTTTTATCCCTAGCCCTCACCCCTCCCAGGGTACACACACTTAATTTAGACCTCAGCACACAGTAGATTGTCAGTAAATCAATGAATGATATTTATTACTTTTTCACTTAAGCAATTTTCCTAATATTTTTGTTTGTTTGTTCTTTTTTTTCTAGGAGAATGTGGATTATCTGATTCAGGAGCTCCGAAGACCCAAGTACAGTATCTATTTTATTTGTAAGTATGTTATTTCACGTATTCAATCATGTAATTGTATCCTAGCCAGTATGTTCTGTTGGGTACTTCATATCATCAGTATGAGTCTTTTTTTTTTTTTTTTTTTTTGTCCTTTCAATTAAAAGGGTTGGACCAACATTCTATTTCAGAGAGCTAAATGTGATTTCTATTCATCATTGATTGCTTAGGTAAAAAAAAATTTTTTTTTAAGTTTTACTTTGCATTTCAAGATTCTTTGTAAGTCAAAAGTTATAGGTAGCCAAATTTCACATCACACCTTTGCAAAAAAATGTATTCTTATTCCTATTTTACACTTTTATGAACTGAGGCATAGAAGCTGCTTTATTTATTTGGAAGGAGGGTGTACTTGAGTCTGTTGGAAAAGCAGAGATTTACTTTATATACCAAATGAAAACATTCCCTTTCTCTTGGCTACTTTATGTAATACTTGAAAGTACAAGTCACCAGGTAGGTATCTCTATGTGCATAACTTTTGGGGGGGGGTGCAGTGCTGGAGGCCTGGAAATAAACTAGGTTTGTGGTAACTATACAATTTATATGGATTTTTTTGATGTAATGTATTCTGCTTTGGAAGTTACATCCGTTCTCCTCTAGATGTCATTATTGATCTTTGTAACATTAGTATAGTTTATTTGATGCAATTTTCAGACCAAACTCAATAATCAGTATGTAGGGCATCTGAGAAGTTTTAAAGCTTCCCTGAAGGCTTTGGAGTTTTAGGGTTTAGACTATAGACTAAGACATATGTACCTTCTTGAGCATATACCATGATTTAATAATGATACCAAAAATTAACATTTGTGATGAGGTTGCATTTTATAAAAACTTTCTCATAAATTATTTGGCCCTTAAAACCACCCCAAGAGGTAAAAAAGTAGGCAATTTTATTAGTTTCTGTCATCCTACTTTTGTTTTTGTTATTATTTTTGGCTAATAAGAATCACAAGTTTTCTTTTTTGATTAAATTTTTCTTTTGAGATAATTATAGATTCACATACGGTTGTAAGAAATAATATGTAGGGCCCTTTTATCATTTACCTAGTTTCCCCCAGTGTACATCTTACATAACTGTAGTACAGTATCACATCCAGGATATTGGCATTGATACAGCTGGGATGCATCTCCATAAGGATATTGCCTCCTATTGCCTTTTATAGCCACATCTGCTTCCCTCCCACCCCAGCCTCCTAAGTAATCCCTGGAAACCATTAGTCTGTTCTTCATTTCTATAATTGTGTCATTTCAAGAATGTTATATAGATTGAATCATACAATATATAACCTTTTGGGATTGGCTTTTTTTCATTTAGCAGAATTCTCTAGAGGTTCATCCAGGTTGTTGTGTGTATCAATACTTCATTCCTTTTTATTACTGAGTAGTATTTACCACAGTTTAACTATTCACCCTTTGAAGAATATCTGAATTGTTTCTAGTTTTGTCTAATACAAATAAAGTTGTTAGACACATTCGAGCACAGTTTTTTTGTGTGAACTTAAGTCTCCATTTCTCTGTAATAAATAATGCCCAGGGAGCAACTGTTGAATCATATGGTAGTTGCATGTTTAGTGCTTTGAAAAATTGCTGAATGTTTTCTCGTGTGACTATGCCATTTTACATTTTCACTAGCAATGTACAGGTGATCAAATTTCTTTGTATCCTCACAAGCATTAGTGTTGTCCATGTTTTCCATTTTAGCCATTCTGATCTGTATGTAGTCATTCCAGCATTTTTTAGTCTGATTACAAGCCAAGTACTTAAAATAAGAAAGTATAGAAACTTTTGTACTCATTGACAGAGAGAGAGAGATTGATTCTTTACGCTGCCAAATTTAAGTGGGCATCTAGCAGAATCACTCTTTTGACAAGTCTCTTAGCTAAAAATTTAATAGGTCATGAGATGAAAGATTCCCTTCTCCTCTGAGGAGAGTTCTTCGAGGCAGTGGTTGAGAGTAATAACAAATAATAACTAATATTTATTCTTCTGGTTCTAAAGATTGATTTGGGCTGTAAAAATACCAAGTTGAAGAAAAGAATTAAGTATGTCGAAGTAGTTAGCACTAAAGCCTAGGAAAAATAGGCTGTTGAAATTTCTTTGGTGTAGTAATCAATTTCACAATTGTATTTGATTGAAATAAACTGAGTTTATACATAATTCATTCATTACAGACTTTCAGCACAATTGGTGTTAGCACTAAATTGGCCTTCTGCTCATGTCATTTTTAAATCATTTTATTTTGGTATATTCTTATGTCCACAAAATATCTTGTATATTAGGTTACTCCCTTCCTCTATTAAAAAAAAACTTTTTATTGTGGAAGTTTTCAAATATGTACAAAAGGTAAATCCCCTGTACCCTTTGCCCAGTTGCTACAGGTCCTCTACCATGGCCAGTCTTGTTTTAGCTATACTGCTACCTAGTCCCCCACCAACATTATATTGAAGAAAATCTAAGACATCATATGATCTCATCCATAAATATTTCCTTGTGCATTACTAAAAGATAAGGACTCATTTTTTAAAAATACCATTATTACATTTAAATAATAAAAAATAATTCCTATTTTCAAATATTCATTGGGTTCAAATTTTTTCATGCCTTTTTTTTTCTCCACTAAAAAAATCATAGTAAGGTCCACACATTGCTACTGGTTGATACGTTGTTTGAGTTTCTTTAATCTTCTGTAGGTCCTCTCTCTACCCTTACCCCCATGCAATCTATTTATTGAAGAAACTACGTTGTTCTGTTAAAGTTTTCCACGGCTTGGGTCTTGGTAATTGCATCCACGTGGGACAGTTTAACATGTTTTTTGCAATTTAAAATGTTCCTCTGTCCTCTAGTTCCTGTAAATTGGTACTTGGATAGAGGTTTAGTCAGATTCAGATTTGATTTCTTTTCAGCAAGAATATTTCATAGGTAGTGTTGTGTGCTTCCACTGATGGTCTCTTACTATGATATTAGCAGAGGTTGATGCTCAGTGCCTAGGTCCATCCATTGATTTACTAGGGGTTGAAAAAAATCATGATGTTTTAATTCTTTCATTATCATTGCTTCTTTGTATTTTAGCTGGAATATTTCTAAAAGAAGGATTTCCCCTCATCTACTATCCAGTTATTTGGTGGTATATTTTGTATATAAAATATAAAAGGATTTGCTATTTTCAGTATAATGATTTGCTTCCCTAGCATCCTCCAATGGCTATAATAGTGCCCCCCTTTTAATTATTATGAATTTATGGATTTAAACATATTTGTGCTACTCACTCCAATTTGAAGGTTTTCAACTTTGATATATGTCACAATGTATGCTAAACTTCACTTAGTCATTAGACCTTAACTGTCAGGCCCATTTATGTCTAATTG
Source organism: Camelus ferus (assembly GCF_009834535.1). NCBI lineage: Eukaryota > Metazoa > Chordata > Mammalia > Artiodactyla > Camelidae > Camelus > Camelus ferus. The sequence goes on along the minus strand of NC_045716.1, from coordinate 25,246,058 downwards.
CAGCAGAGATGATCTCCTTTGAGTCAGCCACAACTCATATGTCTGTTTCAGATTTCAGTAATGTGATCAGCAAGAGTGATGTGAAATCATTAGCTGAAGCTGATGAACAGGAAGTTGTGGCTGAGGTTCAGGTAAACATATTGGTCTTCTAACACATCTCTTATATGAGCCCTTTTTAAAGATTTGAGTCTAAAAATAAGGAAATGCTGTCTCATAAGAGGGTAGGCTATTGATCAGACACAATAAATGTGTCGTACCGGACTGCTCACATTTAGAAAGTTTGGAAGAGGTATCAAATTGGATGGGAACAAAATTAAAGGAGTCAGTGGGAATAAGGAGATTGGAATGGTACTGGATCCTACTGGATTGGTAGGGAGGGTTTCACAGGGTTGGGGTCAGAGTCAGATATGTCTTATGCTAGTTTTATGAGCTACATGATAAGAATGTTTGTCTGTACAGTCATAATCTGTGTCTGATTGGGAGAGAATAGGAAGTAAAAGATATGAATGAGGTTTGTTAAAGTTCTGTTTGTGGAAAAGAAAAAAAAGTTCTGTTTGTGGCTATCTTACTTTGGGAAGTTATAAACAGACTTGTCATTAAGTTGAATCTTGAAAACTAAATATTTATTCTGCATGCTATGTAATACATTACATTAGAATATTTCATGTTATTTTTTCCTTCTTAAACCCTTTAGTGTTCTTGAATACATTTATCACAAATGTTTGAATACGTTTATCACCTAAGTGAAGAATATTGTCTTCAAGGAAGCAAATAAGTTTGGGATTTTCAGAAGGATGTGCTAGGTGATTAATGATTAAAAAAAGAATGACCTATTTTAAGTCATATTCTCCCTCATGAGAATACACTAGACAGCAAAGTTCTTATTCATCTGAGTATAACATTATATATCCTATAGCAATGTTTTATTTTTACTAACTGGTAAGTGTGTGTATAAGTTCCTTTAATTGTAATATGTATACTTATACAACTTTGTTTTGGGGTAGTTTTTTTTTTTAAGATTTATTATTATTGCTGCTATTTTATAATTATCTTATTAATTCCCTCACATTGAGTATTGTTACTTAATTGATCAATTTTTCTGTGCCTTTTATGTATGCATTTCCTCAAATTTAATTGTATCACAGTATTATATCACATATGAAAAATATTATTGCTTGATACAATTGGGAGTTTATGGAATGACTGATGGATCTTGGTGCTTTGTTTGCAGGAATTTTATGGTGATTACATTGCTGTGAATCCACATTTGTTTTCCCTCAATATTTTGGGTTGTTGCCAGGTATGTAAAGAAAGGATTTTTTTTTAATTTGTTTATCAGAGTTAATTCAGCAAGTAATTGGACTTGTAAGAAAAAATTCAGATAGTTTCTCTGAATATGTTTTTAACAATAAGGGTCGAAATTGGGATCCAGCCCAGCTATCCAGAACAACTCAAGGACTGACAGCTCTCCTTTTATCTCTGAAGAAATGTCCCATGATTCGTTACCAGCTTTCATCAGAGGCAGCAAAGAGACTTGCGGAATGTGTTAAGGTACAGCATTCCCTGTCCCCAGTTCCAAAACTCAAGACCATTCATTTCCTTATCACGTTTCAGAAACTGAAGGAATGTTTTATTTATGACCAAAGAGATAATGTGTTAGGTTTACTGGCAAAGAGGTAGGTAGTTGTAATTCAAGACCAAAAGCAACAAATTAGAGCTAAGAATCTTAGGTTTAACCCAAGAAACATTTGCAAGCTACTTCTTTTGATCCAATTAAACCACTTTAAAAATAGAGATTCAAATTCTAACCTCCTAAACAGAATGCTACTAAACTTTGTCAAGCTTTTGAATCCTTTTATGGAAAGCCTATGAAAGAGCAAAAAAAGTATTGTTAAATATGGTTTTTATGTATTAATTTTCTATTTATATCATCTCAATCTGTAACTAATTGGTTGGCCAAATTATCTTTCTCATCCACAGCAAGTGATAACTAAAGAGTATGAACTGTTTGAATTCCGGCGGACTGAGGTTCCTCCACTGCTACTTATTTTAGATCGCTGCGATGATGCCATCACCCCATTGCTAAACCAGGTGCAGAACCCTTTGTTAGCATAATAGAAGGATGATTTCAAGTGGTACTCATCAAAATGCAGATGTGGAAATGAACAGCATGGTCCATTTATTTGCCTCCTTCTTTTCAGCTATTCTTGTTTTAAGCCTTGTGTTTCCTAGTGTTTTGGTATCAGTGTTCTTCCAGCCACAGTCATCTTTGACTCCTTATTCTGCCTCATCCTTCCGGTCCCTTTCTGCTACCGCCCCTAATTAAGGCAACTTCTGTGTTTTGTAGATTCTACTTTTCCAGTGTCTGCTCTTTTCCATTCATATTGCCATTACCTTGGTGTACCTAATCTCCCATAGAAATCCTAAAATAATCATCTACTTGCTTCTCCACTTTTAATTTCTTCCCACTCTAATGTATTTCACAGACACAGTGATGTTAAATTGCTTTTACTAAAGCACAGTTCTGATCTATTACTCCTGGCTTTAAAATCTTAATTGGTTCCCATTTGCCTACTGGGTTAAATTACAGACTCCTGAACTTGGCTTCCATGAGCCTTTACAACATGGGCTCAACCTTATATAAAACCTACAGCTCACTACTGTGCAGATTTGCCTCATGATTTCTGCCATCATTTTATTCATATTGTGACCTCTGTCTGAACTCTGGAATGTTTGGAATACCTTCTCTTCCCATCTTCACCTCTCAAAATTCTTATCCTTTAAAACCACTTGAAACATCTTGAAACCTTTATTCTTTTGTCAGACATGTTCTTTTTTCCCTAAAATCACTGTAGAACTTTGTGTCTCCTGTCTCATGCTGCACTTCCTGTGTTGTGCCTTTGATTGTTTTCACACTCTCCAAGGTTATACATTCCTTCAAGACAGACTGTGTCTTACTGCTGTTTGTTCTTTTGCAAGTACAAGCACAGTGCCTTACACTTGGTAGATGCTTTATTAATAGTGACTTTGAATTTGTAGGGAAAGGCACAGTCTGTGTTTCAGTTTCTTCCCAGCTTATAATAATGTTAATGGTAAGGGAAATCTGTGGCTGTGAAATGCAACTTCTCTGTGATATGATAGCCACATATTCCTAAAATTTGAAGTAAAATAACTTTATATATTTTATATATTACATGTAACACATTATATATTATATATTTTATATATTAATACAGTGTACAACTTCAGTAAATTCACTTTAGTAATTTAACAAAAATTTTTTGATAATACAAGTAAGTAGAAAGAAAAATGATTGCCTATAATTCTGTTTCCCAAAGAAAAGCAGTCATTCATTCAACAGATTTCACTGAGAACCTGTTATGTGCGAGGTACTGTATTAAGTACTGGAGGTAAAAGATTTAAAAGATACAGTCTCTGCTCTCAAAGAATTCATGGTCCAATGAAGGGAGGGTAAACAGATCGTTTTAATTATCAAGTATGTGCTAATGGCAAAAGCATGCACAGGATGCTGTGTGTGGAAGCATAAAACATTTTGTTGTACTTATTTTAAATGCTCTAACGAAGCTTGCTTTTTCAAAGATTCATTTGGCAAATACTTTAGGATATAAAGCACCTTCTTTTATAACCTCTTAAGTTATTTTAATGTAGATTGCTTAACATGAAGTATACATACCTAAACATTCCTAGCATTTAGACTCTAGATTTAGAGGGAAATTTGCTGGAAAATATTCAATTGGGCCTCTGACTAAAAGTAACCCATTCTCCATAAAATGTGAGAAGACAGAATTTGAGGTTTCTCCTTCTCAGTTTTACCAAATAAGTTCACATTTTGTAAAACTAGAAACCAATCCTTCTTCACAATGCATATTAAGTAAAAACATAAAGTAAAATGGATTCAGAGGTGAGCTTCTGAATATGCGTGTTTTGATCAACTCACAAGGTTTTTTCTAATAATATTAAGTGTTCCCAGGATAAATATAGCACCACTCAGATAGATCTGCAAGAACACACTTCTCATGCTGCAGAAAACCACAGAAGCGTACAGGAAATGGTACAGCTTGTAACTGCAGTACCAATATAGCCCTATCTGTGAAGCCAAAAATATACTCTTAATTCATGAGCAAAAATTAGAGCTAATGATAGATCTAATTTGTTTTCTTTCTATCAGGAATATTAATCTTGCCGCCCTTCTTCCAAAAGTGTGAAATCTAAAAGTGTTTTGACTTTTGGATGTTTAACCAATTAAAATGACAATCTTAATCCTCAGTATGGCACAAAGTATTAATAAAATTCTAGCTAAATAGAGAGCCTCCATGTACAGAAGACTAGCTACTAAGAATATTATCAGTTTTTGTTTTTCTGAACATTTACTATTTCCATGTTTTGTCAGTTACCAGTTTTTGTGGGTTTTTTTTTTTTTTTTTTTTGGTCATAATTCTTTTTTTAGTGGACATACCAGGCCATGGTCCATGAACTACTGGGCATAAACAACAATCGGATTGATCTTTCCAGAGTGCCAGGGATCAGTAAAGACTTGAGAGAGGTGGTCCTGTCTGCTGAAAATGATGAATTTTATGCTAATGTAAGTGGTTTAATTGTTTTTAATTGTTTTTAGTTGTTTTTATGTAAGAAGGTTAATATTGATTTGTTAGAATGAGGACAGATATGGAATTTTGTGTGGAAGGATGGTAGAGGCATCCTGTAGATAAACTGTATCTCAAGGGAACATAGAATACTTTTCCTGACCCTTTAACAGTATTTTTTTCATAGAAATTAGAGCTCAATTTATTTACTTCCCTCCAGTCCATAGCCATTTGTGAGAACAGTGGTGGTATTCATCACCAGTGTCCTGGCCAGTATCCAGTTTTGGTAATTATGGTGGAATTTTCTTGCCCTTCAATTCTAACTGTATTCAGGAGTTTTGTTCACTTCTTCTTTTAAATTGTCTGAAAGTCAGACTAGTTGATAGAACTGTGTTTCCAACTTCCTTTTTCACAGAATATGTACCTGAACTTTGCTGAGATTGGTAGCAACATAAAGAATCTCATGGAAGACTTTCAGAAGAAGAAACCAAAAGAACAGCAAAAACTAGAATCAATAGCAGACATGAAGGTAAATGAAACATGTACATAGATGACTAACATTTAAGACTTTGGAAATATTCATGTACGCAACATTTCTGGAATATTCTGGGTCTGATATCTGCTTTGATTCATTTTGTTTGGTTTGAGATTATTTTCTATAATATTTCTCTTTAGGAAACAGTATAGTGGAAACTTCATAATAAGCCATGTACTTCTTTCCATTCTTCCATCATATTTGGGCTCTTTAAAAACTCAGTCTACTAACATAGATCAGTTCTCCTCTTCTTAAGCATAACAAAATGCCATGTGACTAAAAGTTTTAGATGTCTTAGTCTGGGCAGAAGAACAACCGCTGCCTTCTTCTTTTTATTTCCTTGTTCATCATGCCTACCTTAGTCAAGAAGTAACAGAACCCCTAATTGATGTCTTTCCCATGGCAGGCCTTTGTTGAGAATTACCCACAGTTCAAGAAGATGTCTGGGACTGTATCAAAGCATGTGACAGTGGTTGGAGAGCTGTCTCGGTTGGTCAGTGAGCGGAATCTGCTGGAGGTTTCGGAGGTTGAGCAAGAACTGGCCTGTCAAAATGACCATTCTAGTGCTCTCCAGGTATCTATTCAGTCCAATTTGATGAGCACCTACTATGTGTAAGGCACTGTGCCAGGCAGAGCAAGAGATACAAAGGCAAGTAATCCTTCTTCACCAACATGGAATTTACAGTCTAACAAGCAGTTAAGACAAGAACACAAATTAGTATTATTTAAGATAGACATAGGATAAGAGGCACAGGAGAAGAAAAATGTGCATTCCCAAAGAGTTCAGACAATCAACTGAGTATTTAGAGGGGCATCCTAGTCTAGTAGAAAGAATACTAGACTGGCTTTGTGACCTGGAGCTATTGGCTTCATCTCTGAGCCAGTTTCTTCATTTGTAAAAGAGATATAATGATACTTATCTCACAGCATTGTTAGGAAGATTTTAAAAGATATAACGTATGTTAAAATGTATTATCTAAGTTTTTAATTATTGAACATACACTTTTTATTCCACAAACATGACTGCCTGCTCCATATACAAAATGCTATAAGGATCTACAGGTACAAAGATGAATAAGATGCCATCCTTTTCCTCAGAGAGTTCACATTATAGTAAGGGAGAAAGAAATTTAAACCAGGAATTATAATGCATGCAGTAAGTGCTATCCTAGGGGTATTACAAAGGGATATGGAAGTACAGAGGAAGGAGGACTGTTTTACCTAAGGATAAGGCTTCTTAGAGTTTCTTAGAGAAGATGACTAGATTTGGTTCTGGACAAGTAAATAAGTAGGAGTGAACAAACCAGAGAAAAGGAAGGAAATTCTCAGCAGAAAGAATGCAGGCATGGAGACGTGAAAAAAATAAATTAAATAAGGGAACAGAATAATTCAGTATAGCTAGTGCAGGATACAAAATGAGGAGTGGTCCTAGATAAACCAGAAAGATAGATTGAGGCCTGATTGTGGCCATTAAAAAGAGATTGGCCTTTAATCTTAAAATGGTGGGAGCTACGAGAGGATTTTAGAAGAAGAGTAACATAATCAGACCCTGGCCTCATGAAATTTATAGTATAATTGAAGAGACAGAACTAAAGCATGAGTAATAATTAGGCAGTGTTTCAAGATAATATTTAATTAAGTCAGAATTGTGGTACTAACTGTAATAAGATTTGAGGTTATTAGGGACAGGTTTTTAGAGAAGGTAATATTAAGATGGACTGTAAATAATGAATAGAATCTGGAGGAGGATTTCGGCAAAGCAAAGATGCAGAAGTATGCAAAAAATAATAAACAATATGACCTGTTGAGAGTGGGTGTGGAAGAGAAATAGGAGATTAAAATTGAATTGTAAACAGGAACCAGTTTATGAAGAAGCTTGCAAGAGGAACTTGTACTTGCTGAGATAGGCAAAGAGATGCAGTGCAGGAAGTTTTATAGAAAGTGGTTATGATGAAAGCAGTATTTTAGAAAATTTAATCTAGTAAGGATGCTTTAGAGGTAAAAAAAAAAACACTGAAGTCAGAGAGGCTAGTAGACTTACAGTAATAGTAATAAAAATGTACAGTAAGGGCAAATGTAAGAGACATTTCAAAGGGAGAAAATAACATTTTATTGAAAGATTGGATATAAGGATAACAAGACAGAACAAACAGATAATTCCAAAGTTTTTGAGAAATGACAAAATGTGGTACCACTGACAATATGTAACTTGAGAATGAATCCTTTGGGAGATAGCTGTTTGTAAGCCACTTATTACAAGAAGCACATTTCCTTATTAATAGACACTATATTCTAAAACTTAGTCTCTTTCTTTCCCTGCTGCAATTCTTTACTTTATAAAATAAAGCCAGCATGGTATAATGGAAACAACGCAGGCTTTGGAGGCATATTGTCTTGGCTTATGTCCTGTCTCTACAAATCAACATTTCTTTGGGGAAACTACTTATTTTGCCCGGTCTCAGGGGTAATGATTTCACACTTTTAGGTTGTTAATCAGAATTCAATGAGATATAAAATGCTTCAGAAATGATAGGTGCTTTGTAAATGTTGGTTTCCTTCCCCTAAGCATAATTTTTTTTTAAGATATGGTATAATCAGAAGAAAGAAATCCAACACCTGTGGTTGTTCTAGTTAGACCAAGGTCTTTACTATGATTTACAGGTGTTGAGGTTTAATTTTGTTTTTTAACGTTTATCAAGATACCTTCTGAAAATATCATCATTTTGAAAATCACAAAGATGCTATTTGCTTTATATTTATGAAAAGTATTTCTGTCAAATCTTTTAATTTCATCTGTCTTCCTAAATATTCACAAAGAACTTCTAGGCTGACTATTTTTTAACTGTATTAAGTTCTAACCCTTAGATAGATAATATAAGTACTTGGTGAAAGAGCTACATAGTAAACACTGAGCCTCTTAGCAGTTTCACTTGCATCCTTACAGCTACTGTGTGTGTGCAAGCCTATGCGAGTGAGTATATCTCTTTATTCTTTTAAAAGTCAGATGATACCATATTGTACACATACTTTTGTATTTTGCTTTTTCACTTAACTAAGTATCTCAGACACTGTTCCAGACCAGAACCCAAACTCATTCTATTTAATCACTGAAGTATTCCTTTGTAAAGATACATCACAGTTTATTTAACTTGGCCAACTTACTTTAAACAACACGGCTAAAAACAGTTCATAGTTGGTTTGTGGGCCTAATAGAAGTATTCCTGTGGAAGCTTTTTATTTTTCTCAATAAAGTGAATTTTCTTTTCTTATTAAATAAAAATAATTGTGTCCTATAACTAAATTTAAGCTTCCTTATGTTTCTTTATCTTTTTATTTTTCCCTTTAAAATAATAGAAACGAACTAGCCAAGTTTAGTATCTTTATTTGTATCTCTCTGCCATATGTAAAGCAGTTAGAAGGTTATTGTAATTCTTGCCTGAAATCTTATTTTTTGTTCATTTCAAAAGGAAAATAGATACTTTAAAATATGAATTCCATTTGTGATCTATTTTATATTTTTAAAAATTATCTTTTGAAGGTTTTCTTGCCCATGGTATTAGGGTTTTACAGTAAGCAATTGATTTGGATTCCCTCACCATAAAAGATTTCTTTGGCAACATGATTTAAATAGTCTGTAAAGAGAACTTTTGTTTAATAATGAGTAGATGCCATGGGCCTGACCCCTAGATGGGTTATAGCATTCCTTGGCTTGACCTTAGATGATAATACGTCATGAAGCAAAGAATTGGTTTTTGAGTACAGCTGAGGTTTGCTTTATTGAATAGTAACTGTATCATTGTGAGAAAAAAAAAATTCACATATTGCTAAAAATTAACCTAGAAATTGCTGCCACTTTTAACGACTCATCCTGCAGGCTAACAAAAATTTGATTTAGAAGAATTTCACTAGAACCAAACTGCAACATACTATCATTGAAACATATGCATAGCCTTGTAAAACATTCATTTGATTTGTAAGGAAGATTTTTTTTAACACCATAAGGAGAAAAATCTTCAGAAAATAAATGATTTCTTCCCTCTGTGTTTTCATAACACAGCTTTTCATTTGGAAGGAAGATCTAGTCTATTTTATATCCTTTCCTGACCTTGGGTAAAAGATCTCAAATCATCCCATTAATGACACATAGTAAAGACAATAAATAGTTATTAGAAAAATGAAGACGAAGAGTTCTATTTGGAGCAGTATAGAATAGTGGCTAAGAGCTTAGATCTTTGATACCTTGGGTTTGAAAATGATTCTTAACTACTCCACATCTTAGTCTTTTTGTCTGTAAAATGGAGGAAAATATCAGTATTTACCTCAAAGATTTTTGTGAGAGTGCAATGAGCTAATACATACAAAGCACTTACTGTGGTCCCTGGTACTTACAACATTCAGTGTGTACTAACTATGACTATTTTCAGTATTATTACTTGATGGTCCATTCCCTTTTCTTTAAGGCATCCAGAACATGTTTTTTAATTCACTCATGACCTTGGATCTCTCCCTGATTTTAGAAGGGCTTTTTGCTTCTCATTAAAATCATAAGAAAATTGGGTTACATTGAGCTAATTCTACTTTTACCAGTTAAGAGTAAAAATGATCCTTTTCTCTCTAAACCAATGTTTAACCAGTATTTCACAAAGTGTTGGCCAGGAGAAGACCTACAGCAAAGCTAAATTTGACTAGTCATTAAGCCAAAGAATACTGACTCAGATGTATTTACCAGTTAGTCGAATTGGGTCCTACCTACTTTCTATCACTCTTCTTAGATAAGCTCTTTATAGTCCCATAACACTGTTCTCTCAAACTGTTACTCATGTTTTGTCATATCAGCATGTTGAAGACTTCTGCCAGTTTCATCTTGCTGTTCTAATCTTCTGGCTACTAATGCTATTCATTGACTGTTCTGCCTCATTAATGTGATAGTTGATAACAAGGTACAGATCCTTTTCTTTAGGTTAAATTAAAGCAAAAAATGGGGACTATCTTTAGTTGCAGACTTCAACTGTAATTTGTACAATGGTTTAAAATGTAGTTATGTCATTGCAAAAGTTTTTTCTTATGCTACCTCATCATAGTTTTAGTAGAAGAAGACAGAAAAGTAGAAAACTAGTCAACCCAAAACAACAGAAGAATCTCTAAATATCAGAAAATAATTGTTTTTTAATTGATGTCTTTTGAGTGAACATTAGCTCCTTTTTGAAACTTGACCTTCAAAGACAGTGTTTTTGCTTTTCTTTTCGTATTCCTTAATTGGGCCTAAGCTAATGTTAGAATTCAGTGGAAGATTTTTGAATCCTATTTTCTTAAGTGGACAGTAGTTTTCTGTTTTGCTCTTTACTCAGCCATTGTTATCATGTGACAGTATACTTTCCTCTCATTATCTTAAGGCATATGGGAAATTTAATAAGAAAAGATAAACCAGAAAGTTCGGTATATAATTCAGTCGTATTTCCAACATATAAATACCACCATATATACACACCCCTAGCTAATTAGAAGTCTCTTGGATTCTTTTTTTCCTCTTTTCTGGTTAGTACCCTGGAATCTCAATATAATGCCACTGTCAGTCAGGCTGATGAGTCAAATAGCCATGAGGGAAATAGTTGAAAATTAGGTCAAAGGATAACATGGGATCCAGGTAGACAAAAAGGCCCAGCAAATTCCAAGGACTTACATAGCTGAAAGACAAGAAAGAATTCAGCTTGTACCTATGGGTTTCTTTTCATGAAGGAATGGATAAGTCTAGCTGACCTTGGCCATGGGTTAGGTCCTAAGGACTCAAAAGTAAGCAAAATACTCTGTTCAATGTAATCTTGATCAGATCTGGGCCATCAGCTCAGGAGGCTATTGAGGAAGAGCTAAGAACCAAGCCAAGGACTCTAAATACCAGTAACAAATCTCAAGGAATAGAAGTAGATTTTTTAATGGGAAACAGAGCCAAGAGCCAAGATCCAAGTGAAGGTAATTAGAAAGGGAGAGATAAGAAGAGTACAAGCTGATTGCTGCAAATAGTCTTTGTCTCCATACCAGTTTTAAGGGATTATAGTTACTTGAGTATTTTAGATTTGCTTAAAATTATACAGACAGGTCAGCCAGAAATTGAGCAGATTTAAGGTAAAAAGAGAGTGACTGCAAGGGCAAAAAAATGAAACATTGTGCCTATTAAAAAAAGCAACAAGAGAGATCCCAGGTGAATGTTCTCTGTGTATGCCAGGTGGACTGGGATGCCTATGAAATTGTGTATTTTTACTTGATAATAATTTGTACCATGAAATTTTATCACATTATAATAGAAACTAGTGGGACATTTGACCAAATATTCTAAGTCTATATTTAGTGATGGCTCTATGGAAAAGTTACCAGAAAAAGAAAAAAAGTAAGGAAAGTTTTATGACTGCAGGTTTTAAATCCATAAAAGAGATATTTGTTCCTTTTTGATCCTGTAAGGATGAAGGCAGTGCAATGCTCACCCAGAAAAGCAACAATAGGAATCCTACTCAGAGAACTTTCTACTTGAGAGAGCTACCTGGGAGGTTCCCCATTTCATCATAGTCCCTCTTTAGTGTGCTTAGACATTAGGCCTGCTGATCGTAAAGTACTAAAATGATAATGTATGTAAAAGCATCTTGTAAGTTGCAAAGTACTACACAGATGTCAGTTGTTACGTCCTCACAATCCAGTGCCTTCTAAGGTTCTTGCTAGTCTTTAAACCAACCAGTTTCTTTCTCTGATTTCCATATGCCTAATAATATCTTCTCTTTCAGTCTCTCAGTCTAATTCCAACACTTACTGGTTGTTTAGGGCCTTCTGCAAATGTCACTTCCTTCATGCAGTCTTTCTTGATTCCTCAGCAACCAGATGAACTCTCTTCACTTTGTGTCCCCTTCCCCCCATTGCACTGATTTTCAGTTTTTGGTTTTTGCATACATATGTGTTTCTGAAAAACCTCACATTCTGCAAAATCATGCACTAAAAATAAACAAGGGCTATGGGAAGATAGGATTATAAGATCACTTAAAATTTATGTAACAAAAAAAGAAAAATCTATATAACTTTGTAATCAGAGCCCTAATAAAATAATAACAATCCTAATTAAAATGCTAGCACAGTTAACTCTCCACTGGCATTTGCACTAGAAATGCACTCAGCCCATCCTTTGTGGTTTTATGGCTAGGGCTCATGTTTTATCTTTCAAGATATAAGGTCTCAAAAATATTTGCTTCTCATAGAGATTTGTTTCATCAAAACTAAAAATATAATATGGGGATATGTCAGTTTTTGGTGGTGGTTGTGTTTTGCTTTTTAACAGAGAGAAATATCTTTGCATCTTTTTTTTTTTTATTTGCACTTGGCCTTTTCCCATATAGCTTAACATAGTGGAAAGTACAGCAGTTTTTAAAGCTACAAAACCAGCTACTTACAGAAAACAATTCTGTAGGATTTTCATCTTTTTTTCTTAACACATTGGTAAAGCTTCCTCTTTAAAAAGGAAACTTGCCCCTGATTTCTTCTAAATATTAACTTGCTGGAAAAATAACATATAAACCAATATGCCTTCTGTGTTATTCACATATTTACCAGTCTCACAGAACTGAAATGCATTAAAGAAGCATACTTTATAGCAGAAAAGGCTATGCTTGTTTTATCCCCCTTCACCCCATTGTCTGTGAACTCACTGAGGACAGAATCTGTCTCTAACTCATCTCTGTATCCCCTCCAGTCATTGGGCCCTATGCTTAGAGAATGATCAAAAAGTATTTGTTGGCTTTAATTAATTTGTTCTGCTGCATAATAGATATAAATCTATACTATAGGGAAGTCCCTTAACATGGGGATTGACAGAACCTAAACGTGATTTTGCCTAACTTCCTTTGCTGTCAGTACGTGCCCTCTTAAGATCATAAGTATTCAATTTAGAGATTACATGCTGTTACATATTCGTAAATCTGTAAACCATGTAGACATATTGTTACATCTGATGCTTCTTGGAGATGAAGCCCAGTCCAGTCCTCCTGGGTAAAATTCTACCAACCTGTCTCCATTTCGCTAGTCAATCACTAACGTTAAGAGAAAGAAGTAGAGTCTTACAAGTCACTTGGTCAGTTCTCTTGTGTGCTGTATTGTTTGAAGTGGTAGAAATATTATGTGTTCCTTATATCAGTGAGGAAATTGCAACCTTTCCTACATGAAACGCTGGGCCATCTCAATCAAAGGAAAGAAAAGAGGAAATATCCATAGTTAAATTCATTTTTGTCCTAAAGCAATTACAGTAAGAGTTTATTTCATTATTTAATTCTTATCTTAGGCAAAAGACATTTAATTTTCTGTGTTGAAACAGTTGCTAAACCTATGACCTATACATTGCCATGGTAGTAATTTTAGTCATAAACTCAGCTCTATCACTGCCATTCAATAATTATTAGATCTAAGATATTATACATCACCCAAGTGAGGGGAGGATAAGTAACAGTTCTCTCTATCTTTCTTCAGAATGTAAAGAGGCTCCTGCAGAACCCCAAAGTGACAGAGTTTGATGCTGCCCGCCTGGTGATGCTTTATGCTCTACATTATGAGCGACACAGCAGCAATAGCCTTCCAGGATTAATGCTGGACCTCAGAAATAAAGGAGTTTCTGAGAAGTATCGAAAGGTAACCAGATTTGTATATTAATCCCACCAAACAGGAACCAACTCTGTTATTATATCCTTAGCTCTCACAAATGATAAGACTTTTTACTCACAAAAACGTATAATGCTGTCCTCTCATGTCTTCATTTTCTTAATAAAGTTATTTTCTTCCTGATCCCCAAGCAATAAGAGGTTGTTTCTTCTTTTTTTTTTTTAAAGCTTGTGTCTGCAGTTGTTGAATATGGTGGTAAACGGGTCAGAGGAAGTGACCTCTTCAGCCCCAAGGATGCTGTGGCTATTACCAAACAGTTCCTCAAAGGACTGAAGGTATGACACCTCTGTGCTCTCCTCAGTGAGAAACAGTTTAAGCCCCTGAGGCTGAGAATGAATGAATATGATCTTCAAAGTAACTTTAGGATTGCTACTGATTTAGTGCTATGACAATTAAATGAAATTAAAGCAGACATCCTCTTGAAAGCTTTTTCTTTAAATACTCTCTGTATTGGAGCAGCATCAGCATTGGCCCAAAAAGCTAAGAAGAGAATAATGAGATATTTCCAGGAAATACCTAAGAGTTAAAAAGGCAGACAGTTCTGTTAGTCATAGCTATTTTACTCCATTTATTTATAATTTAAGATTCATTAGGTAGTTTTTCTTTGAAGGAAATTGAAGATGAAGCAAACAATGGTAGATCTTTTTAAAATACTAACCTATTTTCTTAAAATGGTCAAAAATTAGTTTTAATCTCCTAGCCTTTCTTATGTTTCCTGAAATTTTTCCATTTTCCTGAGTGTTTCTAATATCCTTTCCTACCTGGTCCTTTCCTTTTATTTCCTCTGCCTATCATATATGTAATATTTTCACAAAAGAATGAGAGTCAGTGATGAAGCATTTAAGCAATTCCATTTTTAAAATTCCTTTATAATAGCTAGCTTTAAATTTTATGAGATTGGAACACTTCTAATTGATGAAAATAATTAAAATAATTAACTGTAAAATTCTCCTAAAATTCCTGCTTGAATCTATCCCATGAAATCTCTATTGAGTGCATGTCCTTTTTTGATATGAATAGCATTAACTGTTATATTGTAAGTTTCAAAAAGTAATGTAAGAACCATTTCCCCCTGTCTTAGGGAGTAGAAAATGTGTATACTCAGCATCAGCCTTTCCTACATGAGACCCTGGACCATCTCATCAAAGGAAAGCTTAAGGAAAACCTGTACCCTTATCTAGGCCCCAGCACACTCAGAGACAGGTAAGGTATCAAAGATACTAATCATAAAAACCAGAAACACTAAGAAAATAGGAAATTTAGGGTAATATAAGGGACTGCAGCTAAGATTATATCGTTCTACTCTTCCTTCCCCGGTTGTTTCAGTTCTAAGTTTCTTTTGGTTTTCATCTGTCGAAGTTCCATTTAAATTCGTCTACCAAGCCTGAAACCTTATTTCTTTTGGAGTAAAGAAACAGGTATTTTGGAGCACTCTCAAAAACCTGTGTTCTGTCCTTTATTATCAGACCAGTTTGCTTATGCCATATAAGGTTCAGTTCCATGTCATCTAGCATTTGGAGTTTCAAACATTAAAGCCAGAAATAGATTTGCTGCTTGATTGCCATCCAGAGCAGGTTGTTACTATTTTTGGTGAGGACTGGACTTTGCCAAATGTGGCCAGCATACAAACTGAGACCTAATTAACAAAGGCCATTTGTTACACAGGAGAAAAGGATGGATTTCTTTTTGAGTATTATAAAGGAAGCAATTAATTGTCATTTTAAACCAGTGGTTTGTTAGTTTTAATAAAAACAAAACTTGTCCAGAACAATTTATGCAGGCCAACCTGAAATTTTAAATATACACAAATTCTACCTAGTTATCAATTATATTCTTGTGTATTTTTTATTGGGAACATATGTTAGAAAGAGCCTAATATATGTAGCTGGACCCTATTGGATAGATTGATGTGAGAATTGTTACTGTTGGTGTAATTTTTCTGTTATTTCAGCTAGTTATAATCTAAGATCCTTGGAAGAATAGTATTTTAAAAATATAATGAATTTCTGAAAGGAGAAAAATGGAGGTACATAAATATACTTTATATGATAAAATAAATGTTTTCACCTTTTTTCCTTTTAAAAAAAACTCCATAATTTGGTAACAGAGCAGAAAAAAAATCTTTTTAAAAATCCAAGGTTGCCACAGGGAACTATATTCAATATCTTACAGTAACCTGCAATGAAAAAGAATATGAAAACAAATATATGTATGTATATGTATGACTGAAACATGCTGTACACCAGAGATTGACACAACATTGTAAACTGACTATACATCAATAAAAATAAATAAATCAAAGGTTGAGAGACAGAACATCTGGGGTTAATTCAGAGAGTAGACTTGTTCAGATAAAATGTTTAAAGGCTTTGGCATCAAGATTCAGAAATGTCAGCTAAGTGATTAAGAATGAATAGCCAGAGCTATTAACTTATCTGAGAGGCTTTTTAAAAAATAGTATAACTCTGTTACATAGCATTCTGATTAGTATGATAAAAGTAAAAATACTAATTTTCTTATGAATTTCATATAACAATTACTGAGCAAGAAATTAGCCACTTACTGCTAAAAGGACATAATAGATCATCAGAAGAGTATATTGTGGGTGATTAATTCATGACAGTAAACCTTTCTAATTTGAGTAATTCATTTCCAGACAAAGCTCAAAATGATGCTCTTCCAATAAAATACACATTTTTCAGTTGTCAGCATCTGGTAGCATTTGTCACTGTTACCTAAGTACATATGTAGTTAATAATTCAACTGTTTGATCCTTTTATATAACAATATTTATTGAGTGCCTTCAGTATCTCAAAAACTGCTAGATGCTAGGGAAACAGAAGTGACAGGAAAGGTGAGGTAATTCCCCTCAAGGAACTCACACGAAGGACACAGACAGTAAACTAGTAAACATATAAAGAATATAATTTGAATGAGGTAAGTGCTAGTGAGGAAATAAATAGGATAATGAGTTAGAGTAACTTTGTAGAGGTGGAGAGGGCTACTTTACATGGATAAAACCTCTCTGAAGAAGTGATATTTAAGATGAGTTTTGAATTACAAGAAAGAACCAATCACATAATGATTAGGAGGAAAAGCATCACAGAGCGAACACCAGGGCAAAGTCCTTGAAAAAAGAGAACTTGGGAAGTTCATGGCAGGAAGAAGTCTGTTGTGCTTGAAGCATAGCAAATCAGGAGGAAATAAGAAGTTGAGAAGATAAGTAGGACTGGGTCTCATAGGGTCTTTCTTATAGGCCCTGGTAGAGAGGTTTGTTTTTGTTTTTGTTTTTTTGAATTTTAAATGTCATAAGAAGCCATTGAAGGGCTTTAAGCATTTAAGTGACAAGAACTGAATTATGCATTAAGAGATTACCTTGTGGGGAGAATGGATTATTGAAATTAGAAGCAGAAAGACTACTTTAGGTGGTGACTGCAATAGTCCAGGTAATAAATGTAAGTGGTTCGGATAAGGAGGCTAGGAGAGAAGGCAGAATCAATAGACTTGTTTAATGGAGTAGATTGATGGGACAAGGAGGGTAAGAGAGAACTCAAGAATAACTCTCAGGTTTTGGATGGAAATCAAGAGTTCTGTTGTTAAGCTGCAGATGCCCGTTAAGTAGCCAAGTGGAAACATTAGATGCTAAATTGGGAGTCAACAAGATTTTGGTGATTTAAAGCCACAGGACTAGACTAGATCACCTAGGGAGAGCACATAGGAAGAGAAAAGAAGAGACCCCAGGACCAAACACTCCGAGGATGTGGAGTCAGCAATGGAAGCTGAAGAAGAGAAAGAAAGGTAGGAGGAAAACCAGAAAAGTATGGTGTCATGAAAACCAAGGAGTGAGTAGTAACCTGAGACCAGTCTTCCGAGAGACCACTCTTCTGAGAGACTAGTCTTCTGAGAGATTAAAAAAAAAAAAAAAAGGTGGGCCACCCCTCTCTCTTTGGAGACGGCCCACATTCTGTCTATGGAATGTGCACCAACTTTTAATCTAAGCACCCAACCCCCACACCTCGTGGCCTTTCTCTTGCCTTTCAATGTATCTCTCTGAATAAATCTACCTTCACTCAAAAAAAAAAAAGGTGAAGACAGTGAAGAATCTGTCAGATTTGGCAACATGAAGGTCTTTGATGACCTTATTCCCTAGTTTCAATTAGTTTAGAAGCCAAATTAGAGAGGGTTGCAAGGTATAAGATAAAATGAAAGTGTCAGAGAAGTGGGACGGTAGCTAAAAGAGATTGTGGTGGGCTCAGAGAAAAGAGAAATTCTAGAGCATATTTGTAATCTGATAAGATTTTCCTAAAGAAGGAGAAATGGATAATGCAGAAGAGAAAGAGGAAGAGCTGCGGAAGTGAAGTCTTTAGGGGATCTAGAGCACAAGCAGAGGATGCTCTCATAGAAGGAGAGGTACTTCTTTCACTGTATCAGTTTTGATGGTATGAACTTGGGGGCCATCTTGTCTAATTGCTTCTAAATATGATGTCAAGTTATCAGCTAAGGTAGGAAGTAAAAAGAGAAAACATTATGTAATTGTTATCTTGTAGGCTAGGAATCAAATTTACTAGGGAAATGTAGGTAGAACTTCTAGGCAAGTTTGAGTGCCCATTGGAGTTTTTTTGCCCCATTAGTCATTAATCTAAAATACAGCCAATGAGCTTAGTTATGTGGTTTTCTCTAGCAACTTTTAGTTGCACTAGAATAAATGAGGAAAAGGCTGATGGTTGGGTCTCACCAGGATTTGGGGAAATGAAAAAAGGAGGAGGGTATTGGCTAGTGAAAAAAGTACTGTTGAGTAAACTGGAGGTACTGATGAAGTCAGAGAATTATTACAGTAGAGGGATTAGCATAAGTGAATTAAAAGTTGAGGGAGTGGTTGTTGGAGAAAGAGATCTTGAATTCAAGATTTCCTGTTGCAGATATCTGTAATGCAAAAATTTATGTTACAAACATGGATGTTGGAGGTTGTGAGGGATGAAAGAACAGATCCGTGTAGGTGAGGAGAACAGGATGTGCGATGAATAATCCATTTTGATCTTTTTTTTTTCCAGTTTTATTAGGTAGACTTATTACTATATTGATCTTAAAGTCACTAAAAATCTTGAAAGGAGCAGGAGTAAAAAGGAAGACAGTAAACCAGAGCTAAGGTCTTCAGGGAATAAGAGAGTGTGACCAGGAAAGGAGGTCAGGAAGAAACAGTGCAACTACATGATGAACTTCTAAGTTAGTAGAAATTTTGAAGAAGGCAGAGAAATGGTTACAAAACTACAGTGCGGGGCACAGAAGATATATGTGCCACCTCATAGCCCTGCTTAACAGAAAGAAGACTGCAGAGGACTTGAAAAGACCTACTAAACAATTCCACTTCTTAAAATTTGCCATTTGGATATACTTGCACAAGTACACAAAGACATATAAACAAGGATATTTACCAAAACATTATTTATAATAGTGAGAAAACAGAAACAAGCTAAATATTTATCAATAGAAGACTGGTTACCAAGATTATGGTACAGTACTATGCATTCTTCTTAAAAAATGGCATAACTCTTCATGGGGTAATATAAGAACTTTCTAAGATATATTAGATAGAAAAGCAAGATGCTATAATAACCTGTTTAAGTTAAAAAAGCTGTATATAAGCATAAGTTTCATTATGTACATATGTGTATCTAAATAAGTCTGTGCTTGGCTGTACATATATATATGCGCAAGCACATATGTGTTTATGTATGTAGTAAATATTTCTGAAAGAATAGACAAGAAATTGTTAATAGTGGTTACCTTGGGATATTGAGATAGTAGTTAGCTGTATACATATCTATTCTTCCCAGTAGGTATTGTATTAACTATTGTAATCTTGAAGTAAGAATTATGTTTTGTTAATATTTGGTTTTTCATAATATTTAACACAGTGCTTTACAAATAGGTGTTCAATAGATATTTGTCAAATTTCTTATGTAGACATTTGTAGTAGTTGATATGACAAGATTTACAGTTGGAAAATTTAAACTAGAGAATAAATTTGGTTGATGTTACCAGAAAATTTAGATTTTTTGCTGTTTGCCTATACAGTATTTTGGCTCTGTATCCACTTGGCCCCACTCTCAGCTCTAGTCACTACTTGCCCAGGATCATCACATTGAAAAGAGTCATTGATTTCAGTCATCTTTATGACAACTTAAGCCTCATCATGATAGAACTTCTTGGTTTTGTTGTTATTGTAATATTAGAAAATGTCAAAGGAAATGTGATAAGAACACAACTTTGCAAAGCCAGGAACAATTGTAGAAATGTTTTAGCCCTTAGCACTAGTTAGTGATTAACCTGTGTGGCATTATAGCTATATCCACAAGTTGGGTTTGCTCTTTCTCCTGCAGGTGGGACTCCCATATATTCTATTTATCAGGCTAATTTTTTTTTCGCACTCCAGAATTGCTTTTTGTCCCTAATAAAAAGAAGCAACTTAAACATTTGGTGAGAAAATGAAGCTATCTGGTCATGCATTCCAGAATTAGTCAATTCAAACTCCAGTTTACACAAATTTAGTAGAATCTTGTTATTTTTGTTTCTATAAAAGAAGCAGTCCTTTATCATTGGCCCTTTTTCCTATAATCAGTGCTCATATGATCTTTACCATCTGTAAGTACTATATTCAAAAATTTGAATTTTAGCCTTAAGTGCAACAGTGCACAAAGTAGATAAAATTTTGCCTCTTAAAAGTTTGTTTTTCTACTTAATGATTAAAGTAATGATTTCCAGAAATACTACATGTGAAAATGTTTTTGTTTATTTTTCTAATAAAATAAGATATAAATTAGTTGGGTATATACAGCATGAACAGGCTGCTGTTTTCTAATGTTTGCTATCTGCATTAATTAATGCTTTTGGTTGCTATGGTGAATTACAGAGCACAGGAAGATGTGTACAAAGATTGAACTTGTGTATTCCATTTAGCTTCAACCATCATATAAAAATGATTTGCTCTATGTTTTACTGTTGGCCTCACCAGAACATCTACTTTTAAAATTCACCGGGGAAAGGAATGAAAAGAAAAAATGTCAAGGCTGGTTTTTGGTTTTTTTTGTTTTTCACCAATGTTCCTCCTTAAGCCAGCCTGACTAAATAGTAGGAGGCTCAATAAAACATTTATTAATGTTTTTATAACCAAATGTGACATAGTCATCTTTGTTAGGTACACAACTGAGTCAAGCTCTAAGAGCCTATCCCTATATGTAAGTTTTGTCCTCACATTAATATAACCTACACCCACAGTTACCACCAGTGACATTTTCTTCCCTCTCCAGCAACACTAAAATACTCTGGCACCCTGAAATTATCAGACTAAAGGATAGTGTTCTCTGGCTCTACTAGAAACCCACTTTAGTTTATTTCTTCCCAGTTCTTGCCATTCTTATGTTCCATAAGAGACAGATGTACTCTCAAGGCAGGTGATGGGCAGAGGGCAGCTATGGAGAAGCAACATCATTTTCCAGGATGATCCTCATTACTCTGCTCAGCTGGTTTTTAAATTGACTTCTCAGATCAGGAGCATAAAACAAAAGTGTTACTGTCTAGTTCCTCTCATCAGTCCGTGTACCTCTGTAAGGGAGAAACCTCCTTCCCCTCCTCTTAATGAAGTAATCTGTGTAATTCATGAGTGTTTACTTAAAGATAATGTGCCTAATGAGTTTCAGGCTAGATTTGTCCCTCAATATAAAGAGCACTGGATGTGGAATCTTACTGTAAAAAATACTCATTTTCTGGCAAAAATTCATTTCGATTTTGAGGATTTTATTATTTCTGAATACTGTAACTGCCTTTTTTTCCTATTTTCCACCTAGACTGACCCCCAGATAGTGACAGCATAGACCAAACTATTGGTAGAGTGTCCTCTGTCTCCTTGATGACACATTCTTATAACATTGGATTTTTTTTTCCTATAGAACTCATCCTTTAATGAATATTAAACCAGTTGTGACTATTCTTGAGAAGCCATTATTATCTCAGATCATCGGTACCTCTAGAACCAATATAATGGGAAGAATTAAAAAGAATTTATAGCCTTAGAAATTTCATGTATAGTCATGAGGGTGATGCTATGATAAAAGTTATAGGGATTCATATCAGTTTTTAAAATTACAACTAACTGTAGCTTATTTGATTCCTTCCTAATGAAATGTATCCCTAAAAATCCTGACAGGAACTGAACTTGACTTTTAGATGTTCATCTTCCCCTCCCCCTTCTGCAGAAATATTAGTAAGAATTGAAACAACACATACCAGTTGCAGAAAAAGAAGAGAACCTCTATTTTGCCTAAATATTCAGCCCCAGAATATTTGAGAGTTCATCATACTTGAAGCCTTTCTCTGTAGTTATTTGCACTTTCTCTCCCTTCTCTTCGCTCTCTTTTTTCTCCTTCTCCCTCCTTCCTCTGTATTTTCAGGTTCTCCTCCTTTAAGTACTTTCTCAAGCATATTCAAGTTTCTCCTGTTAAGTAATCAATTGAAAGTCCTTGAGCCTGGGTTCTCTTCTAACCTATCTCCTTCCTTTCAGAGTCAGCTTCTTTGATAAAGTCATTTTCACTTCTCACCTCTTCAGTCTATGTACCCTGGCTTCTTACACCACTATAACACACTGAAACTTTTCTTACAAAGTCATATTGCAAGAATGTGCACAGTGGTCTGTTTTAATCCTCACTTTTATACCTCACTGCTGCATTTAACACTTAGCCATTTTGTTCTTGAAACTCACTTGTCCCTTGGCCTCTCCCTTCTGGTTCTCCTACCTTTCTGACAGTTTCCTTCTTAGCTGCTTTTGCTAGCTACTCTTCTTGCTTATCCCGTAGACGTTATAGAATCCCCCCAAACTTTGTCTTTTGGTTCTCCTTTCATTCTACATGATCTTTCTAGGTAGAACTCATCTATTCCCATGACTAGCTGCCACTTGTATTCAAGGAAATCACCAGGCCTGAACATCCAGATGTCTAGTGGACATCTCCATTGGGGTGTTCCACAGGTAAGTCAAAAACAGCATGTTTTTGTCTTACTTTCAGTAAGTCAGTCTTGCATTCTTTGTTCTCAAACTTAAACTACTGTATCTAGTCACCAAAACCAGAATACTTGAAATTATCATGGACTCTTCCTTTATCCTTATCCTCCACATTTAATCATCGACCAAATACTGAAGAGTCTATGTTTTTTGTGTCTTCTATATCTAGTTCCTCCCCTCCATTCCTGATACTTCTTTAGTTTCAACTTTCATCATATCTTCCTAGAAGTCTTACAGTAGCCTTTTGTTCTCCAGATTTTCTCACCAGCAACTCCTAGTTCATTCTCAAACAGTTGCCAAAATTATCCTTCAAAAAAGCAAATTTGATCATGATAACCTATTAAAACCCTTTGGTGATTCCTTCACTGCCTAGAAGATTCAAGATTCCCCTCTCTTTCTCTCACTATATCTCCAACTTATATGCTTCACTCCAGCCATAAAGAGGGAGTTAGGACAGCTCCAAAGTTTTTAGAAGCAAACAAAAAGATAGATTGGCTATCAACTAAGATGGGGAAAGCTATATGTGGAACAGGCTTGGGGGAGAAGATTAGAGATTTGAACATGTTGAATTCAGAAATAAACTAAACATCCAAGAAGAAATGTCAAATAGATATTTAAGTCTGGCATTTAGAAGAGAGGTCTGGGCTGGAGATTTGGGAGTCATCAGCAGATAAATGAAACCACAAAACTGGGTGAGATCATCTAGAGAAGTGCAGTTCAGTAGAAATTTCTACAATGGTGGAAATGTACTATATCTGTGCTATCTAATAAGGTAGCTACTAGCTACATGTGACTGTGAGTCACTTGAAATATGTCTGGTTCCACTGAGGAACTGAATTTTCCATTTCATTTTAATTAATTTAAATTTAAATAGCCACATGTGGCTAGTGGCTGCTACATTAGAGTCTAGGAAGTAGGTATAGATCAAGAAGAACCCTAATGACTGGGTTCTGGACACTCCACCATTAAGTGGTCAGGAAGATAAGGCAAAACCATCAAAGGGCATTGAAAAATATCAACTTGTGAAGTAGAAAGAAAACCAAAAGAATGTGATGTCCTGGAAAACCAAGTGAAGAAAGTGAATTGAGGAGCAGCAAGTGATGTCAACTTAGGTTAGAAGGACTAAAAGCCTTGATAATACTGACAGAATGTGGACAAATAGGCACTTTCCTGAATTGCTGGTAGGACGACATCTTTCAAGCAACTTGGTGATATCTACCAAAATTTAAAATGTGCAATATGCGTACACAACTGCATATAAGATGCTTCCATTTGTGTGTGTATAGATGTAATATGTATATTATATATTATATATACATAATACGCATGTATCTTATAAATATATTTATATGTATATACACAAAGATAGATAATATCTCTGAAAGGATATACTTAAGAGGTGAGTAATAGTATTTGCCTCTAGAGAGAAACTGGGGTACAAGAGGACTGAGGTGAGAAGGAAACTTACTTTTTGTACAGTATACCCTTTTTTATTTTATACCACGTGTAAACATTTATCTGGTCAAAAACAGTATATCTTAAAATAACAAAAAATGTAGAATGTATAAACGTATGTAACACTTAAAGCATTGTGTTGCTAAATACATTGTTTTAGGTGGGTAGTCTTGAAGAAAGCTTATTTTGTTTTAAAAGGTAAATTTAACAAAATACCATATGATATCACTTATATGTAGAATGTAAAAATAAATTAGACAAATGAACTTATTTACAAAGCAGAAAGAGCCTCACAGACATAGAAAACAAACTTACTGTTACCAAAGGGTAAAGGTGGGGGGAAGGCTAAATTGGGAGTTTAGGATTAGCAGATACAAACTACTGTATACAGAATAGATAAATAACCAGGTCCTACTGTATAGCACAGGGAACTACATCCAATATCTTGTAATAACCTACAAAGAAAAAATATGAAAAAGAATGTGTGTGTATATATATGTATAACTGAATCACTATGCTGTACACCAGAAACTAATACAATGTTGTAAATCAACTATTTTTCAATTTTTTTTTAAAGTAAACTTAGTATTTCAAAGGCATGATTTTAAGTGCCAAGTTCACATGGAAATGTCATAATTGACTCTACCGAATTGCAACATAACCACCCCTTCATCACTGGGAGCCTTTCATTGGGTATCTCTGCAATTCGGAGATTATCTGAACATTTTTAAATAGCCACAATATCCAATTCTGTGTTCATGAAGTCCCATAAGAACAAATAATCTCCCAGTTAGTGATTCCTTCAAGGTGTTTTAGAAAGAGACAGAGAGACAGAAAGGAAATGTAGGGGTATTTTTTCCCTCCTGATTTATACATAAGCACGTTCATCCCTTGATTAAAGACGTTTCTATTTAGCTTTGTGCTGTAACCTCCAAAATAGATCCTTCTGCTTTATGTTGTTTTAAACAATGTCCAGTAAGTGATTTAACAAAATTATTTGCCTACTAAGATTAAGTAATTTTATCTTCTTTTGATGGCATGAGAAAAGAAAAACAAGGCAAACTTTTAATAGTTTTGAAAATACTATGATCTCCTTGTTGGTATCTACAGAGGGATCTACTAGGAAGGTCACTCACTTTTGTTATGAAGCCATTTTCATAAAGATTGAAACATGGTAAAACTACACAGTATGACCCAAATTAAGCTAGTGACTGAGCTGATGTGTCAGCATGTCCAGTATCAAAACTACACTCATGGGTTGTTTTTTTGTTTCCATGGTTTCTTTTTCTTGGTTTATCAAAGGATTCAGGAACAAAGATTTTAAGAAGAGGTGGAGTTCCTAGAAGCGCCATTAGTTAATGTGTCCCATTCTTTTTTTTGCACTCAAAATACTAAATGTTTCTAGTTGCAGTGTTAGGAAGACATCCAGCTATACCAATACTTTCCAAAATACTTGGAGGTTCTGGAACAGAGGCCATTGTAATGACACTGTATTTGACAGAGGGCTTATACATGAAAGGAGATGTGTAGTACAAGCATAAATTACTGCTATATTGCTATCATGTCACAGTGAAGTACTCTTCAGCCTCTTGAATATAAAAGATTATTTCTACATTTGGTTCCAGCAAATGCTATTGTGCTATTCTGAAATCCACAGCACAGAAATTAAAAGACATCCGCTCATAAACAGAAAGCAAATCACTATTCAGCATTTCCTGCTCTGTTTCCTGCCAATTTCAGATAATTAAAACTTTTTTTAAACCTTTTATTCTATTCTGCATTAATTCTGCTTCCTTTACCGAAAAGGAAAGATTCAGAAATTAAAACTGTGTATATAATAGTAACAACAAATCTTTGCCCTTTTTCCCCCTTATCCTATGATATTAACTTTCTTCATTATTACAGACCTCAGGATATCATTGTGTTCATAATTGGAGGAGCCACCTATGAAGAGGCTCTAACAGTTTATAACCTGAACCGTACCACTCCTGGAGTGAGGACTGTCCTGGGAGGAACCACAGTGCACAACACAAAAAGGTAAGGGAGAACATTCAGTCCTACAACTCTATCCCCTTTCCCAGAGAGGAAAGCTTCAATTCCCTTTATGTAGAAGGAGTAAGGTCAATGTTGACCAAACTGCTGTAGACCAAAATGCATCAGTTCATAGAATAATTTAGAGTTTGTGTGAGATGAGAGATCTACACAATTCAGTCGGAAGACCTGGAAAGTAAGGACCAGCCTGCACTGTCAACAATTTTGTTTCCTATGTTAAAAGAACAGACTGGCACTTTGAAAATACCTAAACATAATGGTATTGAATTCTGTGAGTTTTTCTGTTTTGTTGATTAACTACATTCATTCAATAAGTATTTAGTAAAAAGAATACAAAGATGTATAAGAGAAAGGTCCTGCCTCAGGTAAGTCATTGTAAAGATAGAAAAAAATATATACATATATAAGAAAGTAAGTGCCTGGAGAAAGATAGAAGAGCCATGGATTCTCAGAGTGGCTAAGAGAAATTAGCAAATGTTTCATGGAGAAGATAGTGTATATGCTGAGCCTTGGATAGAAAATGGACATAAGGAGAGAGAGCACATTCTAGGCAGATTTAACCACATGAGCAAGTTACGGAGAGCTATAGACAACATACGTGGAAAAAGAACAGCAAGTAGTCAACGAGCTGGAATGTGGGTAATAAGTGAAAAGGTTGATAGATATGAGTTGTTCTGTATCACCACAAATATTTTCACCAACATCTGTGTGAAACAGTCAGAAATCATATTGCCCTAGTTATGAGTTCTAGAATAGATAAACATTTATTGAACAAATCAGACCAGCATAAAGCCAATAGTTCATTCATTCATTCAGCAAACATTTACTGAATATTGGGATACCTCTGAATAAACACAAAGGTCCTAGTCTTTGTGAGGCTTACATTTTAACGTCGAGGGAGACAGAAATAGATCATAACTTAATAAGTAAGTATATTTTATATTTTGTAGTAAATCAGAAGATGAAAAGTTCTATGGGAGAAAAAAAGCAGAGCAAGGTAAAGAGAAACTGGCAGTGCATGGAGGCAGTGGGGGTAAGTCACACTACTTTGAATGGTGTCAGGAAAGGCCTCATTAAGAAGAGATTTGAGCAAAGACTTGAAGGAGGTGAGGAAATGGACCAAACAGATGGGTGAAAGAGCGCCCAGGCACAGCAGGGTGCTGTCCTAAGGTGGGACCATGCAGTGTATTCACGGAGACCGGAGAGTGTGGGTGAAGTGAGCAAGAGGAAAGGCAGAGGGGGATGCAGTCAGAGAGGAATCTGGGGCCTGACGGTGGAGGGCCTTGCAGAATGTTGTGAGGGCTGGTTTTCACTATGAGTTAGAGAGCATTGTAGGGTTTTAGGGTTGCTGGTTTTTTTTTTAACAGTGCTTTATTGAGATAAAATTCACATACCAGACAATTCACCCCTTTAAAGTATATAATTCATTGGGTTTTGGTGTATTCACAGAAATGTGCAACCATCACCACAGTTAATTTTAGAACATTTTCATCACCTCAGAAAGAATCTGCCTCAGCCCTAAGCAACCACTAATCTACTTTCTGTCTCTATAGGTTTCCCTGTTCTGAACATTTCATATAAATGGAATCATATAACATATAGTCTTTTATGTCTTTTACCTAGTATAAGGTTTTCAAGTTTCATCCATGTTATAGCCTATATCAATACTTCCCTTTTTATGGCTGAATAATATTTCACTGTGTGCATATAGCATATTTTGTTTATTCATTTGTCAGTGATGGACATTTGAGTTGTTTCCACCTTTTGGCAGTTATGAATAATGCTGCTATGAACATTTCTGTGCAAGCTTTTGTGTGTATTGTAGAGTTTTGAGCAGAACCATAACATCTGACTTATATTTTAGCAGGATCACCATGGCTATCGAAGCAACTATGAATTAAGAGAAGTAGTAGTTATCTTAAATGTTCAAAATGAGCATGGGTTATTGCAAAAATGCAAGTTCACAGATGAATGTAAATGAACTATACCCATTATTTATTTACCTACAATAGACCAAGCCGTTATTCTAGTAGTGTTTCTAGAGCACACTGATCCTACTTTGCAAATAAATGAACATCTTGATTTGGGTTTTGAGCTGACTTGCCTTATCACTTCACAAGTCAATCAGAATTAAAGAGTTCTCGTCCTTACTGGCTGCAGTGGGCATGTTAGGTTAGCTGTGTGAGCCAAGAGGCCAAGAACCAGATCCTATGGATGGAATTGTTCACTCAGTAGAAGGAATCCTTCTGTCTTCATGGAATACAAGGTAGATGTGGAGGAGAAAAGAGAGGTGAGGTGAACGGATAAGTCAGGACTGCTGCAGTGTTGTCCTGGGTCCCAATGGCACCGTGGGTGAGAGAGCACTTGAGTCTTCTCCAGTGCTGTCAGTTCAGTACTTTCTTAAGACTTTTGACAAGGAGGAAGGGTAACCCTAAATCAGCAGTCTCCTACTGCCAGATTCCCTTTCAGGTCAGTAATAATTACTACACATAGTAGGCTCTCTATAATACTACTGGATTCAGTTAAACCCTCATTAACCAAAGGCATGCACAATAATTAGTGGTCTCATTTTTTTGGTTGTTTTCTCTCCAAGTAGCAAAAACAGATGAGGAAAAATAGGCTTCTCCCCACCAAGTAATTCATGCTCATCTTAATAAAAAAATTAAATACAAAAGTCAAAATCATTCATAATACCACACAACTAAGAGCTAACTACTGTTAATATTTTGGCATATTTTCTCTTTGTTTTTTTCTCTTTTTTTCCCTTAATTTTTTCCTTTACCTGAAGATTTTTGAGTTATGTGTGTTTTATGTTTTGTTTTTGATGTAATTAGGATCACATTACCCTGTCTATAAAGTTTTGTACTTGTTTTTGTTCACTTTTAATCATATTGAGAACATTTTACCATGTTACTAAAAATTATTTAAAATAATCCTAATGACCCTGTAATTTCAATTTTAAGGATGTCTCTGTTTAACCATTACTATTGGACATAAATTATTTACAATTTTTGTTTGATATAAATACTGCAATAAACATCTTCTATATTGATAAACCCTAGTCCTATCTCTGAATATTTTTTAATATTTAAGTATAGTGAGTCAGTCTCAAATAATGCTAGTAGAAGTGTAAATCCATAACTTTTCTGGAAAGCAGTTTAACATTACATATTCAGAAGCATGAGGCTGACTTCATGGCTCTTGTTGTTGAGGGTTTTTTTTAAATTTCTTGATTTTTAAAAAGCCCTGACTCAGGTGTTGGAAGTGTTCTAGATCTGGATCAAGGAAATGGTTACATAACTATGTATTTGTCAAAACCATCAAATGATACCCTTAAAATTGGTACATTTTATTGTCTATGCATTATATCTCAATTAAAAAAACAAAATTTTAAAAAACAAAGCACTATTATGCCAAACACACTTTTTCTTTGATATAGTTAAAAAGATAATATAAAAAGGAATTGTTTTCTAACTATGTAATTCAGTATTATTTAGTGCATGCCTTAGAACCTCCAGATAGTAGCTGGTGTTATGAGTCAAATGGTTTGAGAAACACTGATCCATAGCAGTTCCTAAGAGGGGGTTATGATGACACCAAGAACTAAAATTTATTTAACACATACTGTCTGCTAGACACTGTTTTAATACTTTTTACCAGTGCTGTCTAATAAGGTAGCTACTAGCCTCTATAACTATTGAATTTGAAATATGGCTAGTCTAATTTGAGGTGTGCTACCAGTATAAAATACATATTGGATTTCAAAGACTTAATACCAAAAAAAAGTGTGAAATAGCTCATTAATAATTTTTTAAGTTGATAATGTTTTAGATTTGTGGGTTAAATCAAATATGCTATTAAAATGAATTTCACCTATTTCTTTTTACCTTTTTAATGTGATTAGTAGAACATTTAAAATTACATAGCAGCTCACATTTGTGACTTGCTTTACATTCCTACTAGATAGTGCTGCTTTTTATTCATAAAATTTTGTTTTTCAACAACCCAATGAGGTAGATATTTTTATTATTATTATCAACCTCATTTTTCAGATGAGGAAATTGAGATTTAGAGAGGTTAAGTACTTTGTCCAAAGTCATAGAGCTAATAAGTGGCAAAGCTGGAATTGAACTGAGACAGTTTGTTTCTAGCCTGGGCACCTAGGCACTCAGTTGAAATAAATTTTAGGACAATTCATCTGTCTATGACTTTGTTTAATCCCTTGCTTATAAATGTCACTTACAAGATAGACAAAATATGTTTTTACTAGATGGACAATATGTGAAACTTTCTGCTAATTAAAAAATATTGTAAACCAAGGCAGGGAAAAAGAAGAAGTACAAAAGTAAGGAATCATTTAGTTTTGCTTTAAGATTTTTGTCATCAGAAGATAATTAAGACAGTGTGCTCTTTGAATAAAAATGACTAACTTGACTAACTGGTGGCAGCTGTTTGTTTCATCACTATCTGAGATGATGCCTGAGCTCTGGTAATGTAATTCTGACTGAGTAAGTCAGGACATTAATGGTTTTTGTAGAGGGTACAGTTTAGGGCTTAGAAAACAGTCAGCACTTTGAATTTCTCTAAAAGGATTTGAAGCTGGGAAGGGACTGATTCATATTATCAACAAGTACTTTATAGATTTCTACCTCAACAAGTAACACTAGAAACTTGGACCTTCTCCTGTAACCACGAGTTGGTTCGATCTCTGAATTATTTACAGAAAAATTAGGATCCTGTGACAGAATTTGCATTTCAAAGGAAGAGGAATCCAGAGGACACTCTTCTTCACTTGTGGGTATTTCAGAATCAGTTTTGAAACTGTTGGAAAAATCACCATCTTTGTAGAGATTTGGGGGAAAATTTACTTTTCTCCTGTAACCAATGTGTTAAGACACCATTGCAAGAGCTGTGATGGACTGACAAGCATTTATTGAGTGCTGTTATGAGTAAAGTTCTGTGCAAGGTGTTAGGAAGATGAAGACCTATTCTGTATCATTAAGGATCTCAATGTCTAATGGAAAAATAAGCATATAAATGAATAACTCTAATAAGATACTTTTTCAAAAAACAGTTTAACCCAAGATTCAAATCTAGGTATGTCCCCTAATTCCAATTTATTTGCACACTCGAACATTTTTTAAATTAAAAATAGATTTTTGTTACAAAATCAATACATAATACTTGTAGGAAAAAAATTTAATACAGCTAAGCAAAAAGAAGATAATAATAATTTCCATACTGCCACCAACACACTACTGGTAATGTCAACATTTTGATGTATATAGCCTTTTAGATCTTTTTCTATTAATATATATACATATACTCTTAAATAAAGGGGAATATACTATACATGTACTTTCAATGAAAATACTTATGTTCGTCATTTTTAATGACTGAATAAGTATTCTGTTGTCTGATTGTGCCACATCTTATTTAACCAATCCTCAATTTTTTTGTTCACTCAACAAATATTATTGAGCACCTATATATTCCAAGAGATATCTTGAGACTAGATATATAGTGGCGAACAAGACAAATATTGTTTGATATTCATTGTGTATAATTTTTCACTCTTCTAAACAGTGCTATAATAAACATCATTTTATGTACATCTTTACATACTTGTCCAATTGTTCACTTGGGTAATAATAATTGGGCATATACAGCTGACTTCATTATATCTATTATCTCATTTAGTCTTCATCACCCAAAAGGTAATGTTGTTGTGGTCTCAATTTTCAAGTGAAGAAAGTAGAATATGGAGAAATGAGGTAGTTTGCCTTAGCTCATATAACAAGGAAGTGCAAAGCTGGAATTCAAGTTCAGATTTGTGTGATCCTAGATTCCACGCACCGCTAGGTTTATTTATTTATTTAGCTCTTTTAATGGAGGTACTGGGGATTGAATCCGGGACCCTGTGCAAGCTAAGTATGTGCTCTACCACTGAGCTATACCCTCCCCACCATAAACACTTTAAGATGCATAAATTACTAATTTGCCAGCCAGAAAAATTTTACCAATTTATACCTTCATACCATGCCCTTCGAACACTGAAGTTAGCTGATTCTTAAAAAAAAAAAAAAAAAAAATTAAAAAAATCATTTATATGGAGAAGCTTCGCTAAAAAGCAGTTTACTTCAACTCGAATGCAAAGGAAGAAGCAGGTAAACAGTATGAAGCAAAAAGACCAATAAGTGAGAGAGTCAGAAATAGAGACATGAGAGTCAGAGAGGTAGACACTGTCTGGTTTCAAAGCAGCCTCCAGTTCCAAATTCCAGGCCCTTATTCCTACACTGGTTCAGTGATAGGCCCACCCCTGTACTCCTGGGTCTTTTAAGAAGTAATGTAACTTATGAGGGATGTTGAGGATAGGGGAGTATATGTGTGTGGGTGGGGAGGGCTATGTGGGAACTCTGTATTTTCTGCTCAGTTCTGTTGTGAACCTGAAACTGCTCTAAAAGAATAAAGTCTATTAAAAAAAAAAAAAGAGGTAATGTAGCATAGCAATTAAGAACATGGGCTCTAGTACCAGACGACCTTTTTAAAATCCCATATGTCCACTTGTATGACCTTAGGGAAATTATTGAACTTTTTTGTGCCTCAGTTTTCTCAACTGTAAAACTGAGGTAATAAATAGCTCCTTTTATCTCTGTTATGATGCTTGTATGATACATATAAAATTCTTAGAGGAGAATCTGGCACAGGGTAAGCACTCAGTATGTGTTACCTGTTGCTGCTGTTGTTACTACTATTGTATTTGGTGGAAATAAAGTAACAAAGACTTTGGATATTCATCATTACCACCTCTGTCATCACCCATCCATACTTCCAAATCACTTGTTTTGAAAAGCCCTTACTTTAACATTCTTCAAGAGCAGAAATATATTATTATCCCAAGTAGGAATATACTGGGGCAGTGTTAAAATTTACTGTGAAGGTAGTCCAGTTGCCAGATGGCCTTTGTGGTCTGTGGAGTATAAGCTTTAGTAGCTTAATTTCCATTTGTGCCCACCCAAATTTCCCCTTTGAGGCCTCCAGACTCAGTACCTCTATGATTAATAGACTCATGTAGAGTCTTCAACATCTGTGTTTGCTACAGTTGGGTTATTTGGAGCTTTGTTTCTTGGTTTGGAGTTTTTCGGTTTTGGGTTGCTTTTTTTTTTTTTTTTTTTGATATGGTGGTCACCATTCTACTCCCATAGTTGTGGTTGCTCTGACAAATTGGTGCAACCTTGAATGTTTCCTATGGTGAGCTCTTTTTATTCTCAGATGATAACTTCCTTTCATACCTCGCTGTAACAGATATTATAGGCAGTCTGTCCTTGAGGAGTCCATCTTTTGCTCTGTGGACCATAAGGGTAATCCTTTCTTCTCTCGTGATAACCAGTGAACAAACATACACAATGCTGGATATGTGCAGAATCCAATTGGCTGATTTTTATCCTATTTCTTCATAGGGGTAGAAGAAGTAGGGACAAGGGTTCCTATTTATTTGTTTTGTTTTTATTTACTTTTGTTATTTTATAAAACCATCCATTTTATTTATTTTTTTTTAAAAAACATCCATTTTATGAATGTTTAGTACTGAGGTGGGAACTGGGAATGAGTAGCTACATTTTTAATAGGCGGTTATAGTGTTTGTAAGAAAATGTCATAGGATAAAGTAACCTCAATGGAATTGATTATAATCAAGAAAATATTTTGTACCTTAATTCAGTGTTTCCCAAGGTCTGTTCTATAAAAAATCTGCTTGGAGAGATATTGATAGGTATTCCATTGAAAAAAAAAAAAGGTTCTCAGCCAACTAAGTTTGGAAAACACTGTATCTTTCTCCTGGAAAGGAGAGATATTCACATTAGCATCTTAAGATTGTGAGAAACTTCAGACTGTAGAAACCCTATAGAGTATAGAAACTTTTTTTCTTAATTGTATCTGGTTCAGATGGGGAAGTCAAACAAATCTGTATTTCTCAAATTAGGATATGATTAGATCCAGAGACACACAAAGGCACAAAAACATGACACATCTTTTGGAGTATCCATTTTCTTAGCGTTGGGGGAGATGTTCAGGGGCAGAATTAAATAAGTTAACTGGTAAGTGCCTTATCAAAAATGTTGATGTTAAACTGTAAAATGTCCTTTTATTTAAAAAAATAACAAAATTGTTTAGTATTTTTAAAGCAAAATACCAGACCTCAGTGAAATTTGTAAGCTGGCAAATCAATTTGGACTATACCCTCAGGACTAATAAATTCATTCTCTTCTGTTGTTAGGGGTTCTTAGTTACAAAAATTTGAGAAGTGTTAATGTATGTAAGTTAAATAAAATGTGTCCAAAATAGAAATAATTAATTCTGGCAGAGTAATCAGGAAATGCTTCACAGTGGAGATAGCATTTGAGCTCGACCTTAAAGAGTAAGTTGGATTTCTATAGGAAGAAAAGCTGTTGGGGCTGAGGAAATAGCATAATTGAGGACAGGAGGTGAGGCAAAAGGTATATAGCACATTGGAGAAATAATGAGTTCTTTATGGGTAAAGTATACATCTAGTGAGGATCAGGATGACCTCTGATCTTTGAGAGTCCTGCTATTTTCAGACATAGATGTTGAATGCCATTCTTTTTCCTTACTCCGGATAAAACTGCTGTTAGATATTCAGGAAAAGTTTACTATGATAGGTAACATTTAAGCTAAGGTCTTAAGTTCTTAAAAAAATATTAAGCTGATTCATGTATTCATTCAGCAAATACTTAATTCAACATCTACTTTATACTAAGGATACACAGATTAAGGAGATACTATTCGAGATGTATATTAATTAGTAAGAGAAGCCATTAGAAGAGAACTTCCAGAGCTCCCACCACCGCTGCTACTCTCTGCCTTCTGTCCCATCACAGTGGTGAATGCTCCTAGCTAAGCCCAGCCCTCCCACTTGGGCTCACTCAGATCCCACCCCCTCACCTATTCCAGGACATCCCTCCAAACTTGCTCCTCTCTCAACCCTGAATGGGTTTTTCCCACTCTGTTGGATCATTCATAGAAGCATAGAAGGTTTCTTCCCATCTTTAAAAATCCTCTATTAACCTCCTACCTCTTTCCACATCCTATAGTATATTTTTCTGTTCCTCCTTTATAGCAAAATTACTCGAGTTGTTTATACTCACTGTCTTTGATTTCTCTCCTTACATATTTTCTCTCTCTTTTTTTTTTTTTTACTTTTTTTATTGACGTATAGTCAGTTTACAACATTGTGTCAATTTCTGGTGGCCAGCACAATGCTTCAGTCATACATGAATATACATATATTCGTTTTCATATTCTTTTTCACCGTAAGCTACTACAAGATATCGAATATAGTTCCCTGGGCTGTACAGTGTAAACTTGTTTATCTATTCTCTCCTTACATATTGTCTTAAACCCCCATATTTTTTAAACTTCACTTCTCTTAAGCCACTCTCTTGGGGCTGTCACGCCCATCACTCCACAAATTTGCTTTTGTAGTGGCTCTACAGACCTCCACTTGGCTAAACCCAGAGTCAACTTTTAGTACTCATTTCACTTGACAGTTCAGCAGCATTTGACACAGTTGATCAGTTCCTTCACTTTGAAAGACTTTTATCACTTAGCTTCCAGAAACTATACTCTTCCTGGTCCTCCTAACTTCATTTGCCATTCCTTCCCTCTTTTGCTCATTTCTCCTATTTTTGAACCCCTGGAACTCTGTCCTTGGCCTACCTCTCTTCTCCTCTGTCCACACCTCAGTCCCTTGGCAACCTCATCCAGTCTCATGGCCTTAAATTTCATCCTCTAATGACTCCCAGACTGACATCTCTAGTCCAGAGTTTCTCGGCCTCAGCACTGCTGGTGTTTGGGGACAGATAATTCTTTGTTGTGGGGAACTGTCCTATGCATTGCAGGATGTTCAGCAACATCCTTGGCCTCTACACATTAGATGCCGAGCACTCCACCAGTTATGGCAACCAAAAATGTTTCCAGACGTTGCCAGATGTCTCCTGGGGATAAAATCACATGCTTCCCCATTGAGAACCACTGTTTTTAATCTGAGCTTCTCCCCCAAACTCCAGATTTATATATCCAACTGTCTAGTATTTTCTTCGACGTCTACTTGACCGTCTAGTAAACATCCATATTTAACAATGATCAAACCAAGCTTTTGATATTTCTTCCTAAACATAATCCAGACTTTCCATCTCAGTTAATGGTATATCCATTCTTCTAAGTTGCTTAGGTCAGAAACCTTGTCGTCTTCTTGACTCTCCTCTCTCACTTACATCCTGATTCATCAGTAAATATTATCCAGAATCTAATGCCCTCTCACCACTACTGCCCTGGTCCATTGCCACCATCACTTCCCATCTGGATTATTACAGCTGCCCCACCCATAACCCCATAATCTGTTCTCGATATAGCAGTAGAGCAATCCTGTGAAAATACGTAATTCAGGGACGTAATTGTGTCACATCTCTGCACAAAACCTCCAGATGTTTCCCATCTTACTCAAAGTAAAAATCAAAATCCTTACAATAACCTACCAGACCTTAACATGATCTCATTCCCTCCATCCCCTTCCTTAACCTCTCTGATCTCATCTCCTACTGCCCAACACCTTATTCACTGCTCTCCAGCCACAGCAGCCTCCTTTCTCTTCCCTGGACATACCAGGCCTTGGACCCCTTGCACTTGCTCCTCCCCCAGATACATCTGCTGCTGCCTTATTCACATCTCGGCTCAAATGTCAGTTTCTGTGTCGCCTTCCTTGACCACTGGATTTAAAATCTCACACCAACACCTCCAACTCTCCTTCAAACCTGCTTTATTTTTCTCCACAGCATTTTCTTCACCTAACATACTTCAGAGAGGCAGTGTAGCATCATGGTTAAGAGAACAAACTCTGAAAACAGATTGTCTGGGTTTGTATCCCAACACTGTCACTTTCAACATGTAAGACCTTGACTTCTCTGTGCCCCTTTGTGAAGTGGGTTAGTTTCTATCTTATTGAATAGTGCCTCACATTTGGTAACGGATGTGTTCACCATTATTATTGTTGTGCTGCTATTATTATTATTATATTTTATTTATCAATTTTATCTCTCTCCCCCCTCCACTGGAATATAAATTTCATGAGAGCAGAATTTTTTTTACTATGCTTATTGCTATATTCACACCTTCTGAAACAGTTCCTGGCACATAGTAAGTGCTTAATAAATATTTGTTGATCAAATTGTTATCTCAAGAAAGACGTGATGGGGGAAGGAAGACTGAAGGAAGACTTGAGCTTTATGTGTACTATTTAAAACTTTTACAAGAAGAATGTATTCATATATTACTTGTGCCCTCAAAAAACTCATATGCTTACATGGAAAATGGGCACGTAGACAAATTCCTAGAGGAGTGATAATGTGAGAGAGAGTCAGGTTTTAAAAGTTGCATAATTTCTCTAGATAAAATGTGAGGGGGTGGGACAGCATTCTAGACAGAGGGAATAGTATGCACAAAAACAAAGAGGCCTAAAACAAAGTAGTAGCTCTGAAAACTATCATCAGTATTTTGAGCTATTAAAAGTTCCATCCTATCCTTCTCTCTCACCTACTCTGGTATTTCAGCATTTCCAGCTAAGTATTTGACTATAATTAGAAGCTTATCACTCCACTAAGGCAAATATCTTGGGGTTTTTTTATCATTATTTTTCTGCTCCCCAGAAATTCCATTCATTTTTTTCTAAATTTGATTTGAAATTTGATTTGATTTTGAATTCCTTTGGTGTCTTCGGTATAACAAGAAACTCACATGTAATTTCTATCTGTGGAGTATAGTGAAAAAAGGAAGAGAGAGAGAGATTTTGTGTAATATATAGCTTTGTTTAGGTACACAGTTGTTCAGCTCAATTATTTTAGTAATCAAAATTTAAAATCCTGTGTTAGTCTCTATTCCCTTACTGAAGACTTAAGAGTGAAGAAACTTGTTTTTCAACGTGTGATACAAGGCTTTTTGAGGTTGATTTTTTTAGATCAGGACCTTTTTCTGCCCACCTTCCTTCTCTCCATTAGAGCTGGGAAAGCACCCTTGAAGACAGAACAATCCAAGACAAGCAGTAGTGTTAATCCTTTTGGTTAGCTCCTTGTACTGTCTCTGTTTATACCATGTCTCACGTTGCATTGTGATTATGAATCTCTCTGACTGAGAGCCCCTTAAAGTTAGGAGTCATAACAAGTGTTTATTTGTGCACCCAGTGCAGTGCCTGCCACATGATGGATGCTCAGTAAACACCTGTTAAATTGAATTGAACCGAGCTAAATTGAATTGGATTATAGAACCAGAGGGGATGGGGATTTTTGAGTTTGCTTTTTAAGTGAGACGGATTTTAAAAGAAATCTAGAAAAGAAAAAGCATTCTTTTTTGTTGTTTTTAAACATAGTCTAAATTTGGGGTGCAGCTACTGATATGTTCATCACCCATAATTTTTAAAGCATTCTGCAGTGACTCATCAAAGTCCCCAAATAGATACTTTTTAAAAAGCCACAATGGCCCTAGGAAACAAAATTAGGCTTGGCAAATATAAATAGTGTTTTCTCTTTGCAGTCAAGAATGTGGGGCTTGTTAACACACAGAGGAGGATCTTTAAGTATAGTTTCAGGGAAGTTACTCCTTTCCTTTGCACATGTGGCAGAGTCTCATGTGAAGCAGAGATCACCTGATAAATTCCTATAGGATTTCTCAGCATATTTGTCTCATTCTTACTAAAAGTCAGTAATCAAAGACTTCTTGTGTTATCTTTCAAAAAAAAAAAAAAAGCAACGCTGTATCATTTCCTGACACTTGTTTCCTGACCTCCAGATGTCTCAGTCCGACTGGCCAAAAAGCCAGGCTAGACAGAGATGCTGATGTTAACAGTTGCGTTCAGTGGAGGACTCGATGGATTTAGCTTCTACTCCTTTCTCTCTACTTAACCATTTTCCTCTTTTGCAAAGGAATTTGGAATTTAAATTTTCTAAGCCCAAAATCTTCCAGGTCTAAAAGTGCAGAACAGTGATAATAATAAAGTACCTGGTCATTTCTCCAGCCCTCTGTCTGCTATAGATCTGTATCCTGAGAGTGAGTCCAGCATACTTACAAGATCTGCCCTCCAAACTCCTGAGTTATAGAGAAGGCTCTCTTGCCAATGGGTAGCTATTTTAATTAATTCGTTTATTCAGTATGCCTTTATTGGGCACTTACTAGGTGTCAACCATCTGTGCTAAACCCTGGAGATCCAAGACGAATAAATCTTAGTCCCACCCTAAGGAACTCACAGTCTGTTTTGTCAACAATAATATATAGAGTACCTAGGTAATAATAATATGGTGCTAACCTAGCTGTGGGACACAGTGATAATAACGATGGGTGTGATTAGTTCAGCATGGAGGAGTTTGGGAAGGCGTCACAGAAAAGGTGACTTTTAATCCTCAGCCTTAAAGGATAAAAAAAGATTTCATCAGACAGAGAAGGGGTAGTCTATCATTTCAGACATAGGACATTATAAGAGCCAAAGCAGAAAGGTATGAAAGCTTAGGGCACATTTAGGGAACAGAGAATGGTTGGGCATGGATGGCACATAGGCTGCACTGTGGCTAATGGAACCAGACAAGTGACAGTATTGTGTGGTGCTGAAGGGCATGGATTCTAGAGCCTGGGTTTGACTCCCAGCTAAGCCACTTACTAGCTGTTGTGACCTTGGCAAGTCACTTAACCTTTCTAGAGCTTGGTTTCTTCATTTTTTAAATGAGGATAATAGCATATATACACATACTACATATATATGTGTATGTGTATACATGCACACATGGCTTAAAACAGTTCGCAGAACAAAATAAATACAGGTATTTGTTATTATTAGGCCACATTATGAAGGGCCTTGAATTTTAATCTGTAGATTATTCTGTAAGCAAAAGAAAGATTTTAAAGCAGAAGAGGGGAGAGTATGCAATAGAATAGAACCTGTATTTTTGAAAACTAACTCTGGTGCCACTTTGGAGAGCAGATCAGATGAAGAAGAGACTAGAGACACATGTAACATGGTTCTGAGTTCATGTAGTAGCCTTGCCCTTAAAATTTGGGGGTTCTTGACTAGAAATTTCAAACTTGAAATATTAGTCTTAACAGATCTTACAAGTTTAATGCAAAAAAAAACACAGTTGGGAACCCTGGGGAAGAGCACAGAGGGGCTCTCCTTCTAGTCTGGATGTTGTAGTGCTCACCTGAGCTTCTATTCTGCACCCAAATATCAGACCTGTGCTTCTTGCATACTATTCATGATACCCTTCCATCTAGTTAGATGTCATCAGCAAGATATTCTGTTTGGAGAAGCTTTATTTTTTCCTTTGAGTAACCTCTAATCTACTGGTCAGTTTCCTAGAGGAAGTTCTGGCTTCTGGATTGCACAGCCGAAGCAAGGAGAGCTCTCAAGTTACATCAAGGTCAGCAAGCAGAAGATGAAAAGGTGATGGAGAGGTGAGAAGAATGGCACAACTTCCCCTCTTGCCTCGCTGCAGGCTTCCTCCCCTGCCCAGAGGTGTTGGAGAAGAGCCTTGGGTTTTGTGCTTGTTGTTATAACCCATCTCCAGGTAGCCTGCTGATTCCTGGACTGTTGGCACAGACACCAAGACTCCCAGTGATGAGTTGAGAATAAGTCTGAGCCCTTTTTGACCCACTTTTCTCATGGTTTCTTTATCAAATAAATAAATAAATGTATTCCTTGTATTTGATAGCACAATCACTTCAGTTTCTGATGGATTTTGTTGGGATCTTACCTGAGAAAAGGGTTATCAGAGCTTAGAGTTCAAAAAAGTAAAAATTAGATGCACATGCTATAGACTCTCTTTTCTTGACCCTTTTTACTTTTTATTAACCACATTCCTGCACAACTCATTTCTAAAAACTTATCATATTTCTGTAAGAACCATCCAAAAATTGTCCCTAAATTGCAATTTTCTGTGGTACTGAGAAACCATGTATGACTACAATAAAAATCCATTTTGTGAAAAGATACAAGTGATTTGTTTTTGTTTCTTTGGGGTTAATAACTACTTATGGGAATTCTTGAGATGAGGCATAAGCTGGCTTTACACCAAACAGAGAAGGCATTGCCTCTACTCGAAGTGTATTTATAGTATGTCAAGGCAAATAAATTCTTGTGTCAATTTCACTTCTCTTGAAAGCAGTGGAAAGTGATAATGTCATTAATGCCAGGAAATTATGCTGTCCTCAAATCATAGCACAGCCCCTCCCTGGCGTTCTGTAATGTATTTTTTAACCCTTTCTTTTATGTTGATAAATTATCATTCTCTAGTGTCAGATAGCCTAGGCTCAAATCAATGTCACAGTTATGTGGTTTGGTGAGTGTTATTATTAAGTCTCTTTGTGGCTGAGTTTCCTCATCTATAAAAAGAGATTAATAAAGTACCTTCCTCATAGGATTGTAAGGACTAAATGAGATGAAAGAATACATTTAAAGCACTTAGAACATTGTCTGGTACACAGTAAACACTCAGTGAAATTTGACTAATAATAGTAAATAAGATTGATTCCTGTCTCCAAGTTGTGGATACAAAATCATTACAAAATAATTGGATTCCTGTCTTCCATCCCGCTACATTAATCAGCAGTTCATGAAACGGAGGGAAGAGCTGAAGGGTCATCCTGTCCATCTCCCTTCCCCACACCTCTCAGCCATTGTTTCTTACCTTACACTCATGGGAAGCCCTAATGCCTAATGAGTTTGTTTTGTTGTTGTTGTTTGTTTTTGCTTTTCGGGGGTCCTTTGGGTACTTTTTTTTTTAATAATAAAAAAGTAAGGCAGTCTTCACCTAGGAAAACAAATTTTAAACACAGCATTTGACAAGTTACATAGTTTTTTCAAATAAACAGAAACCTCCTTCCTCCAAGCAGTATTACCTGTGCTTCCCTTTCTCTTGGCAAGATAACTCTTTGGAATAAGAAGAATAAGAGCAGATACTTTTTTAATATTCTCGTTATTCACCTTCCACTGTGCCTACACACAGCTAACAATATCAAAAAGTCTGAGAAACGAGCCTTACCTTCAGCATGTTTGATGCCAGATGTTGGCATTTCTTTATTAAGTATCAAAGACTTGTATTTTTATTTAAGATGTACAGAGTTGATTACATTATTACTGGCCCTTTATTTTTTTTTCCTTTAAAAACTTCATTTAAATTAAGGTCTCATGCTTTTAATGACCTCTCTTCCATAGATTGAAACGCCAGTCAAAACCTATTTGTCCCATTTACGCCACAAAAGCCAAGGTGCTTGTTTTCAGCTAAACAACTGTTTGGATAGCAGTTTTTGTCCAATAAATGTGCAAGCAACAACTCACAAGTCCTTATTTCTAATGGCTCCCTTCTTCCTCTAAGGGGAGTTACTTATAAAGTAGTCAGTTTAAGAATAAAGCAGCTGACAGTTGTGTCTTATCCATGGTGATGCAGTTAGGGAGGTAAGCTCACCATGAGT
This sequence comes from Camelus ferus, assembly GCF_009834535.1. NCBI lineage: Eukaryota > Metazoa > Chordata > Mammalia > Artiodactyla > Camelidae > Camelus > Camelus ferus. The sequence continues at coordinate 25,203,151 of NC_045716.1, read as the reverse complement.
ACCTGCAGTATCTTATCTCCACCTAAGAGAGAAATTGGCTTCAGTTGTTTTTGTGGTTTGTGTGTGTAGCAGTGTCGAGCTCACCGAGGAGACGGTGCTATGAAAATGTGCAAAGGAACTCCTAAGTTCTTACTCTGAGATTTCTAACTTAAGAATTGGTCTTTGGAAATAGTCCCAATTCACAGATCCCAATTCAGGTGCCATGAGGTTCGCCTGGTAAGACAGAAGTCAGCTTGAAGAGCAGGCCAGAAGGAGAGTATGGCTTATGGAAAGAGGGGTGAGTAAAAGGACAAAGGGAGACAAAGTGAGTGAAGGTGGGGGCAGGATGGTAAGATGAAGCTGTGCAGCAGTGCAGGTTAATGAGGATAAAAACTGAGATTTATGTAACAGTTTCAAACATCTTCAGGAGCAAATAGGCAGGAAGGGTTCTCCAGCCCACATGCATCTGTTCTGGAATCTGAAACTTAACTTTGGAGGGTTTTGACTTTTTAGCAGCCCCTCTGCCCAATGTTATGCACAGCTCCAGCTTCTGCCTGATGCAGCACATAGGACCCCAGTACCTTGCCTGTAGGAGGCACTCAAATATTTGCTGACTAAAAGGAAGGGAAAGGAGTAAGATGGGACAAGTCATGAATTAATTTTTTCCCCATAAACCAGAATCTGTTAAAACCATAAGTCCAAACCACTCCTATCTGCCTGGCCAGCAAGCCCTCAAAAGATCAGACAGGCTAGTTCCTAGCACATTGGGACACTCTGCTTCCTCACGAAGATACCCAAATTTTCTCATTCTTTTAAAAGTCACTTTTTAAACAGAGAGGGTGGGAAACAGATTGCAGGAAGGGGAAAGGAGAGAGAGAGATAGAGAGAGAGAGAGTGTGTGTGTGTGTGTGTACACCAAGCGTAAACAGTACAGTGGAGTCAGAAAATCTGGATTCTAATCTAGTTAGCCAGTAACTTGTTGTGTAAATTTGGGCAAGTCAATTGACTTGCCATGCCCTGTTTCTTCATTTTCCAAGTGGGAATTACATTTATTCTATATGCCTCACAAGGTGGCACTAAAGACTTAAAGACATGATATGTAAGAGCATCTATCAATCTAAAATACAAGAATTAATATGGTAAATGAAAAGAGGTTAAGAAGAATATTATTGGATTGGGGGGGAAGAGGGGCTGGGAAAAGAGAGAAGTCCCCTCCTTCATTTGCCAGATACCAGAAAAACCAAGACCACTCCACTTCTCAGACCACAAATTTGACCAGTACTGTTTTCTCTCAAGACATCTCTACAAAAAGGGTTCTCTCTTGTTCCCACTTCTCTAAGCCAGGGGTTTTTCTTCATTTTGTAGTTACTGCATGCCTACCATATGCCAGGCAATGTGTTTGTTAGCTTATTATTACTTAGAAATTAGCCCTAGAGGGCAATACTTATATTTTCAAAGGACTTTCTTGGGTCATCTCACATATTCCCCTATTTTTCCTCATCGATGTAATTGGCAGTTCATCCCACTACTTAATACGTGGAGGAACTGAGGCCCAAAGAAATTCAGTGACTTGACCAAAGGCCACAGAGCAGTGATAAAACCAAGGGTTTTTGTTGTTGTTTTGTTTTGCTTTTTTATGAAACCCAAACCTAGGTTTCCTGATACTCCTCTTCCCATTAAATATGTAGCAAAAAAAAAAAAAAAAAAAAGAATTTACCAAGATGTTGGTGTGTAGGCTCTGAGGCAGATCCAGCGTAGAAGTGATCAGCAGTTTCCCCCAGTCAGGGCATCCTCTGGGCATTGAGCCCCTCCCTCTACTGGACTTCAGTGCGGTGGACAGGGTGGATATTTGACATGCCAGTGCAGCAGAGAGAGAGAGACTCAGGTAGTAGGAAGTATAAGCCTCACCTCGAGCTTATTTTTAAAGCCACTTGGTCTCACAGACCAGAGCTTTGGAGACAAAATTCTATTCCTGTCAGCGCTTACAGTGTGTGTCTGCAAATCCCTCAGCCATTCTGAATCTCACTTTTCTCTCTGCAGTGGAGATCATAATAACTACCTCATACTTAGGGTTTTTCTCCTGAGACTCGAATAAGGCCTGAGGCTTTGTAAACTGGAAGAAATGTGTATTAATATTAACTTCTCTCCCATCGCGTCCCCCTTACACACCCATAACCTCCAAAACATAAAACTTTTCCCCAAGGTGTAACCTGCCCAGACCACTATCTCGACCACCTGGGTAGTGTGAGTTCCAGATGCCCGTTCTGGGTAACGCGCCCTCCCAGCTCGCGTTCTTGTTTTTGTTTTGGGTTTGGGAGGGAGATGATCACGATCTAGGTTATCTCCGGTCTTCCTAAACCTCCCTGTCTCTCCATCACCAGCTCCATCCGCCCCCGCGGTCTCGCTCTGCAGGTCCGCCCGGGCTGTCTTTTCTGGCTCCACCTCTCGCTCTGGCTGTCGGTGCGAGTCTGGGTCTCTCTGCCCCTCCAGACGCCGTTCTCCGGCGGGGTTTAGGTCTGTCTTCTTCACCCTCAGTGAGTCAGAAACAAAGGAGGGGGGTGGGGGGAGCGCACTCTCTCCGGCTCCGCGATTCGCCCTTTATTCTGAACTCGCAACGTCAGCGAGCGGGTGGATGGAGCTGCGGGGCGCGGGCTGGGCCGCCCACAGCGCGCCGGGCCGGGGGAGCGGCCGGGCCGGGCCGGGCCGGGAGGGCGGGTGGCGGGGGCGCGCTCGGGGGCCCGGGCCGCGTGGGCGCGGGGATGGAGGGCGCCGAGGGGCGGGGAGCGGGCGTGCATGTGTGTGCGAGCGCGAGGGAGGCCGGCCTTTAGTGTAACCGGAGCTACAAAGAAGGGGAGAGTCCGGGAGAGGGAGGGAGGAGCGGCGGCGGCGGCGGCGCCGGGGGCCTCTCCGCACCCTCCCCCCCGGACAGGAGCCCCCTCGAAGCGGCCTCGGCCCTTGACGCGGGGCCGCCCCTCGGCCCCCGCGCCCGCACGCCGGGAATGATGAAGAAGAACAATTCCACCAAGAGGGTGAGTGCGCCCGCCCGCCCGGCTCCCGCCGCTGACTTTGTGCCCCGAGGACCCCGGCCCCGTCGGGGCCGTGGGCGGCCGGGTTGGGGACCAGGGGCCCCAGGCGCCAGCCCCCTGCCCGAGGCGGCCCAGCCGCCGGTCCCGTCGGCCTCGGCCTCGGCGCGCCGGGCCCCACGACGAGACGCTGGAGGGGGCTTTTGTTTGTTTACTTGGTCTGGGGGTTAACTTGGCTGAGTTTCTGTCCGACCCCCGGCCTCCCTCTCCCTGAGCGGCCGACGGCCGCTGGCATCGCGCTCTGCAGTGGCGAGAAGACAATGAGAAATAAAATAAAATGCTGTTAATCCCGGCGCGGCGAGGAAGGAGGCTGGGGGAGGGGGCTGGGGGCCCGGCGGAGACCTGAAGGCCACCCCTTGGCTCCAGCCGGGCCCTCACCCCTTCCCCTGGCAGTTCCAGTTGTTTATTTGGGAGAAAGGGGAGGGGAGCGATGGGGGAGAGAGTTCCTCGGAGTGAAAGGCTTTGAAGAAGTGGGGAGCGAGCGCGGGGCTCCCTGACTCGCGCTGCGGCGGGGCGGCCACGGGAAGGAGGGGACAGGGGGACGGAACGAGAGGAGGAAAAAGCTGTAATCACCTAATCGCGCGGTTCTCATCTGGCCCCGGGGGCAGGGGCCTCAGGATGGAAATCATCAGTCTGCACCGCCTGAGAAGGTCGGCTGGGTACGAAAATTCTGCGGGAAAGGGATTTTCAGGGAGATTTGGAAAAACCGCTACGTGGTGCTAAAAGGTGACCAGCTCTACATCTCCGAAAAGGAGGTAGGTGGCCTTTGCCGGTAACTATCCCTGTTTTCTCATAGTCCCCACTTTGTCTCTCTGCAGGGGTCTTATCTACCTCTGGTCTCCCCTTACCTAATCCCTCATTTTGTTCCAAAAGCGAGTTCATTGGTCTGGTTGGTCTCTACCCCATCTTCCCTGCAGAGAAAGGTCACCCTTTAGTGAAAAGATCTGAGTTAGAATTAGAAGTTGAGTTTGCATTTTAGTTAAAGATTTTTCTTTGGAGAAACCTTTCTGACAACTACGACAACTCCTTCCCAAGATGTCCTAAAAGTTCCGAGTGTCCCCTGCTGCCCCCTACCCTATCCTGGCCTCTAGCTGAATGTGGGATTCGTTTTTCTTTGCTGTTGCTGCTGAAACACTCTGTTCAGCTTATTCTCCACTCCTTCCTGTCCCTGCCACCCCAACCCAGCTAGCCTCCCCTTTCCTGTCTTTAGTGGGGACATATGCAAGTCATATCAGTAGTACGGCTGCCCTGAATCACAGAAAACAGACACACAACCCAGGGTCAGCCTCCTATGACCTGGGGTAGAGTATTGGTGAGTGGCAGACAGTTAATTTCTTTTGAAGCCAATGTCCCTAACCAGCATGTGTTCTCTGTTCCCCACCCCAACTCAAAAAAAAAAAGAGGCAAGGATCTCATCCTCCACTTCCTCCTGCCCAGCACCCCCATTTTTATCAGAAGGAAGAATGGAGTTGTGAACCCCTGCATGTCTCTGTGTCTTTGGCTCTATAGTTAAAATGAAAAAGACAGACCACGTTGGGTCAGAACCTGAGCCCACATATTGAATCCAGACTCTTCTCCCTTTTATCTCTAATTCTTGGGATCAGTAACACGTAGCAATACTGAGAAACTGAAACTGCCCCTGCATGTGTTAGAAGTCATTCCAGTCCCTACCTCTGCAACTGTTGTCAGCATAGCCTAGGAGACTGTTCTGAGTTCCCCTGATAGGATGGCCCTTCCCCACCCCATCCTGTGTTCCCTCACCCAGGGCTAACTAGGAAGTCCTCCCTGAGTTCTAACCTCTTCTGCTTTCTGCATAGACTATATTTAGGTAAATAAATCCTTTTATGGTGTTGAAACAGACACACACTCGGTCCTAGAGAAAGTATTCATCTGAACAGAACACTGAGGCAGCTCAGGAAGAACTAAGCTGTGCTGGGGCCAAAGAGATCCCTCTTAAGGGTGTTTAAACCTTACTGTTTACACTAAGCTAGGAACTTGGTGATGGAGGGAGGTGAGAGAACACTTTGACATGAGGATTTATTTTTAAGGGTCACCTCTACCCAACCAAATCCTACAGAAGGACAGAAGGTTTTTCCACAATTTGCTGGCTTCCCAGTTAAAAAAAAAGGAAAAAAAAGCAAGTGTCAAAGTGTACCTCCTGTCTTCCCCGAACTTCATAATGGCAGGAAACTAGTGAGCAATCAGGGAGAACTTCCCACACGTCAGTGGGGAAACATGAGAACAGGGAAAGGGTAGAAGGAAGAAGACCTTTTTTTGTTTGTTTGTTTTTATTGTCCAAAGGACAGTCTGGGGGCGAAAGAGTGTGGTTGATCCATGTTTGTGATGGAAGGGGTACTGAGACAGGGGCAAGGATGGAATGACCTCAGCCTAGGCTGTCTGGTGTCCTGTGAGTCAGGAGCATCTGACTGGTCATGGGGCCATCTGCCCACTGCTAGTCTGCCCCCTGCTGAGAAGGGCAGAGGAAAAGAGGGAACAAGCCTATTGATAGTACTCTTCCTTGGAGCCAGTTTCCATGCTACAGTGGCCTGAGTTAAAGGTGAAACTGACCGAGGATGGTGGGCTTTATTCTGTCACTCTCCAAAAGTTCCAGAGTCAATAGATGCAAGATTTTTTTAACGTGTAGTATGATTATAATTTGCATGTTAAGGCAAGAAAATTCCTAACCCTCTCCCCTAGAATTTGCTTTAGTCTTTTTTATTTCCTCTCATAAAGGCAAGGTCTCCCACAACTGCCTCCACCAAAGAAATCCTTCTGTTTTTGTTGTTAATAATCATTTTCCTCATTCTCAGTCAAAGGGCTCCTTATGATCGTGGGGCTGATGTATAAGAACAGAAACTAGACCTTAGGGGGACCTCATGGTAGAGGAAATTGGGTTCAGGGCATCTTTTTTGGCAAGCATGGGAAAAATTCCTTTCTGTGGGCCAAGGACAAACAACCAGAGGAAAGGAAGGGTTGACTTTGGAGGGTGGTAATTATAAATGAGACTGTGGGAATTAGATGGGCAAAAACAATACAGTGGAGAACTAAGGTCTTGGAGTTGTCCATCTTCCCTGAACATTGGAATATGCTTGTCCTACTGCATGCCTCACCCCATCTCCTACCCCTGCTCTATCAAGGGCTACCCTCTGTCAATGTCTCCTGCTCCCCAGAGCTCCTTATCAGTCATGTCCAAGTCAGAATACCTCCCTTCCCTTCCCTTCCCTCCCTTTCCTTTCCTTTCCCTTCTCTTCCCTTAAGGAAAACAGAACAAGTAACTCTCTTCCCCTGGCTACGTACACACACCCAGCACCTTCCTCTCCAAGATTTCTGGCCTCTGCTGATAGTCTCAACTCTGAGGAAGGAGGGGGAGAGGAGTGATGCCTCACCCTGCATCCCTGCTGCATGTTTCTGGGAATTGTTCTGGGACACCCCTTGCCAGCATCTTGTCCACTTCCACCCACAATCCTTCAAGGCCTCTCGTCAAGAGCTCAGGATAGGGGAGAGCCCTAGAGGAAACAAACAGAGGTGGTTTATGAGCAGCCATTCACTTGAATGGGTCTGTGTCAGTCCCCTGGGTCCAACAGCAAGTCAGATGGGCAGATACAAGAGCAGAGATGGGCTGGGGAATGGAAGAGAGAACTACTTCCCAACTGCAAGGTTGACGAGAACCAGGGGGCTGGATGAAGTCAACTCCACACACACAACTCCTATTTCAGAGCTTGGGAATTGGGGTCTCTTTTGTGAAATAATTCCAGTCAGGAAGGGTGGATGTCTTCCAAGGAAGATAGGAGGCTACTTTTGTCTGTTTGTTTAGTTTTAACAAGACAAGTGCTGGTGGTTTTTCTCTCATCCTAGGAAACCACGAACAAGCTCACTCCTCAGAGTCTTCCAATCCCAGGCTCAAGTAGCAGAGGGTGAAAGGATTTTCTAATCACAAGCTGCTCTGTCTGTGCTAGTGACAAAGTCTCCTCCCCTCTTGCAAGCCAGCTCACAGCTTTAGAGGACGAGCATTATGGGATCACCTTAGGGAAAAGGAGAAAAAACTCAAGAGAGGTCTAAAACGGACCTTGGCAGAGATGTTAATGGAATTTGTGGAGCTCAGAAAAGGCTGGCTGGGGTTGGAGGATGTAGACAGAATGCTGGTCTCTGATTAGACATTCAGCTAGAGAGTTAACAGCCAAATGCTGGATACAGCTGCTCAGGGTAGAACTGGGTGCAAGATAGGTTCTACAAACAGCAAGGGCTCAGTTTAGACACAAGGAGGAACTTCCTGGCAGTAAGGGGATTTAGGCAGTCAAACTGGAATCATGGAAAGAGGCAGCAGAACACTTTTTTCCAAGTCTGAAATTTAGTCCTCTAGGAAGAGTGTAAGTGCATCTTCGCCTAGAGAGAGGGTTGTGATTTAAATGGCTTCTCAAGCCCTTGGGAGCTACGTTGGGTTATCATGGTACCTTGGAGGGAGGAAGGAGAGGTGGGAAGTACAGGTGTATTTTTCAGCCTGTCTGAACAGACTCAACAAACTGAACACAGGGGCTGTTGTTCCTGTGATGCTAAAGCTCCTGAAATAGGTAACTCTTTTCATAATAGTATATATTTGAGGAAGCAGCAGGGAGGGGAGGGGGATGGTAAGAAAGAACAATATAAACATAAGAGGGGAGAGGCCAGAGGGAGCCCTTCATTCCCCTCAGACACCCCCTTTACCTCCTCCCTCTGGACAGTCAAGGACCATCTGGGTTTTGCTTACTTCAGGATGATAGGATTAACCTGTTAGCCCTGTAACTGTCCTCTGAAGGAGTCATGGTGAAGGCAGACCTGCTGGGGCTCTGGAAATGGTAGCTTGGCTGAAGAGATTGTGGACAAGGGGTTTAAGTGGAAACCCACTAGAGGAGTCAGGGCCTGGGGGCTGCCCCTCTCTTTCAGGCCTCTGTGGGCCTTGGGTAGGGCAGCCTTTTTCTATCCTGCCATTCCACCCCCACCCCACCCCCGCCGTCAGGCTTCTGGTTCCCAAGACTGATTTAAACTTAAAATTTGGGGACAAGGACTAAGTAATTTTATCCTTATCACCTCGCTTCCAACCCTCCCCTAGGTAAAAGATGAGAAAAATATTCAAGAGGTGTTCGACCTGAGTGACTATGAGAAGTGTGAAGAGCTCCGGAAATCCAAGAGCAGGAGCAAGAAGAATCATAGCAAGTTCGCTCTTGCCCACTCCAGACAGCCTGGGAACACGGTATGCTTCTCCTGCCACCTTGGCCACTGGAACATTGACCAGGTCAGGGAAGGGGGGATGCAGGGGAGGGCACCTTCCCCCTTCAGGAGCTCTCTCTCAGCTCAGAGGCCCTGAATTATTGCTCTCTTGCTGACTTTTATTATTTAACGTGAGAATATTGTGACCATTTCCTTCCCTCTGGGCAAGCCAGCCCTTAAACTGTCTAGCCACAAAGGTCATCTCTCTCCCTCTCTACCTCCCCCACCACACACACACCCCCTCTCTTGGGAGACAGTCACTTTTACCTGTGAAGCCATTCCTGTCACATTCTATTTTTTCAAACATTTAAAGGTCTTTGTTTTAGTACGCATCCTTTACCAAACCTCTTCTAATTACCTCGAGTGCTGTATTAATGTCTAGTACCCTTCTGAGTTCCTCCTTGGTCTTTTCTAAAACAGCCTCCAAGCTGTGGCATTTTTCAGGAAGAGAGGCTGGTTTCCTTAAGTCACAGATGACTCCAGAAGTAGACTCTCTCCTTCCAGGAGCTGGGTCTAAGAGAATGAGATTATAATTTCTTATTTCTTCACTGTCAAGGTGAGGCCAATTCTAAAATCCTGGCTGAAACAGGAATCTTCCCCTCACAGGCACCCAACCTGGTCTTCCTGGCAGTGAGTCCAGAAGAGAAGGAATCGTGGATCAGTGCCCTCAACTCCGCTATCACTCGAGCCAAGAACCGCATCTTGGATGAGGTCAGGGGACTTACTGTGGGGAGAGGGACGCTGAGGCAGAGGGAAGTGCTGTGACTCACTAATGAGGGAAATAATGATGCAGGCCTCGTTTACCAGCTCTACTTCTTTATCTCCCTTTTGAAAACCTGTTCTCCTATCTTCTCTCCAAGTCTTTTCTGCCAACTCCTCTTTCTCTGCTTTCTGATGCACGGGCCAGCCCCGAGCCAGCTTAAGAAGCCCCTTCATGTCCCTTGCCGTTGGATTTGCTCAGAAGCAGTTTATGGGGGGGGGGGGATTTTTCCCCATCCAGGCATGTTCAGGCATCGGGGAAGCTGGGTTGGGACAGAGAGTCTCTAAAGAGCATCCATGGCTCACAGTGCATCTCTTCAGGTCACCGTTGAGGAAGACAGCTATCTCGCCCACCCGACTCGAGACAGGGCAAAAATCCAACACTCCCGCCGCCCCCCAACTCGGGGACATCTAATGGCCGTGGTATGTAAGACTGTAAGAAAGTAAAAACTGCTGAAGGGCCAACTCCATGTCCATTCATCTCAGACAGGACTGTATCTCAGATAGTACACCAGAGGCATTTGTGATACCAAGGTCAGAGGCTAGGGAAGTCCCTCCACCCCATTCCCCTGCCTCATTCCTCTAAAGCAAAAATATTTATTCAGCACCTACTGTGAATTCAAAAGTCTTGCCCTCAATAACTTTTATCATCCTTTGGGGAAAATGAGACATACCCACAGGAAAGTGAAAAATGGAAGAACTGAATATAGTACAAGGCAACAGAAGCTACTGTCATGTGGCTAGCTATCCTGATGGGTAACAACATTACGTACTGCAGGCATTTAGAAGAACAATGGGATTTTCTTTCATTTGTCCAAGCTCTAAGTGTCTAGGAAAAGAGGCAGTCAGCACAGTAGAAGGAACGTGGGCTTTGGAATCAGACAGAACTGGGTTGGAACCTGTACTCTCTCTGTGAGTCCCTGAAACTGCTTGTCTCCAACTGTTAAGTGAGGCAGTAGTCATGCCACTTGAAGGGTTGCCATGAGGAATGATTGAAACAACATATGTATCAATACATATGAGGTACTGAAAACCCTTATCACTTTTTTTAAATTATAGTATTCTGAAAACAGAACACGTTTTATTTTAAGGCAAGGGGTTCTGGGTTCCAAATAGCAGAGGGGGTTGAGGTGTGTGGCTCAGAGGATACAGATGGAAAAGGACAGTTACCCTTTCATGCCAGGTATCCTGCATGTGTCAAACCCAGTTTGATCCTTAGAGTCCACAATACAGAGGAAAAAGAAGCTCTTCAGGAAGTTCATAATAAAGTGAAAAATATGGGAAACAAGCAGAAGAAATTACTTTAAATCACAGAAAAATAAAAGAAAGAAATAAGTTCAAATCACTGTCAAAGGAATAAGAAATAGCAAACAAAGCCACAGGGCTGTCGGGAATGAGGGGCTTCAGGGATAGCACGCCGAAGAGGAAAATGGCCACAGCTTGCATCTTTCAGGCAGTCAGTCCTAAAATGCCCACTGATGACCATCTACCCCGTTCATTCCACCTTCTCCCCCTGCAGGCTTCAACCTCTACCTCGGATGGGATGCTGACCTTGGACCTGATCCAGGAGGAAGACCCTTCCCCTGAGGAACCAACCTCTTGTGCTGAGAGCTTTCGGGTCGACCTGGACAAATCTGTGGCCCAGCTGGCGGGCAGCCGGCGGAGAGCAGACTCAGACCGCATCCAGCCCTCCTCAGACCGGGCAAGCGTCCTTCCTCGACTTTGGGAAAAGCCAGATAAAGGGGCCACCTACACCCCCCAGGCACCCAAGAAGTTGGCCCCCACAGAAAAAGGCCGCTGTGCCTCCCTGGAGGAGATTTTGTCTCAGCGGGACACTGCACCAGCCCGCACCCTCCAACTCCAGGGTGGGGACCCCCCAGCGCCCATCCCACCCCACCCGGGGCAGCTGTCCCGGATCCAGGACCTGGTAGCAAAGAAACTGGAGAAGACTCAGGAGCTGCTGGCAGAAGTTCAGGGACTGGGAGATGGGAAGCGAAAGGCCAAGGACCCCCCTCGGTCTCCTCCTGATTCTGAGTCAGAGCAGCTGCTGCTGGAGACAGAGCGGCTGCTGGGAGAAGCGTCATCAAATTGGAGCCAGGCAAAGAGGGTGCTGCAGGAAGTCCGGGAGCTGAGGGACCTGTACAGACAGATGGACCTGCAGACCCCCGACTCCCCACTCAGACAGACCATGCAGCACAGTCAGTACCGGAAGAGCCTGATGTGAAGGACGGCGACAGAGTCTGCAACTTCTCGGGGGGGGGGGGGGCAGATTCTTATCTCCAAGTGTTGCAGGATAAAGCTTTTTTATTTACCTCAGTCAAAAAAGAAAACAAAAACACAATCAAACTCGTTGCTCTTGCTGGTGCCCAGCCCTCCTACAGCCCTTCTTTCCCAGCTTCCCTTCCTTCCTTCCCTCCTCTCTCTCTGAGACAGACCTAAATTGTCTCAGATTTGGAGAAGTGGTGACCCCACCTGGATGAAGAGAGAAAGAGGGTAACAAAGGCATAGTCTGACCATTTTAAACACACCACCCCTCTGCGGCAGGACGAGGAATATGCTGCTGCTCCCAAGGGTGTGTATGGGCTTCTAAGTTTAGAGGTGGGGGGGGGGGGCTTCTCTATGTCCCATTCCAACTTTTCAATTTGAGGGTGAAATTTCAGCCGCTCAGCTCTAGCTCTGTGGATGTGGGAGCCGGTGCCACCTGTCCATGCACACAGAAGTGAAATTTATCCCAGCCCTGAGGAGGATTTTTGCAATTAAAATCTCCCCCGCCAGACACTGGCTTCTCAGGCTTAGTAGCCTCTGGTCGAGATTGAGCTGCCTGGCTTTCTTATTTGAGGGGTTTCTTCCCTTCATCTCTCACACCCTCCCCAACACTGACTCAAAGATACAACCCTGGATGGATGGGATTGATTTGGTCATTTGGCTAGAGGGACCTAGCACAGGGAAACACAGCTGACCCCACAGAAGAACCAAACTCAGAAGGAAACTGATTTGTAATGCAAGCTGGGTAGGATGAAGGGGAAAACCAATATGTGCCCAGGTTCCTCTTTCGGCCAAGCTAGGGTTTCCTGTAGCCTCCCCCTCTCCTTTAAACCTCTCTTGCAATGTTAATCAAGCCCTAGAGAAACATCTTTCTACTCATGCCACCATGCTCCTGAGCAACGTTTGGAGCTTCCAGGCTCCCCTGCATTTTTGTCTGTAGTAGATATTACACAACTCTGTTTGCTTCTGGCCTCTAAAGTTTCTAAGATCAAGCTGAATAACACTGAAGATGTCCAGAGAAGAGTTGTGCAGGCAAGATAACGAATTTTGAAAAGAAGGGGACAGAGAGCCTCATGAATCAAATCAAATGAAGGGTTTAAAAAAAAAACACTTTGAAGAACAGTTGCCCCTTGAACAACATGGGGGTTAATCTGCTTGTAACTTACAGTCACCCTCCTTATCTGCAGTTCCTCTGCATCTGAGGATTCAACTAACCACAGACTGCAGTACTGCAGTATGTTTTTTATTGAAAAATACCAACATGTAATGCAATTCAAACCTCTGTGTTCAAGGGTCAGCTGGAGACCTGTCACTAGCTTCTTGATCCTCTTCCCTAGATCTCCTCTCACCTCCTAGAGCCAAAGCCTAGAGCTTCCCTGAGGGTAAGCAGGGAAAAGAGGAGGAAACAGACAAGTTGTGTGTAGATCTCAGCTGCGAGCCTGTCCTCATGTGACATTCAAGAAGATGGGGTAGGAGGGAGACAAGGAAAATCCTTTGGGCAAAACATACCCTCAATTGCCATTCTGCTCTGATGTTACTCCACAACTCACCTAACAAGATGGGGGACTCTCTCCAAGCTGAATGTCTATAGGGAAGAGAGATTCTCGTGCTCTCTTGGTCCCCCACCACTCACAGTCATGAAGATCTTCCCTAGATAGGACCTGGAGTAAGCAAAATTACATGTATCCTTGAGTGAGGAGAGTGCACCAGACTAACAAGTACACATCATTCCCATACTCCGCTGGGGTAGGAGGGGAGGGAACTTGGGTCTCCAGACTTCTGATCCTCCAAACAGGTTTCATTCACTTAAACTCTAAGCATGGTCAGCAGAGTCATTCATTGTCACAAATATTGAAAGTGTAGTTTAAAATGATATTTACTTTATAAGTCTCCATCTTTGTATTAATTTTATCAGCATTTTCCCTTTTCTCTCTTCCTTGTCGCTACCCCAGAGCTAAGAAAAAGAAAGAAGCAAGAATGACATGTATGTCCCAACATACCAATTATCTGAGGCTCCCAGGGGAGCTAGAGGATGGCGGGAGACACTGGAGAGGAGAGAGAGAGGTGAGAGGAAGGAGAAAAGAAAGATTGGGGAACCTGGGAGACTAAAAGTTGGATGTTGGGCTCCTGGGGTCTTCAGGCACCAGAGCCAGGCCACAAGGTGGTAAAATGAAACCAGCTTTGTAACCAGACAGATCTGAGTTCAAATCCTGTCTTTTTAGTTATGAGGCCCCGGGCAAGGCACAAGCTTTACAAGTGTCCGTTTTCCCATCTGAAAAATGGAAGTGTAAAGACAATGTATGGAAAATGCCTTCCTGTTTGGAAATAGTTCTGGTGGCTGCTATTATTAGTTTGACTCAGTGGGCTATGAACTCCTGCCCAGGTGGCAGGATTACAGTTTGAATGAGGCCTAGGGTAAGGGGTTAATTAGTCGGCCTAGAGTATGTTCTGGTACATGAGTTGATCCAGATCACAAACTGTGCCCATAAGCCTTTCTTCAAGGAGAGAGTGCTGAGTACTGTGCTAAAGGCTACAGATTGAAAGTGGGGAGAAGGTTGATCTCCTGTCTTCAAGAATTTCAGAGCTAAGCACAAAGCCAGGCTTCCCAATAGAAAAACAGCTTTGAGTGTACCCTGATGGTGGGCTGCTAGCATGATCTCTGTTAAAAGTGTGAGCACATGGCTGGAGGAAGATAACACTGGAACTCTAGCTTTCCCTTCCTCCCAGACCCCTCTTCCCTCACTTCATCACTCCAATTTCTTTACCTACAATATTTCCCTTACTTCCTCTGTCACCTGTTTTGGGGTAAATGGGTGGATTGAGTGGGGAGCATGGGGCAACCAGCTTTCTACACAGTTGCCAATAGACATCTTTCGGGATGTATATTTATTCTTCCTTCCTTCTCTTCTAACATCTTTGCAATATTCTTTTCTTACACAAATGAACTGGAAAAGGGAGAATCTTTGGGGAGGCCCCAGGCCAGGGAGATGAGGAAATCCAGGACACAGAATTGAAATGGGATAAGGGATAGAGACAAGTGAAGAACTAAATGCCATTTCCTATTTCAATGACATTTTCCTCAACTTTTCCCGGTTCTTCTCCCATTAAATTGTTAAGTAAAGGTTTAGGGAACAGACTGAGGTACAGTCCTGATCTGCCTCCATTAGGTAGAAAGTGTGAGGTGTTGACCTGGAAAGCTAATGAGTTAATTTGCATGCTATTTCCACAGTATAGCTGTAGGTTTTTTAGGGTGAAAAGAAAAGGGAAAAAAAACCCCACAAATTGATCTAACTCCTGCTTCACAAACCCTGCTGTGTGCAGACACTAGGGAAATAGCTTAGCCTCCTCCTTCCCTGCCCTGTCTCCCAGCCCCTCTGCCATCAGTAAACTCTACCTCATTTTCCCCAAAAACAGTCCCAAAGAATCTCTCCCCTTTCTAAACTTCACATGCATGGGGACCTAGCCCCATTCTGCAACCTCAAAGGCTTGGCTACAGCCCCCTCCCCTTCACACTCCCTTCCCTTGCTTGGTTCGTTCCTTTTTCTGCTTTCTTCCTACCTCCCAGTCTCCCAACAACAGCAGCCAATCCCCAGCCTGCTCTAGAGCCACACCATATATGGAGAGGTTGGAAAGAAACCGGAGTAAATGCGGGAGCGAACACACCACACACACACCACACACGCACAGACACACCCCTAAGAGCTTGAGCGCCTCTCTGCACATGACCGTGTCTGTCTGTCTGTCTGTAGGACACAAGCCCCACCATTCCCTGCCCTGGCTCACCCCACCCACAGACCCAGGAACCTGTTTGCTATTCCCCGCCTTTATTCATGCCCCCTGAGACCATCAATCCAACCAGTTGCCTCTGACCTAGATTCTCTGCACTAATTACAAGCCTAACGAGATCTAACAAACACCCAACTTAGCACAGCTGAGACCCTCGAGGTCAATTAGTGCAGCCCAGCTCAGCTCAGGAAATGAGAGATGGAGCCAGAAACTTTTACTTGCCTCACTCCAACCCCAACCCCTACCCCAGCCTGGGCTTCGAAGCAGGCTTGGGGAGAATGCAAAAATTAGCAAAACCAGTTTAAAAATAGGATCCTGGAAAGTTAACCAGTGTGGGGAGAACTGCATTAGGTTGGGGAGCAGTTGGAGAATACAGATTCCAGCTCCTCCTAAGTTATCAGGAGGGAGAGTTTGGTGCAGCTACAGAAAGGAGGGACATCAGGCAATCTTTATTTTTGTAAGGAAAATATGGAGAAGAGAAACTCACAGAACAGCGGGTAGCATAGAACTCTTGACTGTATCACAGTCTCCAACTCTTATTCCCTCCTCCTCTTTGCTTCTTCCTTTGGACAAGTTGGATTTATCTCCCCTGTCTTTCTTGCTGGTTTGGAATGGCTCTGAAATCACTCCTTTCACAAATACTAGACTCTACCTCATTCTTGCCTTTCCTCTTCCAGATTGTAAAAGCATGACAGCAAACAGCCCTTTCCTCCCAAGAAACACAGAAAAATATAAAATAAGGATAATCAGTTTGGGGTTAACAAAGTGTTGTCAAACACTTAGGGATAATCCCTAAATTACTATCTTCTAGATGAAGAATGAGAGGAAATGGTCAGAAATGGTAACAATGGGAATATGGCTGCTTTTGCAAAATTTTCCTAACTGGCAGCAAATGCAACACAACAAAAAGAAGATGCAGCAGGGCAGTGTGGCTCAGTCCCCATTTTCCTGGGTTACTTTCTTTAGGTGACAAAACAAGGCAGTGGAATGGTTTCACGTCCTATATCCTCTGCATGCTGGCCAGTTGTCCTAACCTCATCCCTAACACCTGTGGCTCTACCCAGACAGAAGAGGGAGGGAGAGGGCTAGTGGAATACTCTTTGCCTGAGTGGGGAAGTGCACTTGGAGCCGCTGCAAAAGCAGAATGTTCCTCTTCCCCAGCCTTTATCAAGTCTTGTACAGAGGGCTGCACTCTGCTAGCACCTGCCTCCTCCACAGTCCACTGACGCAGTAACCAGGAACCGGGGCGGGGGGGGGGGGGGGGGGGACAGGACGATGCACATAAGCATCATGTCTGTATGTTGATGATACCCAATTTACTTCCCTAGCCTGAACCCTGCTCTGGGATCAGTGCATTTACAGCTAAGTACCTATCTGACATCTTTACTTGGGTGTCTAACAGGCATCTTAAACTTGTGTGATCCTCAAAGAGTCAACTTCCCTCCTTGCTCTTTTGCATTGTGAGTTTACTGCTCCTCTCTCTCAAGAGGCATTGCTAATTCTCCAACTGCATTTTGAATCTGGGTTTGCCTTGTGACTTGCTTTGACCAATAGAACATGCTATTGTATAAGTGCTAGAGTTTAGGCCCTGAGAGATCTTGCAGTTTCCTCTCTGGCCCTCTTAAAATTTAGCTGCATGTACAGGAATCTGGCCAAGCATCTTTGGGATGTGAGACCATGTGAGTAAAGAGGCACTGAAACCCACATGGAACCAACCCAACATCCAAGTCTCTGGGCAAACACAAGCAAAATGCAGCACACCAGGTGAGACTAAAGACCAACCATCCAGTCAATCCACAGAACTGTGAGAAATTAATAAATCATTGTTGTCTTATGTTTGGGGGTTGTTTATTATTCAGTAGTAGATACTGAAACAGAAATTGGTACATGAGAGTGGGATACAGCCATAATTAAAACCTAAAATACAGGGCATTGGCACTGGGACCAGGCAGCAAACAGAGGCTAGAAGGGCAGCAAGGAGACTATTAGAAGCAGGATGAGCAGGGAGGAAACTGCTACTGGGCACGGGAGAAAGGGTCACCTGTGTTAAATAGTGGTGGAATAATTTATGAAACTGTCACCTATGGTACCTGGAAGATAGAAAATGTACCTAATAAACTTGTTGGAGGTGGCTAAGGAGATTTCCAAGCAGAATGCTGAAAGTACCAATAAGCTTTTCTTAGCTGTAAATGATAAGGTATTGCAAGAAAAAGGAACTAAAGAAGGAACCATCCAGTTTGCAAGCAAAATTTGAAGGAAAAATAATAGAGAGACAGAAACAGTCTCCAGCCAGAAAGACTTTCACCAGTGATAATTTAGGAGAATGATCTAAGGGAGGGGAACATCCTGGCCAGTGAAATCATCCAGGTATTTGAAAAGTACAGGGAAATGACTCAAACAAGGACAGAAAATTAGCTGATTGTTACTGAACTGCACTGGCATCTTACAGAGAGATAAGGAAAAGTGATTACCTAACAATTGAAATTAAGTGCAAAAGGCTGAGGCTTCTTTGGTAACTTACAAAGAGGTTCTTATCTCCTGCAGTAGGAGAGCAGTAAAGAATGAAGACCCAACTCATAAACTAGTAGAGGTGCAGAACTTCAAAGACTTTTTTCCATTTTTTCTTTTTATTGAAGTTGTGTTAGTTTCTGGTGTACAGCATAGTGATTCAGATACACATACTCTTTTTCATATTCTTTTTCAATATAGGTTATTACAAGTTATTGAATATATTCCCTGTGCTACACAGTAGGACTTTGTTGTTTATCTGCTTTATATGCGGTAGTCTGTAACTGCTAATCCCAAACACCTAATTTATCCCTCCCCTCCCCTTTCCCCTTTGGTAACCGTAAGTTGGTTTTCTATGTCTGTGAGTCTGTTTGTGTTTTGTAAATAAGTCCATTTGTGTCACTTTTTTTAGATTCCACATACAAGTGATATCATATAGTATTCATCTTTCTCTGTCTGACTTACTTCATTTAGTATGATACTCTCTAGGTCCATCCATGTTGCTGTAAATGGCATTATTTAACTTTTTATGGCTGAGTAGTATTCCATTGTGTGTGTGTGTGTGTGTGTGTGTGTGTGTGTGTGTGTGTGTATACCATAGCTTCTTTATACAATTATCTGTCAATGGACATTTAGGTTGCTTCTATGTCTTGGCTATTGTAAAGAGTGCTGCTATGAATACTGGGGTGCATGCATCTTTTCGAATTATTAGAGTTTCCTCCAGGAGTGGGATTGCTGGATCATATGGTAACTCTATTTTTAGTTTCTAAAGAAATCTCCATACTGTTTTCCATAGTGGCTGCATCAAATTACATTCCCACCAACGATGTAGGAGGGTTCCCTTTTCTCCACATCCTCTCCAGCATTTATCATTTATGGACTTTTTAATGATGGCCATTCTGACCAGTGTGAGGTGATACCTTATTGTAGTTTTGATTTGCATTTCTCTGATAATTAGCGATATTGAGAATCTTTTCACGTGCCAACTGGCCATCTGTATGTCTTCACTGGAGAAATGTCTTTTTAGGTCTTCTTCCCATATTTTGATTGGGTTGTTTTTTCATTGTTGTTGCTGTTATTGTGTTGTATGAACTGTTTGTATATTCTCGAGGTTAAGTCCTTGTCAGTCCCATTATTTGCAAATATTTTCTCCCAGTCCATAGGTTGGTTTTTTTTGTTTTGTTTATAGTTTCCTTTGCTGTGCAAAAGTTTATAAGTTTAATTGGGTCCTATTTGTTTATTTTTGCTTTTATTTCTATTGCCTTGGTAGACTGACCTAGAAAAACATTGCTACAATTTATGTCAGAGAAGATTTTGCCTATGTTGTCTCCTAAGAGATTTATGGTGTCCAGTCATACATTTAAGTCTTTAAGCCATTTTGAGTTTATTTTTTGGTTTGGTGTGAGGGGGTGTTCTAACTTCATTGATTTACATGCCACTGTCCAGCTTTCCCAATACCACTTGCCCAAGAGACAGCAAAGACTAACTTTCAACTGAGACAGGTAGCTAGAACCTTCAGCCAAGGTAGATCTGTTATGCCAAGGTCAGGGCCCTAGTTGAGAAAACCTGTACTAGAACCATGACACATGGAGTGGGGACATCTGGTACCCTTGGATGGTAGATGTCCGTGAAGATTTTGGTTTCCCATACAAAGGTGGTCCACCTGTCCCCAGGAAAGACAATGCTAAAGGCCCCTCTCTAAAAGGTGGCAGAGGTCAGAATCTGCCCCATCTCCTCTTCTGGCTGCCAGGATGATAACTAGAGCTAAGGCACAGCAAAATTTAGCTGAGAACTTGGGGCTCATAAGGAGGGAAAGGAACTAATATCCAGCTTATAACAACAGGAGCAGGAGAAAATGCCATGGATTAGATTTTGAGTGTGTTTGATCAAGGGTACCAGAATATAAAACTGGATAAGAGTTTATTAATTTAGGGGCATTCTCTTGGGATACAAGGTTTACACTCCAGCAAGGATCTCAGGGATAGTTCCAATGTGTTAATAGAGTGCTCCTAAAAGCCTGGAAAAAGTGATGTCCCACAATGAGCAAAGTTGAAATGCCTGAATTTCCACATCAGACAGTGGAGGAATGGATTAAAAGGCTTAGGGAGTTGACATACTGGAATGGATCTATTATTTGAGGTCTGAAGACCCACTACAGGATTATATTTCATGGAAGGTCCAGAAGACACACCATTCACCACAGATAATAGGAGTGTGCTGGTGAGAGGGGTACCAGCATCACTAAGTTCAGTGGTGGCTCACCTCAGCAGACCAGGGATGAAGGTAGGAGAAGCAATCACAGAGCTAGGATCATTGATAGCAATGAAGATGATCAACCCTCTCCCCACTGGCATCAATAGAGGCCAGGTGGCAACAGCACAAGTCGGGGGTCACAATTGTCCTAATGACCAACAATGTGGTATATACATACAATGGAATACTATTCAGTCTTTAAAAAGGAAAGAAATCCTGGATGAACCATAGGGACAGTATGCTAAATAAAGAAAGTCATGAAAGGATAAATACTGTATGCTCCCATTTACATGAGGTATCTCTGTTGTCTAACTCACAGAAACAGAAAGTAGAATGGTGGTTTCCATTGTCTGGGGGTAGGGGGAAATGGGTTGTTGTTTAATGGGTACAGAGTTTCAATATTGCAAAATGAAAAAGTTCTGGAGCTGAGTTGCACAACATTGTGAATATGCTTAACATTACTGAGCTGTACAATTAAAATAGTTAAGATGATAAAGTTTATGTTATGTGCTTTTTACTACAACTAAAAATAAAATATTTTTAATACTTTTTTAAAAAGTTACGATCTCCTGCCTAGTTCCTAGACCTGAAATTGTTTTCAGACCTGAAATCTATTGAATGAAAAAGTGTCCGATGCACCAGAAACTAACACAACATTGTAAATCAACTATACTTCAATTAAAAAAAAAAAGTCCAAGTCCTCAGGAGAAAGGACTCTACAACATCACAGAAAGTATATATTGTAATAATTCCACCAGTCCTTCTCCCAAAGGGACTTACAGCCATTTACTTGGGTAACTGTAAACTTGGGGTTGGTGGATATTCAGCAGGACACAGGGTCTGAAATGATACTGACATTCAGAGACCTGAAATGTCACGAGGACCCCTATTAGAGTGATGCAATATGGGCCAGGTCAAATGGAGTCCTGCCTGAAATCATCTTAAACGGGTTCACTGGGTCCATGGCCCCACTGGTGGTCATTGCCCCAGCCCCTGAATGTGTAACTGGGATTGATAAATTAAGCCATTGGCGAAGGCCCCACATTGGGTCATTGGTTTATATGGGGAAGGGAAAATGGACACAGGCGTTCAAGAGGGTGAGCTGTAACTCTATGAAGATTCAGGGACCTGACCCTTCAGTAAAGTTATTTGGGGTCTAGTTGTCAGGGGCATGCTAGGACACCCTGTCTAAAGACAAATTGCTGCATCTTGCATCCACAAAGAAGGAAACACAAGGCCTGATGGACCTCTTTGTTCTAGAGACAACATGTTCCACACCTAGGAATACTGCTCCCACCCATATAATGGGGGAACATGCAAGGCTGCAGCTTTGAGTGGGGCTGAGGCAGGTATGTTGAGGCTGATGCGCAAAGGGAGGTAGAACTGCTACCACACAGTGGAGCTGGAATACATGTGGCACTCAGGTATACCCTTGGGCACCTCTTGGCACCCTGTGGCCTAACTGTGACATGAATGACGAGTGCTGCCCAGTATATGAAGGGTGAGGGTATCAGGGCTCAGACCTCCTCAAGAATGGTGGTGAGTTACACCACCAGGTAAGCCATGAAGACCAGCAGAGGTGATAGTGGACTCACCTCCAGCAGAGAGGGAGAGTGGAATTTAGAATGGATAACGGAGCAGGGAGAAAATAAGTTACCAGTTGTAGCCCCAAGACCAACCACAGCAGCAGCCTATGGTTATCCCAGGGACCTCCCTTTTCAAAGTCCCTTCAGGAAGAGAGCTCACTGGAACCCTGGTGAGCTACCCCTTGCATATGGAAAAGTAGATCCACACAGTACAAGGGATGGACTGTAGCCATGGGGGTGCCCCACTTGGATCTATTTTAGAGAAAGAGCTTGCTCAGCAGCTGCAAGGAGTACAGGCAGCTGTCAGCCTCCAGCCCTCAGCTCCTTCAGCACCCTCTTCCCAGGAAGCCCCCAGCCAGTGACTGAGAGCACAGTGAGGGGTCACTAGGGCCTGGGCATTTCTTCCCAGTGGGAACTTCTCTCATGGAAACATCTTTGCTCTGGAGTTCCCCAGTGGCTTGCCCAAGATTTTACCTGCATTTCAGTCTGAGGTTTTCCCTATCCAATCCTGCTGCCTCTCTCCTTTCCTTTTATAGGCATTATCTCCCTCTTATACCTCCTACATGACTAACTCCTCAGCATCTGCTTCCCAGAGGACCCAACTAACACACCTTTCTTCCTTTCGCCCTCCCCAAAGCCAACATCTAATCCATCAGCAACTCTTTTGATTCTACCTTAAAAAGTATCTACAATCTGACCATTTCTGTCTCTTCTCTGCCAGGTCCTCACCGAATAACTGCATAGTCTCCTGATGATCTCTGTCCCTGCTTCTACTCTTCCTCACTCCACAGCTGGAATTCTTGAAGCAATTCATATAACATTTCCTGCTTAAAACCATCCAAGCTTCACGTCACTCTCAAAACAAAAACTCAAACTTCCTCCCCTTCATCATCTGACCCATGCATGTCTCCGACCTTATGTTGTCCCAATCTAGCCACACAAACTTCCTTTCTGTCCTTGAAACACACCAACCTCTTTCCCACCTCAGGACCTTTGCCTTTCCTCATCCTTCTGCCTAAAAAACACTCTAGTTCTCGTCCTTAAAAATCTTTTTTCAAATGTCAGCTCCTCTGAGAGCTCTTTACTGGCCACTCTATCTGAAGAAGCACCCTGCCAATGGAACTGCTCTTCTTGCATCACTCTATTTGCTTCTTTCCCAATAATTACCACAGACTCATTATTTGCCTCATTTGCCTTGTTTCTCTCTCTCCCTGAACAGAGAATATAAGCCCCCTGGGGGCAGGGCCTTGACTCGTTCACCGTTAGCTCCCCAGCACTCTGCACACAATATAGACGTAAAAATTGTATAATGAAGGACAATAAAATTGTGCCTAACCCACCCACACCTCCGCTACATTCATCCCCACCATTTAGTTCCATTGTAATAATATTAATGTATCTTGATGGCCCATTTCTGTTTTTAAATCGCATATTCTTATTTGTAAGTAATGGCTTTTTACACACATTATTTATTTATCTTGTTCTTAAGAATTAACCCTGTGAGGAAGATAAGGCAGGGATGACCCCCAAATTAAGGATAAAAAAACTGAAACCAAGAGAAGTAACCAGACTAGAAAGTACCAAAATCTAAATCTAAAAGCAGGTTGCGGGGGGAGGGAGTTTTGGGGGGGAGGTTATAGCTCAAGTGGTAGAGCGCATGCCTAGCATGAACAAGGTCTTGGGTTCAATCCCCAGTATCTCCTCCAAAAATAAATAAACCTAATTACCTCCCTCCCCTACCCAAAAAAATAAAAATAATATTAAAAAACAAATAAAAGCAGGTTTGGGGAAATGCAGTGATGTCTGACACCAACTACCAGTGCTAGGCCACCAATTCCACAGGTTAAGGGTACAGTCCTCCACAAGGCTGTCCTCACTTCAGACACCTGTCACAAGTTCAGGGATCCCACTACTCCCTCAGTTTGAGAATTTGCTAGAACTGTTCACAGAACTCAGGGAAGCACTCTACTTACAATTAAAGTTTTGTTGTAATAAAAGGATACAAATCAGAACCAGCGAAAGAAGAGACAGATGGGGTGAAATCTGGGCGAGGCCCAAACATGAAGCTTCTGAACATCTCCTGTGGAGTCCTGGATGGCATTACCTCCTCCTGGCTACAATGTGTGCCAATACTCGAGAGTGTTGCCAAGCAGAGATGCTTACCCAAGTCTCTGGTGTCCAGAGTTTTTACTGAGGTTCGGTCACATACTGCCCACCTTGCTGACCTTCGTCTGGAAGTCGGAACTGATAGAGCATGTTCCAAAGCCCCCATCTTAAATCACGTCGTTAGACTGGCCTGTGGCCAAACCCCCAGGCAGACAAAGACACTCTCATCAGGTAGGATATTTTAGGGATCTAGAGGTTGCTTCCCAGTAGCTGAGGGCAAAAGTTTCTCTTTGGATAAAGCTAATTCTTCATTATACAGAGTTTTACTCTTCCCTTTTTTTTTTTTTTAATTCTAAGTCTAGCGCTCTAAACACATTGTTCTGTTTAATCTTGAATCTCTAAATCTGACCCATCCTTCCTCTTTTAGAGTCTGCTTCAGGTCACATGTTGCCCTGGAGAACGGAGAAGGCTGAGCAGATGAACAACCAATTACGGCCCCAAGAAAGCATGAGGACAGAAGTAAATAGTCTTTATTATCAAACAAGAAACATGCTGTTTACAAAGGAAATTATGACAGATTCTTTTTATTACATAGTGTTATCAAAGTAAGATCTAGCAAATATATCTGTTAGTAAAAAAACCAAAACAATGCTGGGCAGTGACATCAAAGTGACATAATACTGTAATCTAGTTGACATTCTCTGATGATATACTACTACACTGCAGCCTAAAATTTCCTACAGATTAACACGCCAAGAAAATGCCAGTTACTTATTGGAATGTAAAATTCATATGATTTTCACTGATGTTGCGGGGTAGGGAGCGGTTACGCATGAGTATGTGTATGTGTGACTTCTTTTTCCCACTTTTTACAAAAGTCAATGTGATCATCATCTTTTGAAAAAAAGTTGTCATCAGGCTATCATTAAAAACCATTTATTAAGCCTACAAACTGCAAAGTATATTTTGTCTTTGATTCTTAACTATTTGTTTATTTCCCTTTCTCCCAACTAGATGGTGAGCAGTTTACAAAAGTACTCAATAAATGTTTTTTAACGAATGTCTACACAAGGCTATCTAATTTGAATTTTTTAGAAAAGATAATTACACGGACCAATAAAAACATACTCACAATAATGAAAGTTAAAAAAAAAAAAAAAAAGTACTGAAGTTGCTGACCAAAAGGCCAGGTTCCCATTCTGGCTCTGGTCCTTATTGGTTATTCGACCTCGGGCAAGTCTCAATTCCTAAATCTGCTTCCTTGTCTGCAAAATGGAATTACTCACATTTGCACTCCTTACCTCATAGGGTTATTGTAAGAATCAACTGAGTCCGTAGATTTTAAGGTATTTTGCAAACTGTAAAATATCTTACTAATACTACTTTTTTTTCAATGAGAAATTATTTTTAAAGTGACATGTGCAGAGGAGGGTATAGCTCAGTGGTAGAGTGTGTGCTTAGCATGCACAAGGGCCTGGGTTCAATCCCCAGTACCTAAATAAATAAATAAATAAATAAACCTAATTACCCCCTGAAAAAAATTTAAACTAGAAGATTAAAGTGAAATGTACTTTAGTGGGATTTAAAATATGATTGTAGAAACAGACTCAAGAATTCCAAGCCTAGACAGATTGAGAGCAGGAAAGCTACTTCTCACCTCATCAGTCCTGTAGTAGTCTAGAGGGACTTCGTTCTGCTCTCTGCTATTTGTTATCTCTGTATCGTCTCTGAGTCTCAGTTTGTTTATGTCAATCTCTGAGCCTCAGTTATACCATCTGTTATATGGGAATAAAGCTTGCCCTACTCACCCCAGATGTTTCGCTGGGAGGCTCAAATTAGATCATTGTTGCTAAGGTCTCTTTGCCAGCCATAAAGTGCAATACAAATGTAAAGAAATTTGGTAACATTTTCCTAAAGGTGATGAAATTTCAGGAATAGTTTCAGTAAAATACAAAGGCTGAGAGTATGTTAGGCTTACACTGGCCAGCACAACCCAGGAAAGAATAGACTGTGCTTCACTGTCTTGGGATGAACTACATATTGCTTTAACAAACTCCATTCTGGAAAGGCCTTGGAAGAAAAGTAAAATGAAACATAGCCTCTTCCACATGCACTGCCTTATTAAATCTTCCCAAGACTGTGCCAACCAGGAATTATTATGCACAATTTACTGGCAGAGGAACTGAAGCTTAGAGATGTTAAGACTTTCCCAAGGTCATGCAACTGGTAAATGGTTGCATCTGAAACTAACTCATCAGGAGGAGAGGACAAAGTATGCTTAAAAGAAAGAGAGGAACTAGTGGGAGGTGGCCTTACATACAACAATGGCCCATTTCTCACTCTTCCTTGACACAACATTCTATTCAACCCATCAAACCTAGTTTCTGTCTTTTACAAATACTTCATTTTCTCACTACAGCTAGGGAGTCCAGAGAAACAACTGGAACAGTAGGTAAATTTAGGAGGCAGCAGGGTGACAGCCATGGATGGGTAAGAGGGCATTTCTCCTGGAGGAGAGTATGGGCAGTGTTCATAGTTGTGGCAGCCTCCTCCCCTGAAAGCTTTTTAACTGAAGAAGTGATTATGCCAGCTTTAACCCTTCCCTGTTAGAAATGCCCAGTTTTCAAGTCACATAGACTCAAAGGTCTGCATACACACTCACTCCTCTCCCACCTCTACCCTTATACCCACATTCACCCTAAGGTTTAGGCAACTCAAGAGTATGTTCCTCAGTCACAAAAATGCCAGGGGTCCCTGTTGATGTATAAACCTTTTTTCAGCGCCCATAATTCTTCCTTCATTAATTCATATCTCTTCTCTTATGTAAAATCTAATTCAAACACCAGAAATTGGAAACATCCCCAATGTCCATCAGTTTGGAGACTAGTTTAAGTAAATTATGGTAACATATTCATTCAATGGACTACTAAGCAATCATTAAAAAGAATGAAGCAGATGTGGCAAGACTGCCACAATATAATGTGAAGTGAATTACTAAAGGGAAGAGCAGGATGTATGGTATGTTCCTATTTTTGTAAAAGGAAAAATATTAAATATTTTAATAAAAGTACATTTTTTAAATAAAAATATTAAAAATTTAAGCTTGCAATGGTACAAAAAACTAGAAGAATACACAGGAACTATTAATAGTGGTTGACTCTGGTTAAGACATACTTTTCATTGTACATCTTTAGTACTGTTTGAATTTTGCTGTGGCATGTATTACGCTTTCAATTAAAAAACAACTTTGATAAAGAAGTTGTGGTATATTTATACAAGGGAATACTACTCAACCATAAAAAAGAATAAAATAATGCCATTTGCAGCAACACAGATGGCCCTAGAGAATGTGATTATAAGTAAAGTAAGCCAGAAAGAAAAAGAAAAATACCATATTATATCACTCATATGTGGAATCTAAAAAAAAAAAAAAGACAAATGAACTTATAAAGAAACAGGAACAGACTCACAAAGAAGGCAAACTTGTGGTTACCAGGGGGGCAGAGAGTGGGAAGGGACAGATTGGGAGTTCAAGATTTGCAGATACTGACTGGTATATATAAAATAGATAAACAAGTTTATACTGTATAGCACAGGGAACTATATTTGATATCTTGTGGTAGCTTATGTGAAAAAGAATAGGAAAACAAATACATGTATGTTCATGTATGACTAATCATTGTGCTGTACACCAGAAATTGACATAACATTGTAAACTGACTATACTTCAATTTAAAAAAAAAAAACTTTAAAAATGAACTCAAAATCTTTTTCTCTCAAAAGCTTTTCTTATCCATCCTACTTCTTAACTATCTCCTAAATCTGATCTCTTCCCTCCCTCCCTCCCTCCCCTGCCTCTGCTCCAGACTAACTGCTAGGGGTTAATGATACTTTGCCGCTGGAGACAAAACTGTAGAGGGGAAGATCTTTTTTTTTTCACATAATTATTTTAAAAGAATAGTACCTGGTTATCCAGAATATTTAGTTAGACTGAAAGCTATTGGAAGGCACATTACCAGTCACACCCACATGCAAGCCATATCTTGAATTACAGAGTTGTTTGAAGGTCAGTTTTTAGTTGTTTGCCTTGAGTGCTAAAATTGCTATTCATGGTTCTGCCCTTACAGGTTCAGGCCATCAGCCCTTCTCTCAACTAATGCAACATTCTTCTAATTAGTCTCACTGATTCCACTGTTTCTCATCCTCCCTTTCCCATAATCCAGTGCCACACAGCAATCAGAGTGATCTAAAATTTAAATCTGAGAGTCATATCTCCTTTGCCCTTGAGTTAAAGTCTACTTTCTTTAACACAGTTTACAAGATCCTCTAGATCTGGATTCTTTGGCCTTATCGTCTCTCTCCCCACTCCCCTCACTTGATGTCTCAGGGCCTGGTCCCCTGCTCTAAACTCCATCCACTTTGCATGTGCACTAAACTTTCTGTTCCCTGAACCAGCAGTGCTCCCCCTGGTCTCAACTTCCCATATCTGCTGTTTGCACTTTGAGGAACTGCTCCTCCCCACCAACTTGCCTGCAGAGCTGTAACCAAAATATATGTGCAGCCACAGGCTTTCCTCTCTGATGCATACCCTTCTCCTGTTGGAACAAGTATCCTTTCAATTAAAAGTAATAAATCTCCTCTTGTCTAAGTAGCAGATGGTTAAAATTGTTCTTTTGCTTTTAGCAATCCTCTTAAATGGGAAAGGAAACCTATGCACAGGCATAGACTGTGAGAAGAGATCAAATATTAAGGCCGAGAATAAATTCCTAGCAGCTAGGCAGAAGTTCGGGGTGGGGTGGGGATTCAAATTCTTTACATCAAGACCTCCACAAGGGCCCCTCCTGTCATAGACTCAAAGTTCTAGCAGTCTAGGTTCATCCTCCAATGTGTGATGGTCAAACTTACTCAGAAATCTGTGAATCACTTGGACTCCACATTCTCTCCCACATCCAACCTCCCAACCCTCACCCAGCTTTTATTTTAATGTTCACCAGGGGAACTTCTTGTGTGCACACACTCAAACAGAAAGCACACTTAAAGGCTTTTTCATACTTGGACAGGAGAATATAAATTTCTCCATGTATGTGCCCTGACAACACAGAACAGAGACCTGATTTTCCTGGTTCTTTTGTAATGTCCACACCATACCCAGTGAACTCTCCCCATGTGCAATGGTAATTGATTATTCAGTTTATACTTCATTATATATTGTTTTGAACTGTTCTCTAACAACTACAAGGCACTTTCAACAACAGTCAAATGGGAAAATGCCAAACTGGAAGTAAAAATATCTAGCTTCCAGTCAAGAGTCTGCCACTAACTCTGGGTAATCTTGAGCAAGTCACCTTTTGGGGCCTCAGCGCTCCCTGCAGAATAAGAGTGGATTGCTGATTTCTAAGGATCTTCTACAGTCTATGGCTCAATGACTCTGAGCTCCTCAAAATTCGGGCGCACAGGCCACACCCCTTCTCAAGACTAGACACATAATAGGAGCTCTATTAATACTTGAATGAAAACCATTGATGAAGAAGTTGCCCAGCCTCAGCACTTTCACACCAAATCAGCATGCTACAGATGACGGTATCTTCCCTGAAGAGCTCTCTCAAAGTCTATAAGTGAGACTTCAACTTCACTGATACATATCTAATAACTTTTATTATCTTATTCCACTGGAAAGTTATTCCTTAGCATAAACTTAAATCTCTCCAGATCAACCTTCAAGAAAAGTAAGGATCATCAGCTTCAAATTTGCTTTATTTCCCCCACCCAAGGACTCCATTTTGCTGCAGTACTTAAATTCTACTTCAGAAAACAAATATTAATGCTGGGCCACTAATTTGTTAGGGACACTGCCTTGGACCTACTGCCCAGACCCCCAGTATTCCCACTAACCAAGCTAAGAGATCATTCAAATCATTGACTAACACCCAAAGGCAAAAGAAAAACAAAAACAAACTCTTTTTCACTTAGGAAACAAAGTATAATAGCAAAAAAAAAAAAAAAAAAAAACGTAATTTTTTAAGCTTTTGGAGATGTTGGGGGTGTAGAGATCGCAAGAACTGGTTTCCAAAGAGCACTGCATACCAGACAATACAGTACAAGAGCCTCCCGGCTGTTCTGTCAATGAAGCCTTTCAGGCCCTCCACACTACTTCGCTTGTTCCCCTAAAGTAGTGCTTTCTGGAAGCTAAAGCTCTCAGCTGGTGAGAACAGTGGACCCTGTGCCATTTGTCTATCAACTTCTTTAAAAAGAAAAACCTCCTGTACAGCTGTTTTGTTTTGCATTTTCTATTCTGTACTTCAGTACATGTAATGACAAACAGAGGAGGCAAGAGGCTCTTTTAAAACTGTGAAGAAAGAAGAAAATTTTAAATGCCCAGAAATCTCTGCTTCAGCTATTGGGGAAAGTTTGCAGCCCATAGAAACCAGCACTAATTTAAAAGAAAAAAAAAAAGTGAGTCCTAAGCACTAGGAATCAACAACAAGGCACACTTCAGGCTTTGGGGTACAGAAGAAATGACACAGCCTATCCACCCTCTCTAATTCAAGCAAAATGGTTTTCCAAAATTTGAAGGTAAAAATCTTTTCATATGTGAATGTTACCTTAAAAAATAAACTCTTAAAAAATCTTTCCACCTACAGTCTACTCTATTGGCACTACTGTAGGAAAATAGTTGGTACAGATAATTCAAAGTAGTAAATATTCCCAAAAGCATTTTTTTTCCAAAAACACTTTTTACCACACTTTGGTATACTCTATGTACATTTTACAGAAAATGTATCTTTGTAATTTTATTTTCCTTAAAATAATTGCTTAGTATAAATAGTTTACACCATTTGAACCCACACCCATTGACAGCATAAGAATGCAGTTCAAAAGAGTACCTAAAAAGAACTGAAATATTCTTTTTAAATGTTTTCCTTAAATATCTTTTTAAAAACCCAAAAAC
This sequence comes from Camelus ferus, assembly GCF_009834535.1. NCBI lineage: Eukaryota > Metazoa > Chordata > Mammalia > Artiodactyla > Camelidae > Camelus > Camelus ferus. Next base: position 25,172,633 of record NC_045716.1, on the reverse strand, counting down.
CCTACATGTTGAAAATTGGTGTTTAAAGGAATATTATTTTAAAAGAACTATTGATACTGTTCATTAAAAAAAACTAATGACTTAAAACACATCAAGAACTCAAAACAAACTGATAAGAAAAACCTGAGAAAATGACAAAGTAAATAATAATATAAATAAATAACAATATGAGGAATTGTTCATACTTAATAGTGGTCATCAAAGAATTGATATGAAAACAATAAAATAACATTTTTGTCCCCCAATTTAGCAAATAAAAAACAAATGAGACTACTTCAGTGCTGTTAACCGACATGAAATGGGCCTCTCACACTCTGATGGGAACTCAAATGGGGACAACCCTTCTAGTAAGCAATGTGTCAAAATACATCAAGAACCTTAAAAATGGTATATTCTTTAGCTTGGCAGCTCCACTTCTAGTAGGAACTGGACCTAAGGAAAGTAATCCTGAATGTGAAAAAGAGTTTACAAAGATGGTCGCTGAAGCATCAAATGTGGAAAAATGGAATAAACGTCTAACCATGGGGCATGGCTGAACAAATTATGACACATCTCACTATTGTCATGTAGGTATTTTAAATGATACATATGAATATTTTTAAATGCTTATGACATAATTTTAAGAAAAAACAAAATAAACAATTCTATTTCATGATCACAAGTATTTTTAATGTACCTAAAAGACTTGGAAGGAAATATACAGAAATAGTTGTCTTTAGGATTGTGGATTAATGTTTTTCTTCTTTTTTTCATATTTTCTAAATTTTCAAAGGGTCATTTTCATAATGGGACAAAACAGATTAAACTTAACTTTAAAACTTACTGTCTGTATAATGTGTAAATAATGGCAGTGTGACTGTTAGGATGAATATGAAGTTGCTTTTGAAAGAACAAGATATTTCATTTTAACTCAGAATCCATGATGAACTCTCTCTCTCTCTCCTTCTGCATTTCCAGAACTATGAACTTAGTACTTTGGGAGTTTAGCACTTTAGGGCTATAGTTTAAAGTTTACACTAAATCTTTATACTAACATTACTTTCCCACTAGATATCAAGCTTAATGAGAGCCAAGATCATACGGCTTTTATGTAGTGAACATACCTCCCCACTCCCCAGTGATTCTACATATAATCAGAACTTCTTGATGATGACTATTTGTTTCTCTGATTGGTAAAGAGCTAGTAACTAGAGTGCAGCTAGCGAAATAATCAAATATAATTGAGACCAGTTACTGTAATTGACATGTAGTTACTACATATATTACTACTCTCGCCATCTCAAGCGACAAATAAATACCAGATGACTAAATGAACCTCAGTTCAGATTGTGAAAAATAACTTCTTGGCCATGAAAATCAATCCATTTGATACCAACTTAGTAGTTCTAGAGGACTACATATTACTTCTGTATTTCTAATGTCTGCACCGTTCCCAGTCTGTCTCTCAGAGTTTTAGAAACTCTCATTCGCCATCATCCCTGATGTGGCTCCACCCCCACCACCTCCAAAATCATAAAAATTTTCTCTAAACCTGTGAGTCACCCAACGAATTGCATGACTTTGGACAATTTATGTGCTTTCAAGATGTAGATTCCCTTTTCTACAACTTACAGCTACGCTGTTTCCTTACAGTAGTTACTATCGCCATATGGCTACTGAGCACTTAAAATGCACCTCCTGCAAATTCAAATATGCTGTAATTGTAAAATACATACCACATTTTAAAGACCTGGTACAAAAAAATAATGTAAAAATACTTACCTGGCAGGGGAGATACCATGGTTTTCCCAGGGCGAGGCTTATCCATTGCACTCCGGATGTGCTGACCCCTGCGATTTCCCCAAATGCGGGAAACTCTAGTGCATGATTTGTGGTAGTAGGGGACTGTGTTCATGCTTTCCCCTGTGGGAAAAAAAAGTAAGATATCTTGTTAACAATTTTATATTGATTACATTTTCAAATGATAAAATTTTGATCATTAGGTTAAATAAAATATATTATTAAAATTAATTTCACCAATTTTTAAAACATTGTTAATGTGGCTACTAGAAAACTTTAAATTTAAAAAGTGGTTCATGTTATATTCCTTTTACATAGCTTGCCTTAAAGGACTACAGGACTTCAAACATCCCTCCTTCCAGGTTTAAACAATAGAATTTCCAAACTTTGGGTTCAAATCTCTGCTCCGCCATGTACTAGCTTTAAAACCTTAGGTGATTACTTAAACTCTCTGTGTTTAGTTCCCTCATTGGTAAAAATGGAGATGATAATAATCATATGTATCTTCTGGAGCTGTTACATGGATTAAACGAGTGTACACATGTAATGCACTTAGAACCAGGCCTAGCGCTTACTCAGTACAGTCAGCTATTTTCATTACCATTTTTATTTACCAAAGAGAGCAAAGTTACAAACTATGCCTTTCCATGTAAAATACCTAGACGAAACAGGAAATATCTTGCATAATTCCAAACACAGTGTTGCTTAATATTAAATTATAAATATTACAAGTATATTATATTAATAAAAATATTAACTATTATAAATATCCAGAGTCCAATGAATATCAAGCTTTCCATCATATGGATTGTGTTCTTTATATATATCCATTTATTCAACTACTAATTATTCCTTGAACATCTACTATGTGCTAGGCATTTTTACAAGTATAAACAAAAATAGAAAAAAAAATTGCTGTCTTCATGGAGTTTACATTCTAGTAGAGGGCAGGAAAGCTAGTGACCATAAAGTCAATCTGAACTACTTGGTTTTTTTAGATCACATATTCTTGAATATTTACAAAAGACGTTAAAAGTAAGCTCAAAAATTATACCAGCTCATTATTTTCCTAGTCTTTTTCCATTCCCAGCACCTTCTCAAAAGAATGATAAACCTAATTAGTATTCTGTACCACTATACCAATTAGTACCCACCCGGAGCTAGGGGGAAAGAAGCTACCACAAAAATGTGTCTAAGCTCATTACTTAAACCAAACGAAAGCATTAAGACTCAGATTGTTTCCATATTTGTTTCAGAGTTTTAGAAAACATACAGTCTGATGCAACAGATTATAGGATTTTGCATTTTTAACTTAGATTTAATTGATAAGACAGCAAAAAATGAATATGTGCAACCGAGCAATTCCATTCTTACATGTATACACTAGAGCAGAAATCAGCAAACTTTTTCTATGAAGGGTCAGATAGTAAATATTTCAGTCTTTGCAAACAATCTAATCTCTGTTGTAACTACTCACTGGGCCTGAAAATAGCCATAGGTAACATATTAAAAAATGAGTATGGCTGTTCCAATAGAATTTTATTTATGGACACTGAAATATGAATTTTCATGTAATTTTCAAAAACATGTCATAAAATAATAGTCTTTTTTTTAATTTTTAAAAAATCATTCAATAATGCAAAAACCATTCTTAGCTCCTGGATATACAAACATAGGTGGGAAAGCCTTATGGGCCAGGACATAGTTTGCTGACTCCTGCCCCAGAGAACAGTTACACATGCACAAAAGCAGCTGTCATATGAGAACATACATAACATCATTATTTGGATTAGTAAATAATGGGAAACAACCTAAATATCTATAGTAGGAAGATGATGAATAAATATTGGTATACCTAGAGATACTTGTATCAACATGGATGACTCTTACAAACATAATTTTGAAGGCAAAACACAAATTATAGAATACTTACATGCCATCTATAAAAAGTTTTTAAATATGCAAAAATTATATATTACTGTGCATATTTAACATATGTAATTAAAGTATGAAGAAATAGATGAGAATGTTAAACATTAAAGTCACTTACCTGGGCACCTGGGCATGATAGCAGGGCAGAAAGCAGGAAGAGAGGGTTACAATTGAAGAAAGGGTATGCAGAGGGTTTCAGTTAGATTGGTTCATAAATGTCCATTCTTTACACCGTGTTGTATATCTTTAATGTTTAATAATAAATAAAAAGGAACGTGTAGGTATAATGTGAGTTTAGCAAATGGTTTGTACTGTTTGGGAAAGAGATGTTCAATTTTTACTAAAATACTCAAAAACTTAGTCTTGAGCCTGGATGTCTCACTCTGAAAAGAGAAAATGTTTCATTTTTTAAAACTGGACTGATACTTAGGAGAAAACAGAAAATTTTACTGCATTCTTGCATAGTTAGCTAATTAAATGTTTTCAGGCAAGTAGATGGTTATTATTTATCTGTTTCAGAGAATCAAAGAGCTGTGTCAGACTCTCTCTGCCTTGTCTAACGGGTTCAATCGGCTTTGCCTGTCTGCTCTTAGTCCCCCTTTTCCATACACAGCTTCCACAGCATTACAATGATCCACATGCCCTAGGAATAGCCACTTTCCATCACCTGCTTCAACAGAATAAACAGAAGTGTAGGTGGCAATGACGTTAGTGTTTCTGTGTGTGAAAACCTAGTGTGAATTTTCCCCTTTCTCTGGCAAAAGTTCTCAAGGCATCATTTATAAAAAGAAGAGAAAAAAAAAAAAAAAACGCTTGCTCTGCTTTTACTGATTTCAGCAACAGTTATCATTAAAACTGCCTTTTGATCTAGAATTACTTAAATAATTCCTTAAGGGCCTCCTAAAGTCACTTTTCTTCAAGTTACCTAAATCACGAGCTCTTTTTTTCCTTCAAAGACCCCCAAAGTAAAGTAATGTCAGTCACAACCGCTGGGCAGGTACTGCCCTCTAGTGCTTACACTTTTATAATAAAATCTTTAAACACTGACATCATACCAAAGAAAGTTAGTAACATCCTCTTGACCAAAGATTTTTCAACTTCATACTACTGACGTTTGGGGCCAGTAAGTCTTTGCTGTGAGTGGGGGGCTAACCTCTGCACTGTTAGATTTTTAACAGCATCCCTGGCCTCTCTACCCACTAGATGCAGTTGCACCCCTCACCTCCCCACCCTGCCCCAGTTGTGACAAACAAAAATGTCTCCAGATGTTGCTAAATGTCCCTTGGGGAGCAAAATCACCCCTGGGTGAGAACCACTGAATTAGCCAAAAGTGGTCCAACACATTCATATTAGTACTGAAAATTATAAGCAAAAAAAGTCTTCTCTAGACTAATTCGAGTGAAATAAAAGATAATTTCATTTCTGCATGGAAAAAAAAAAAACAGAGAATTAGATTTTCAGCTTTTCTCCCCACCCACAAAGTCTTGACTGGTGGGAAATTCTTTACACCTTTGTCTTTCTGTTCCAGCTTTACTTCTTAGATCTATTCACTTCCTTTCAAAGCGCTTAGAAAACAAAGCTTGCACTTCTAGCTGAATGTAGGGAATACTATAGGGAAAGGGTAGGGGGAGGTATGAGTGTCTGTACTGTGTTCTAAAAAAACTTAGAGGGTCAACATGAACAATGCTGGCAACAGAGAATCCTTATTGCTTGTAAACACAATATGAAAATTCTTACAAAATATCAAAAGAAGTTTCAAATCTGGATTTTATAAAGTTACATTAGGAAGGTTTATTCAGATCTGCTATAAATGGTTTTTCTTCATGTAAGTGCTTTATGCTTATAAATCCTGATTCTATGAATTTTAAAGCCTAGAAATGACTGAGGACTAGATATTTAAAAATAAAAAGTAGTTTGGACTGGCATTGAGTGAAATTTCCTCCCCTCATCAAATTTCTCACTGACTTAATTGATTTTACTGATGAAATAAATAAGAAATAAGAATCAATAATTTTAATTCACTTATATGATTAAAAATAAATCACTTTTTATTAACACATTCAGATCTAATATTTTATTTATTGCTTAGTGAAATTAAAAGTACTATAGCTCTACAATTGTAAGCTCTTATTAGCAGACCCTTGAAGTGGAAATCTATGTTAGCTCCACAGAGCAGTTTGTGATCACTCCCAATCTCTTCTTAGAGGCTGTTGCTTTGCTGACTTTATATTGGTTTCATTCTATCCTCTCTAATTAAATTCAATTAGAAAGTCTTCTAATCATATAATAAAGCCAAGCACAAATAGGTTTTAGGCTTTGATCTTTTAAAGGACAACCAAATGATTTAGAATGTACATTTAAAACTATAACAAAGAAAAGTTACATGACTTGGATCAAAGTAAAATGCTAAAGGAAAACACAAAATCTGGAAAGATATCACTCTGATCAGGGAGAGAGGAGGAATACGTATCACCCAGTGATATTATTTAAGAGTCATTTTAAGGTATTATTTAAGAGTTATGTTATTTTAAGAGTTATAATTTTTTCAGTTATATAAAAAGTCCCAGCTATTCTATAATATGCAATTATTTTAAAGCATCCAGAAACTTTTTTAAAAAAATAATTATTCTAGAAATTAGTTTATGTATTCATTGCTAATTGCACAGCACTTGAAGCTTCTCAGTGAAGGAAAATATTTTCTTAAGTTCTGATTTAAAGGAACTGTGGTGGGCAGAATACGGGGCAATAGTTACCTATCAAATCTCAAGAGATTAAAAAGTCCAGTAGCCCAAATATACTGGCTGTTAAACAAGTTGAAATCTGAGTCAGAAAATAGAATCTGACTTCAAAAGACAAAAATGGCAACGTTAACAATGTTACTTTTATGTGACCCTGTAACAGAAAGCTGACCTTTGTAGCAGTTGTTAAAAACAAGTTAAGTCATTGGAGGAAAGAGCTGAGCTTGATAAATTGTGAAAAATAGGCCTATCCTCTTAATGTAGACGGAGAGAACTGACTGACGATTATTCTCATCTCATTTCACCAGCATTTTAATGGTGAAAGCTGCCGCTGTGAAAGCTTGCTGCACAGTGCCTGCGGTGCCTCCTTCTAACACAGCGACTCCCAGTAGTCCTTTTGATGGCAAGTACCCATACACTCTTCCTTCTTATGTAGAAGTATTATTCAGACACACTTAAAGGAATTTTAATTACCATCTTTAAGGATTACAGTACCTTCAAATAACTAAAACAATGGCATATACTCCCAGAAGAAAACAACTCTCCTTCCTTTGCCAACCCACTGACAAATTTGGGAAAGATAAAATTCCAAACATAATGTTCATTATTGCTTATGATTTTGACCCTTGAAACTTTATAAAGAAAACCCTGCACATAGACTATTTTCTCATCTTTTCTTTGTAGTTTAAGAAGATAAGCTTCAGAAATTCTCTTGCTTCCTCTCCTCCTGTCAGGTTTCAGGATCATCTGGCCATTCAACTAGAACACGAGTTCATTTCTTCTTAGCTTCAACCAATTGTCATTCAGTATATTGACTTTTAAAATACTGTCCGCAGAGTAAATTAATTTGTTACAGAAAATTTTCTTTATTTTCAACTGGCATCAGTTGGGCATCAAGGTGTCCTTTGTACTAAGCAGTTTAATCCGAATTGGCAATATATGGATTACATATGTATAGTAATTTGGAGACTTTACTGTATTTCCCTTATGAAATGCTTTATACAATTTATTTTCTCTCCTTCCTTGATATCATAAAATGCCTTTAGAGAACTCTATGGACAAAAGGTACATTGTGAGTTTAAAGAAAAATATTTTAAGAAAAGTAAACTCTAGCCATTTCTACCCTGTACTTGAAAATTCTCCCTTCTTGCACTTCTGTAAGGAGGCAACTGATAACAACTAAGGGGATTGTAAAAATCTAAACAAGCATTATAAACAAGGCACTACTGCAAAGGATGGAAGAGCAAAGACAATTCCTGCCCTCCAGGAGGTTCCCCTTTGGTGGGACAGGAAAAATAATGATAAGAGGCTGAGTAAGAGCTGAATCATGAGCAAGCTCTAGATAAGCACCCCAAGGATATGTAAGAGAAAGACTGTATCCAGAGGGATCCATAAAAGAAACCACCCGGAAGATGGATAGGATCTTAGTGAGCAGAGATGGGGGACATCCCAGGCAAAGGGGAAAGTGTGAGCAAAACCAGAGAGAGATGGCATATTAGTTTCCAAGGGTTGCTGTAATGAAGTACCACAAACTGGGGGGCTTAACATAACAGAAATCTATTCTCTCATAGTTCTGAAAGCTAAAAGGAAAAAAGCAAAGTGTCATCAGTGCCATGCTCTCTCTAAAGGCTTTAAAGGAGAATTTTCCTTGCCTCTTCCTAGCTTCTGATAGTTACCTGAAATCCTTGGTGTTCCTTGGCTTATAGACACATCAGTCCAATCTATGCCTCCATCATCATATTCTCCTGTGTGTCTCTCTCTTCACATGGCCATCCTCCATGTGTGTCTGTGTCTTTTCTCCTATTCTTATAAGAATAGCAGTCATATTGGATTAGGGCCCACCCTAATCCAGTATGACCTCATCTTAACTTGATTACACCTACAAAGACTCTTTCCAAATAAGGTCACATTCACAGGTACTGGAGGTTATTAGGACTTGAACATGTTTTTTTGGGGAGACACAATTCAACCTGCAACATATAGTAATGAGTTTAATGTGGCTAGAAAGTAAACTACACCTTGGGAAGGAATGAAAATAACAGGAAAGAGTAGTTGGGTTGCAGAAGACCTTGATGAACGAGAAATGGGGGTGCCACAGAATATTTTTAAGAGTATTACTAATGAAATTATCCATTTGGGAAAATTAATTTGTCATTATTGTGTAAAACTCATCATGGGAAAAAAAAGAAAAATGAATAGGCAGTCAGAGAGCTATGTTAGGAATAGAGGGTGTTTGTGATACCTCAAATAAAATGGTCTAATAAGGTTTATAAAGAATGGGACATACTAGAGACTGGTTATAGGAGATAAGAGATGAAGTAACACTGAATTTGAAGAATAGGAGAATAGTGGTACAATTATTATCACTGTGATATTAGTTGTATTGTATTCTAATTCTCTGACACCAACTGGGTGTTCTACAATTTAACTCTGACACTATCTACCAAGAGTTAGTGCAGAATCCACAAGTTAAGGGCAAAGTCCTTCACAAGACTGCCCCCACTTCAGACACCAGCCACAAGTGTCAGGCGTCCCCAAGCCATGCACACATCTGCCCTGCTGACGACAAATTCAGGCTTCTCACAATGCTCAAGTTTGACAGTTTGCTAGAACTCACAAAATTCACTGAAAGCACTATAGTTACAATTACAATTTTATATAAAAAACACAATTCAGGAATAGCTAAATGGAAGAGACATATAGGGCAAGGTCTGGGTTGGGGGAGGGGAAGAGGGGACACAGAGTTTCCATGCCTTCTCCTTATGGAATCTGGTGCATCACCATCCTGACAGATTAATGTGTTTATGAACCAGGAAGCTCTACTGAGCCTCAAATCCAGAATATTTATTGGGGTTTCACTGCATAGGCATGGTTGATTAAATCACTGGCCATGTGATTGAGTCCAGTTTCCAGTCCCTCTCCCTTCCAGGATGCCAGTGGTGGGAAGTGGAGGAGTGGGGCTGAAAGTTCCAACCCTCTAATCACATGCTTGGTTCTTCTGGTGTGGCCAGCCCCTCACTTGAAACTAGCTAAGGGCCCATCAAGTCACTTCATTTGCATAAATTCAGGTATAGTAGAAAGGGGCTTGTAATGAATAACAAAAGACACTCTTATCACTCAGAAAATTCCAAGTTTTTGAATCTTCCAGGAACTGGAGACAAAGACTCCAAATAACATTATTATATTACATGCATATTAATAACTAATATTTATTAAGGACTTGATATGCAACAGTACATTTAACTCTCACAAAGCCTTATTATTATCATCTCCATTGTACAGATGAGGAAATTAAGTCTCAGGGATCATATGAGTCCTAAATTCATAATGCCAGTAAATGGTAAAGAGTCAGTTTACTCCAGAGCCTGTGCTGGTGACCACAATGAATACTTCCTTCCTGTGCATCCTTGGGCAAGTCACTTAACTTCTCTAGGCTCTCTAGTAAACTGAAAAGGCTGTGATTACCAATGTTCCTTTCAACTCCAGTGTTTACCTTTTTCATTTGAATTGTTTCAAAACACCACACTATCCTACTTACAAGTAAAGGATATTTACTATTACCCTGCTATTGGACATTTAGGCTGCTTCCAGTTTTTCCTTTATATAATTAACCCTGCAACGAATAACTTTGTGCACTGACTATCTGCTTTACAGATTATTTCCTTAGAATAAATTCTTAGAAATAATCCTAAATTGATTTCAGTAATGAGGATTTTTTTTTAACTTTTGTTACTCTAATGAGGATTTTTAAGTATTATTTTAGTGTACCTGCTTTTAAAAAGCAATATATGCTAATAATAGGAATTTAGTAAGAAAAAAATGTAACATACTTTACTTTTACTTGATTTCTTAAAAAATTTTTATCACTAACTTTTTAATATCAGGTCTACATCTTCTTCACAAAATTACATTTGTTAATAATAACAATTTAAAAGAAAAGAACACAACAAATTTTACTTACATCTGATTAGTTCAAAATTTTAATATCTTATTCATTGATGTATCCCTAGGGTTTGGAACATAGAAATCAATAAGTACTTACTGAATGAATAACTTTGTCTTGCTCTTTTTGTTTATTCTTTTATACCAACTTTGGAAAAATTTTCAGTTCCCTCCTAAAAATATTCCATAGGGAATTTAAATGGGAATTGTATTGATTTTTTAAGTTGATTTAAGATGGCCTGAAGTCATTAAAATGTTTATATTTCCATCCAAAACTTAACATGCCTCTCCATTCAGTTGTGAAAAATTAAAGGTGTTTCTGTTAAAGGGTGCTTCCAATATTTTTTCTCTCTGGTAATAATTTGATAGTTTGGATTATATAAATCAAACACATTCTTCATTAAAAGCATGTCTATTAATGTTATTTGTTGATATAGTGAATGAGATCTTTTCCATTACATTTTCTACCTAATTGTTGCCAGAATAGTAGAGTGATTTTTTCCTGAACTACTTCATTAATTCAAATGTTTAGTTTGACATAAAAATTCCATCATCCATTTTTCCGCTAGGATTTAAACCACTTACTTGTGTGCTATCTTACTGCATTAGTCAGAACTTTCAAAACAATTTAAAATTACCGTGACTGAGAGACTAAATACACAATGGCCAGACCATATAGAAAATAGAACCTTGACCCACAAGCTGCAGCCACCTGCCCAGGAAACCAATCCCTTATCTACAATAAACAACCCAGGAAGCCAGCCTGCTATGTCAGACTTGCAGGAAGCCAGGTTGCTATCTACAGTGACAATCCAAGCAGCTAAACAATAACTTCTGTAACAACTGGTTTGAAATGGCCAGGACTTGATTAATAACTGACAGCTTCCCTAATTTTGGTCCCTACTTCCAATGTGGGACCAACAATACAAAGCCAAGTATGCACCCTCTAACCAGTCACATAGGAAGCCCCACTTCTAGTTAGTCTGCCTACAAGCTTCTCCATGCCAGCTGCCTCCAATTAAAGCACACATGAAGCTTCCCCATTCCTGTACCTGACACTGAGTTACTGACAAAACTCAAGTGATGGTGGCTGATTCCCTTGCTATAGCAAGCTCAGAATAAACAGCCTTTGCTTTTCTCATTTAGTTGGTCTTCATTTGTTTGAACAGGCAATAGCAGGCATCCTTAATTTTGCTCCTCATTTTAATGGAAACATCCTTAATTGGGGGCGGGGCATTAAGAATAATATCGTTATTTTGAAAAAGATTTTTATCGTATTGTGGTATCCTTCTATTCCATTCTTAACAACTACTTAAAATAGAATGCTTACTTCTTATCAGGTACATTTTCAGCATCTGAAAAGATCTTATATTTTTCATATTCAGTGTTTTAAGATTAGATTTCTTTTTATTGAACCATCCTCAAATTTCTGAGATAAGCATTTCTCAGTTGTGAATAGTTACTCTTTCAAAATATTGTAATATTTACATGCTTGTCTTTTTATTTAAGATTTGAAGTCTATATAGGCAAGACTCATTTTTAGTATTCACTATTAATCTTACTAGTTTTTTTTTCCAATGGGTAATTTTATTTTCAGACTGAGAGGGCATCTTTTAGGTAATTTTAAAAAGATGAACCACAATGTTAACAGCAACTTATAATTATAAAGGAATAATAAACAAATGCCTCACCTTTAAGAGTATAACAAATTTAAATGTATTCAAAAGTGAAGTGAAAATAAACCTACTTACAAATATCTGCTTTAATTAAACAGAAAATCATTATTTTAAGCATTATCTTTACTTGAAAATTCTTTATTGCAAAGAGCCATAGCACCCAACCTAGAGAGGGAAAATTCTATTGATATTAGAAACAGAAGTTAAGACTCCTCAGGAATAAGAAAACAAATACATATAACTATGATTTCTCTTAATACTAACCTATTCCTGTATTAAATGATAATATGTGGGGGGAGGGTATAGCTCAGTGGTAAAATGCATGCCTAGCATGCACAAGGTCCTGGGTTCAATCCCCAGTACCTCACTTAAATAAATAAATAACCTAATTACCTCCACCCAGCAACAAAAAAATGATAATATGTGTTTCACATGTCAAATTAATATACATTTAAAATTTGACTTCATGAAGTTAATATCCTGATGTTAATGATATTAATATTTTTAAATAATTAGACATAAAATATAATATATAAGAATTTAATATTTGCTAAAAAGGAGATATCAAAAATAATTGGCTAAGAGACAGATTATTCAATAATAAATGGTGCTGGGAAAACTAACAGCTTGGGAGTATGGAGAGACAAAAAAGATTGTCCAAAGAATGAACTAGGGGGCTTTCCCACAGTTACCTGACAATGAGCTGGCTGGTATCTGGAGGTGCCTGATCTCACCTTCCCCCAGAGTCTCCGAGTACTGAACAGCTAGTGTTTCCAGCAGCTCTCTAAAGAGCTGGCACCCAAGCTCCGGCTATTTGACACCCAATTCAGCTCCATCCTCAGGCCACTCCCATGTTTGACCACAACATACCTGGTACACTAGAGTGAGAATAACACTCTCCTAGATGGTGGGCATATGGCCCCTTGGATCCTGCTGACTCTTCCATTTATTAATTCCTGCTTGAACCAAATAATACTTGCTATTGATTAGCTGAGTCCTTTTCTTGAGGAAATGGGTTTAAACACTTAACCTCACATTATGCACCAAAACTAATTCTAGAAGGTCAGCAAGTCAGTAAAAATAAATCAAGACAATAAAAAGCTAGAATAAAGTGGAATTAAGTCATCTTCAAATCTCTGGAGGATGAGACAAATTTCCAGGCTTCATAATAAGATAAATCACAAATAAAAACACTGATCAATTCACTAATTTGACATAAATATTTTAAATGTTCACATAATAAAAGAAGGACAAAGAACAGAAGAAATATGTTCATCTAGTATGACAAAGGGTTAACATCCCTATTACATAAAGAAATTAATAGAATTGGTGTTTTAAATCAAATCATGAAAGCTCAATCAATAAAGGTTATAAGCAATCTACAAAGGAACATGCAACCAGTAATCAAAGAAATGCAAATGAAAGCAACAAGGTACCATTTTAACCTACTTTTCTTCCTTTTTGATAGCTCCTTCTTAGCCTGTTTGGCTCCATTTCCCCAACTTCTGTATGTTGAAGTGCTCTAGGAATTCAGTAGTACTTAGACTCATTCCCTAATGACCTCATCCAGTCTCATGGCTTTAAATAGCGTCTATGTATCAATGACTCCCAAATTTTAGATCTCCAACTCAGACTGGAATATCCAGCTGCCTACTGGCCACCTCCACTTGGATTTTTAACAACTGACTCAAACTTAATGAAAATATATCTCATTCTGTACAGCTGATACTCTCTCCCCCAAACCAGTTCCTGCACCCTTCTCCTTCTCAGTTGATGGCAACTGAATTCTTCCTGTTGCTCAGGCCAAAAATCTTAGTACTATCCTGACTCCTCCTCTCATATGCCACACCTCATCAGTCAGCAATTCCTGTCAGTTCCACCTCCACAATACACCCAGAATTCAATTCACTTCCCTCACCACCACAGGATCCAAGCCACCATCTTTTTTCACCTGGATTATTGCAATAACCTCCTAAATGGTATCCTGACTTCTGTCCTTGCCCCTCTTCCTCTGTTCTCAGGAGAGTAGCCAGAGTGAACCTGTTAAAAACTAAGGCAAATGCTCTCACTCCTTTGCTCAACTCTCCAATAGTTGCCCATTCTCATTCAGAGTAAAATCCAAAGACCTTACAGTAAGCCCTACATGATCTATCCCCTTCTTATCCTACCCCACCCCTTATCTCCATGACTTCATCTAACATTGCTAACCCTCTTGCTTTGTTCTAGCCACATGGCTTTGATGTCCCTCCACCACACCAGCCATATTCTTACTACAGAGCCTTTGCACCTGCTATTCCTTGTCTGGAATGCTCTTACCAAGACATCAAATAGCTAGCTCTCTAATTTCCTTTGGGTCTTTACTAAAAATTTGTCTTTACTTTTCCTCCACCCTTTTCCTTCCTTTCCTACTGGCCCATAGTGTATGTCAGATCCAAGCAAGACAAGGAGGGCACCCATGCAGAGGGGTGGCCTGGCACAGGGTATCAGACTGAGAGGGTGAAGATTTGTTGACATCGAGTGGTGGAGCCCAAATTCGGTCAAAAGGGCATCGAGGCAGGGGAAGGGGTGGCAGCAGAGGAAGAGATTAATTACAGAGGGTTTGATCAAATAAGTAAATACACTGAGGATAAAGACGGCTAATTTCTCACCGTTATAGAGTATAGACATACAAAGATAGAAAGGCATAAAACTAGAGTGAACTGAGGTTGGATTGAAATTGGAGTAAATACACAGTTTTCAATATAGTTGTAGTATAAATAAATACACACTTATATTGTTTGTATATATGTATATGTAAATGTGTACACACACATACATAAATATTCTATGTCCACTGAGAGTGTCAAGGAGCAACATGCCAATAGTAATGAGCATGCCTAGTGCATAGAGCATGGCTTCAAAATAGCATTCTCAAGGGCTCCTTGGAGAATTGCCTAATTCCGGGGTTGGACAGGAAAGTACAAGATAAGCCTGGAACATCTTGGTATGCCAGAAAAGAAGGAGGTGTTCAAAGAATGATGGGGGCATGTCAAAAAGACACAGAAGCTTAGTTTGAAAGTGTTCCAATGGGAAAATGTGAGAACAATTTGAACACCAAAATGATTCTAACTCATTGACATAGCAAATTATGAACTCATATGGACATAAACAAATAAACTGGAAGTTTGATAAGAAATGTGATCAAGTACCTCTCTACAAAATAAACAGAAAAAGGCTAACTTTAAACTGGAGAAGCTTGGAAGATACCATCTAAATCAAGTGATCAAAGTAAATATGGTCAGTAATAGGCCAAACAGAAATTATATTTCATCTGATAAGCTGCAGCAAGAATACTGCATGACTTCTGTGATATTCCTGCCAAAAATGCATAAGCTTAAGTCTAATCATAAGGAAACAGCAGACAAACCTACATTAAGGGGTATTCTACAAAATAAGTGGCCTGGAATTTTCAAAGTATTAAGGTCATAAAAGATAAAGAAACAGTGTGAAACTGTTTCAAACTGAAGGAGACTAAAGAGACAAGATAACTAAATGCAACAACTATTGATGCAGAACTGGATCTTTCTGCTGTGAAGGGCATTATTGAGACACCTAACAAAATTTGACTGGAGTATGAGGGTAAGACACTATTAATGTATCAACCCTTATTTTGATGGTTACAATTTGATTATGTAGAAGATTATGTACAATTTCCTTTGTTTATAGGAAAGGCACCCTAAAATATTTGGGAAGGTGGGACATTATATGGGTAAGTAACTGATTCTCAAATTGTTCAGGAAAAAAATGTTTTGCTACCATACTTTCAAGTTTTCTGTGGGTTTGTGATTTAAATTTAAAATATTTTTTTAAATGTTGTCACTTACTCAGTGAGACCTTTACTAGCCACTCTTAAGATGCTCACCCCAATGACACTTCATATTTCCCTTTGGCACATATATTTTATTTATTTATCTAGTTGGTTGTTTCACCCAGGAGGATCCATGAGGGCAGGAATTTTTGTCTGTTTTATTCATTGCTGTCATCAGCACTTAGACCATTGCCTGGAACACAATAAGTGCTCAATAAATATTTAATGAATAAATGAATGGATAAGCCTATTAAGTAAATGTTTTAAGGAGAATAATAACCATTACAAGGACAGGTGAAGTAAAACTGTTACTCTTATCATCAATGACAGGCTTGTTAAAAATCCTTTTGGAAAACAATTTGGCAAATGAGAGTCATAAAAATATTAATATTCTTTTCTCTAGAAATTTCACTTCTGGGAATTTATTCTAAAGAACTATCCTAAAATATGCGGATGTAATCACAGTGTCAAGCTCTTCACTAGTGTGTTATTTATAGAAAAAA
Source organism: Camelus ferus (assembly GCF_009834535.1). NCBI lineage: Eukaryota > Metazoa > Chordata > Mammalia > Artiodactyla > Camelidae > Camelus > Camelus ferus. The sequence continues at coordinate 25,156,216 of NC_045716.1, read as the reverse complement.
AGAGAGAAATATACAAAAAGCAGTTGATAAATTATGCCATATCCACAGATTAAAATTCTACTTCATTTGAAATTCCATTTGTTTTGATATTCATTTCATTTGAAATTCTACTAATGTGGGAAAGTGCTTTTTAATGTATTATTACATGAGAAAAAAAAACTGAATATAAATTTACAGTCTATGAGTCCAACTAAAAAGCATGCACTGTATTAAGCAATTATTGTGGCAAATTTTGTTTTTCTCTATTGTCCAAATAGTTGGTAATATGGTTATAATTTATATTCTTAAAATACATTTATAATAAATATATATATATATTTTTTAAAACACATCATGGATGAAATTAGCTAGATGTAGAAAGTATTAACCTCATGAACGAAAATAACTGCTTAGGTGAAGAGATTAAGAACATACCAATCAAAGACTGACTAGTCTGTCTTCAAACATGAAAAATATAAAAGAGGTTAAAAAAATTTTTAAGCCTGTTTAAATAAAGTATGTTAATAGAAAAAGTGGTTTACAAAGACTCAAGAGAAGAATTGGATGATACCAGTCTATTACTGCTGATGCAAGACATGCTAAATGCAACAAATATTAAAACCACCAAAAAGGTATACTCTGCTGGACGAGGGTAGGTTCATCAAGCTTGCCAGGCCAATAAAATATCCCTCAAGACCATCCAGCACCCCCTGTTCTGATACCATGCTCACCAGAGAGTCTTCTGATTAACTTGGCCTCCCAGGTAACTTATAGGAAAGGCATTTCCTAGATCTTCACATAGCCACGTGAGTACTTGAAATGTGGCTAATCCAAACTGATATGTGCTGCAAGTACAAAATCCACTCCAGATTTTGAGGACTCTGTATGAAAAAAAAAAAGTAAAATACCTCAGTAATAATTTTATATTGATTACCTGATGAAATTATAACATTTTGGATATATTGGATTAAATATGTTATTAATTTTACCTGTTTCTTTTTATTTTTTAATATAGTTGAAAAGAAAATTTTAAATTACTTCTGTGGCTCACATTTGTGGTTAATATTGTATTTCTGTTGGAGAGCACTGATCTAGAACACGGAACAAGAATACTGCAGTCCATGTAACTATATAATCTCCCTATAAAGCAGTAAATTGACACTCTGGTTTAGACATCAGTCTCTTGTGAGCTTTCCTGTCACAAATCTGTCCCTCACAAACTGATCAACTTTGCACTGACAAAAACAAACCCAGTGAAGATGAGACCTTCACTGAAGTGAGCCAATCAAGGTTCTGGCATCCTCTGAGCTTCCTGGGCACAAGCTGTCAGCTCCACTATTTCTCTACCTCTCATCATTTCTTCTTGAACTGTGTCCTTCAAGAGACAGGGTTGTGTATTATTAATCTTTGTTTTCCTAGCACTCAGGTGTCTTAAACAAAGGTATTAAAAAGTTTATTAAATGAACATTCTTCTACTTTTTATGCCTTTGATCACAGCTACAGGCCTCTTTGCCTTGAAAAGGATTTGTACATAACCTCCTCACTTCTTCATCTGTTAACTGCAAATGGCTTATAAAGATCGAATACATAAAAACCTGAAAGAAAGTTATATACAGTCATGTGAACTAAAAAGAATAGTATCTAATATGGAGTGAAAGCTTCATAACCATCACAGCACACTATACTTTATTATCAAGGACAGAGCCTTAGAGACAGACCACAGAATTGATATTTCATCATTATGCAACGGCCTACATAATTTGACCTCTTATTTGTCCCTGAACTCCAACAGCAACCTGAAGGCTGATATAAAATAATGATGGAAGGGAAAATAGATGACACAAAAAGAAAAGGAGGTTTATTATGGGATCAGTGTAATGCTTTGGCCTCAAAACATAGACCAGATGGCAATAACCCCTTTCTCTCAGCAAGTAGCTTCTCAAAGTCCTACTGGTTGTCAAAAACAAATTCACTATCAACCTTCTCTGCTAATAATCATTTTTGAGTACTGTGGCAGCATCAAAACAATGCTGAAAACACACACAATCCCTCAACATAAGGAGAAAAAATATTTTTTAACTTCTCCTAAATATTTACTTCTGACAAGGGAAACCTTTTTCTGAGAAATGGTGTTACCCAGTAGAAACTCTAAAACCCCAGGCATGTTTTCATCTTTTATTTTAAATGAAGTAGACAGACTTTGTTTTACCATATTTTGTGGCTGTTTTGTAAAACAAAATGCCTTAGAGCTGATAAACAGAGGGCGACAGTCTGGAAATGTGGTCTTAGGGTGAGAGAACTGAGGGTCCAAAAAGCCGTGTCACTGACTGAAATTGACACTGTTACCATGGGACAGTATTGAAATCTCAAGATAAACAAGTTCATACTGTATAGTACAGGGAACTATACTCAATATCTTGTAGTGACCTATAGTGAAAGAGAATATGAAAACAAATGTATGTATATTCATGTATGACTGAAGCATTGTGCTGTACACCAGAAATTGACTCAGCATTGTAAACTGACTATACTTCAATAAAAATACATACTAACAAAGAAGAAGAAAATGCCTGAGAAACTATTGGTTTTACTGAAATTAAATACTTATAGCTGCTAATTCTTTCGGACATTAAACCCTTCCTTTAATTTTTTTAAAATTGTGTACACAAGAATTCAATTGCCTTTACCTTCCATAGCTCCAAAGAAACCTTTCTGGCATACAAGACAAACTGAAGCAAACAGTCTCTGAAAGGTGACTTAGTGATTCCAATAAGAAGGTATAATCTGATGACAGTTTTTCTTCAATTGTTTGAGGCACTTCTAACAAACTACAATTCAGTTGCCCTAACTAGAAGTCCTAAGCCTGCAAGCTGACCTTTACAAAACTTCCCCAATAGAACCATTCTTTCCTTCTAGAAGAGAGAATTTAAAAATCCTACATACGTCAAAGCTCTTTATCATTTTACACGGGGGCTGCGTGTCATTTTCTCTATGATTTACCTCTGGTTAGTCGGTTGACTCTAGTAATTTTCCAGAACTGTTTCGTCCTGAGGTACCGACTTGACTGAACTATTAAGGCTCAGATCAATCCACCAATTCTGACACTGAGAGAAAATGGGAATAGGAAGGGCTGAGGAGGCCAGCTCCTGGGGACAAGAAGCAAAGTTCACCAAGCAAAGGTCCCCCAAGTGCAAACCTGAACCAGAACGGCACAAACGAGAGGGACAAGCAAAGGGGTCTGAGCTCCAACCGCATTTCCACCTCAGAAATCTTGAAAACGTACATAATACCAATTTATAGCTGTTAAACTGGATGATACTCGTGAATCTGGGACTGAGAATCATTCAATATTTGAAAATTGGGGGGGGGGGAGCTCTGTAAACCGTTAAGCGAGGGCTGTAAAACGTAGGAGTGAATGAAGAAAAGGAAGGCCCTAAGGACCTGACAGGAGACGTTCAGTCCCTGTCAGCGGGCTACCTCAGGAGGAGGAAGAGGGGCTCTTTCCGCCGATCGTTGGCGCGCGAGCACCTGGCGCGACTTCACCCTCACGCTGCGCACGCGCAGCTCGCCGATTGGAAGCTGCGGGCGCGCTGTGGTCGTTGCAAAGCTGGCGGCGGGGAGGGCGGGGCGAGAGCACGTGACTGGGATGCGGCATTTCTGGCCCAATCCGAGGCGTCCGGGAAAGCGCCCTTGCGGAGACTTTCGGGTAGCCCCGGCTCGTCCCGGGTGTTGACCTTTTTTTCAGTCTCCTGGCTTTTCGACTACGCGCTTGAATCTAAGAATCTGGTTTGTTAGAACTTGCTGTATGTCCCGCAAATCAAATTAGGGGTACATTCTAAAGTGGTTGGCGCTTTTTATTCTTTTCTCCGTAACTAGAATGTCATTTCTATGATGTCAAATCTTGCTCTCTCCCCAACACTCTCAAATCCTAGTCCGAATGCTTGAGACTCCAGAATCGCCGGAGGGCGCCCTGTTGTAAAAACAGTCCCCTTAGAAAGAGTAAACTTCATACCTCAGCGGGTGAGGATTAGGGACATTAAGGTAAGAATTTAAAGAGGCACGTATCCCACAGAACTACGACAGATCACTTACCTCAAAGACAGACTCTAAAAGATTACTTTTATTAACGATTTAGGCATTTAAGTAAAATCTACCGCTGTTTATTCTAGGCTGCTATCAAGGATCTGAATTACTGATACTGGGAGATTACCTGCACCATGTGGTTAGTTCGCCCTAGAGGGGTGTGACGGGAAATGAGGCTCCGGAGAAACCTGTCTTAAAGCTGGAGTCCTTGAAATAAGAAGGGAATGGGGTAAAAGCAAGATAAATGAGGCTGAGTTCCAGAGTTTTAATTCTTCGTGCTGCTACAGGCCAGGAACCTTGGCATTGGGAAATCAGGCCGTAGTGCAAAAGGATAAAAATGCCGACTATATCAAAACAATAACGAAGGAAATTTCTCTCCACATATCCCAATATAGATAACTTGGCAAAAATAAGACCCTTCATTTGGAATCCTATTTGGGAAGATTTCACTCGTTTCCTACAAAGAAAATCCTCAACACTGCATAAATGAGTTTGTTCTTAACTCAGTCTATTCTCAGAAACCTGAGGTAGGGCACACAGCTGAAGGCTCTGGACCTGTCCTGCTAGTTGCAGTGTGATTGTACGTGCTGCTTCCCGTGCAAACGCTAGCTTCCTCTCGTGTTGCTGTCATTGGTTCTTAAATATAGTTGATCCAACTGCATTTCCTGCCGTAACACAGATTCTTTTACCAACCCCAGTATTCCTCAATCGCAGCTGTCTACAAATGACATTGAGCTCCACCGAGCATACTATTATTGGCTTATTGGTGCCAAGAGAAGAGGACCCTGGGAGCAAATGCCTCCTACTGGAGAACTCGGTAGCCTTTGTGAGTTAAGTTTGGGGCTGTGGAGTGAGTTACAGCTAAAGTGGAGGGCACAGATCATGGCCTCCAGCTGCAAGATGGTGCAGTGTGAGTATTCAATAGAAGAATTAGAGAAAATAAGGAACTATTTACAGGATCAAAGTCACTTCTTGAACGGCAAGAATGAGTTATTTTCATCAGTGTTATGTGCCTGTTTGGTGGCCTCAGTATTGACCAGTAATGTGGATGTGTCCATTTTATAAGTAACCAGGTGGAAATGATGCCTTAACAAAAATTTAAATTATTTGTAAACATTCTTAAAATTGAAGTCATACTTGCTTCTGATTCTTTCTTAATCGGAGTTGCTGTTATGGGATAACCCTGCTTCAGGGTCTTACCACACATAAAAGTGGCTAGATTTGTATAAAATAATTAAATATATATGTATAAATAAATAAATAAATAGCATATATAGGATATAAAGCCTTATTAAAGATTCTCCTGGAAATCATTTTATAATTTCCATTTTGTGGTATAACCTGTTCTCAGTCAAATTAGAGCTCTTCAGTAAACTAGTAGTAACACAAGTAGCTGCCTCAGACCAAATTACACAAGCCAGGTTCTCAAATCTTAGGCTGATCAGTACATGAAAGAGGAATGCAATAGTAGAATGCTATTATTAAGCAACAGCTGCAGAATACCATGGCATCCAGTACCAGGAACAACAGAGCGGAATTCTCAGCAATGGGAAGCATAAATGTCACATGTTCCAAAGCCTCTCTCTAAAATCCAGAACAAGGAATAAACAATACTTTAAAGTGTTTTTGAATCACAAAATGTTTATAGTGTTCTACCATTTTCTTTAACTGACAGGGAAAAGGCTTCGAATTTTTTAAAGCCATAACCCCCCCCCAAAATACCGTATTAATTTCAATAAATAATTCCTACAATTGAAATACATTTCAATATTTTCCACCTCTCAGGAAGCGGAGTTCCATAATTTAAATATTTTCAATATTAAACTGTAAAAGTCATGAAAGCATGGCATTATACTTGTGCCTTGACTTTACAGATTCCAGAGTCGTTTATGAACGAAACATTTTAAAAATCACTTATCACAGGAGAACTAAAATGAGAGCAGGAAAAAAAAAGTGTGGTTCAGGTTTGATGTACTCAAGGTAAACATGCAATTGTTTGTAATTATATTATCTATGGATTCTGAAAATAAATATTATACAGTATAAGTGGGGACTTTGAGTATAAACTCATTTTAGAAAACTGTTGGTGTACAACAGGTTTATAATCACTTTAGTTAACTATAGGTAATAGTTACTTCAACTGTAGGTTGTAAGTTATTACTTCAAGTCAAAATACAAAAAGTACTGGCTCAATTTGCAACTCCAAAAGTAAAGTCAGTTTTTTCAGCTCCTTGGAAAAAAAGTTAACAAGGCAGATAGTTTAACTATTACATTGTAATGCCTCATATCACATCCAAGTGTTTGAATGTTAACTTTCAAGCTGATTCTTAGTTTTCAAAAAAAAAACCTTCAAAGCTCCCAATGGTGGTGTTCAAAAATGAATGTCATACAGTGAAACTAATCGTTAACAACAAATCTTCAATTTATTTGAAGCAATTCAGTTTCAAAAACTTTAAGTTACAGCAGTCACAGAAAAAAAAAAAACAGGGAATAGTCAGAAACAATAAAAGAATAATTAGGAGTACTGCATTTTTTGTTTGTTTTTAACACTGTCATGGCTTTATTCAAAACACAGTTGCACAAAAGTATTAACTTCAAAGTTTTTTAAGGAGAGTTTGAGGAATTTAACACACTATATACATACTGCCATACAAAGAGCATTAAAATAGGACCAAAAACTTCTACAAAATATAAAACCCCACCCTTACTTATTTGCATGAAAATACCACCCACAAAGCTAAATAAGTCTTACAAAGTTATTTGGAGGCTCTAAGTGTTGTTTTCAAACCAAAGAACTCTAATTCTGATTGTACAGTAAGATGATTGATAAGAAAGTCAATATATAGATTTAATTTTTAAATAAGTATTTGATAATCTGGCATTGCAATGAGAATTCTTAGAGACTAAAACAGGGCATTATAATTGTAAAAAAGGAGTAAAATGTTAGCCTTTTGGAAATTCCAATCCCCCCACTAGACTTATCCCAACAGTTTTATTTCAGTCATTTATGCAGCTCTTTTAGTTTATCCACAAATAATTTCATCATTTTTACTTTAAAACCCCAAGTTATACATTTTAAACTAAAAAAGCAGTATTATACTCAGTAATTTAAATGTATCCCAGTATAGAAGTGTAACATCAATTAATTTGTTGATACTAACTTTTTAAAAACTTACAAATATTCAAAACAAAGGGGAAAATTTTAGATGGCCAAGATTAAAAAAGCAATTGCCTTGAACATGGAGCCTCCACAACAAAAAAGGGAGAGGTACTTGTCTATTCATTGTATTATATTTAGTAGCCATAAAAGGAAATACACACTCACTTATCCCAAATGTTTTTCCTACTTCTGACAGACATCCACTTGAAAACAAACCTCAATTTTAATATTGATATAGTTTCAAATATTTTTCCAACTGTCCAGTATATTCCAATTAAATGCTATTATCTGGTAATGCTTTAAAACTATAAAGAATAATTAAAGGTTCTACTCAGAAAAATTAGAAATACTTCCAGAGTGGTATCTAAATCATTTGGGAAGCTAATCTGACTTGAATTAATTATCAACAGGCAATTGTTCTGACTTTTGAGGAACACTAATGCTGCTTTCAAGAGCCTCCTCTGCTTTTCTTGCTTCATCCTGCTAATACAGTCTGTACATCTTGTCAACCAAGAAAGATTTACAGTAAGCAGAGTCTGTTGCATAAAGCTGTATTGATAATAATATTCATATCTCAGAAAATACTCCATTTCTTTCACTTAGCTTGTTTAAAACTGAAGACAAGTCTGAGAAGGCAGTTGAGGTATAAGACAAAGTTGTCCTGGGTATCCAAAAGTTTCCCAACTCTTTTTTTGAGAAGAGGGAAGGGGGTGAAACAAGAAAGGGAGGTGATCATAAAGGGATCACTGAGAGGAAAACGAAGAATGCACACTTAAAAACAGAACAACTGCTGGCATGTCATGATCTTCAGCTTAAAGAAGAAAGGACTCACCTGCATGTCTCTCAACTCAGTATAAGCAATTTTTCCTTCAAAACTAAACTGCTAGTCACCTGGCTTAAAAGGTTTCAGAAGCCTCCACAAAAGCCATGAACTACATTGTTGAATAGAATCTTCACTATTCTACTCCTACCTCTGAAGCTACTCTTGTGACAAAAGCACCCAAATACCCTCAGCTAAAAAAAAAAAAAAAAAGTTATTGCCTTCAAACTAAAGATCTCTGGGTCACCTCTAAAAAAACAACCAACCAACTTATCATTCAAGAGACTATTTTCATTTCAGATTCCAGCCAACTGTGATTTCAGTTAATTTATAAATAACTTTAAAACCTTATGAATGAAATGCACCATACTACACCTGTGTAAAAGCGATCATGTTTTAATTATGCTAAAAATGACTAATACAGTGAGCTTTAATTAGAAAAATTAAGATTCTAAATAAATTGCTAGGGAATTTCACAATGGGGTCAATGAAAATTTTTCTCTACATACAATATGATCATTAACATACTAGTTAATCTTATTTGGAATGATAAGGCAAAAATAGTAAAACCACACTTTTCCTATAAAAAGTTACACGTTATCTTCTGTAGGGATAGCTATCATACATGAAGAAACAAAGATGTGATCACTCTATTGCACACCCAGGAACATTAGAGAATCTGGTCTTAGAATGATCTAGTCATCTTCTTCCTCTCCATCATCTTCAGCATCTCGTTTCCTCTTTTCTCCTCGAAGACCTTCTTCTTCTGAAAGAGAAAGGGAAAACTATACAATATTTAACAAGTGAATATTTGTTAAGCCACAAAGTGTTGAATGTATCTAGTGAAAAGTTCATGGCATAAGAAAATTATAGTTAAGTCTCCTCTCTGCATTACTTTCAATTTCAGTACTGAAACAGCCTCAATAGATTTAGAAATCCATGTAAAATGACAGCTTGCTATGCACCCTTGTGGCCAAATCATGAAGTACAGATCAGGAAACTAAGGGCATGACATTAATGGAATTATTAGTGAATTTTTAAATTTATTTTGAAAGACCTAGGTAAAGAGAACCAGAGAGAAAAATCTAAAAAAGACATTATCTGAATTTCAACTGTTCTTCTTAAATAAGGTTTCACCCTCTGCAAAATGAAGGGCCCTAAAAAAATAATAAATTGAGCTCATAGTTTCATTATCTCTTCATTCCTATTTTGAAAATAAATGTTATAAGCTGTTTTTCCCATTTAAATGGAATTAATGAATGCCCAAGAAAATTCCTCCCTAAAAAAGGTTTTATACCTTCAAGGCAAAAATCAAAGTGGTCAGTAATGATTTGAATTATAGACTCATTCTTTAAAATCCATGAATAATAGCTTTAACTTTAACTTTAGGATTTTTAAATGGGGCCTATAACTCACCCTCGTCTTCTTCTTCTTCTCCCTCTTCAACATAGTCATCATCATCTTCTTCATCCTTGAAATTCAAATATTCAGTTTGAGAATAGATAAGCTATGACTTGGACTTTTCACTATTTGATAATACATTCCAACAAGAGCAAAAAATTATGGTCATTCTGTGTTCTGACAACCTCTGCCTAACTTATATAGGTCTTTTTTAAAAACCCAACTAAATTTAGTTACTTTATTAAAATAAATTATATCTGAGACCAGCAATATTCAAAAGAACTTTCTGCAACGATGAAAATGTTTTGCATCTGTGCTGTCCAATGCAGTAACCACTAGCCACACGTGGCTACTGAGCATTTGAAATGTGACCAGTGCAAATGAGGAACTGAATTTTAATTTTGTTTTATTTTAGTTAATTTAAATAAACAAATGTTCCCAGTGGCTAATGAACAGAGTACTTTTGACTGTTTCAAAGACAAGTCTTCTGTTTTATAGATTAAGGAAGAAATTACCTGAATCTTAGCCCCTACACAGTTATATGGGTTGAATAAGTCAATCTCTCTGGACTTTTTCCAATCAATGAAAGAAAGTATTCATCTAGAAGGATCTCTAAGTTCCTTCTACATCAAAAAATCTACACATCAAAACAGCAAATGTCAGTAAAAACCACAGTAAAACTTGATCTACAACTCTTGTGGAATGAGTTGTTCTAGACAGCTAAGATTTAAACATAGCCTTGAAACATCATAACCATTTTTCTTCTTTAGCCAATTGGGATAAAATCTCTAAAGTGCACTGCACACTTCTACCATTATATGCTAAACCTAGCAAAACCTCTTTCTTGAGTTCTCATAATCCCCATTTTGATCATGAACACTACACTAATTAGTACATGCCAATTCCCTCAAAGCCTACCAATATATGTAAGGTGCTTTTCTCATTTTTAAAATGACCTTGGCCTCTACTGTATCTTTTCCTAGTTTTTATGCCTTCTCTTTTACTGTCAGTTATTATTCCAATTTTAATCTGCTATGGATTCAGAAAATAGATCAACAAGCTTACCAGAGAACAGAATCTAAAAGAGAAAATAGGTTTAGAATAACAGCTGAACACTCTCCTACAAAGAAAATGTCCTTATACTTCAGCTATCCAGAGACCTTTTACACACTGTCGTGTGCTTAGTTGTGTTCCAAACGGTTGAGTTCTTCTATGTTTGAAAAAAATGGAACCCATCTAGGGTCTTCCCTCCAATCCCACGAAAGTTTACTCCTCCTTAAAACCAGTTTAATTGGCAAATGTCAAGAACCTCTGGGTAGTTAGGAAAAACTTTGATAACCCACCCTTTTCACAGTATCTACAGCCCTATCTGTGTCTAGAAATACAGTACAGAACCTATTTTTCCAGCATTTAGCTTGAACACTAAATTGCGTATTATATTAGAAATTACTCTCATACAGTCAATTCAAACACTAAAGCATTCCAGACCAGAACACCCAAGCTATAAGCAGTACAAGCAATAGATGTGGCAGCAAATAAACTAAGGAATTACAGTAAAAGTCAGGAGAACGTGCAGGCTTACACTAAAGGAAAGAAAAGAAAGGAAGAGAAAAGGGGTAAAGGAGAGAGGGAGAGGAAAAGAATGAGAAAGAAAAGGACATTTTAAACATCTCAAAGCTGCAAAAGGAATGATGAGGATATTTAAATACTTACTGTTTTTTTTAAAACCACTCAAAATACTAATCACACTTATTCCATGATAATTTAGAAAAGCCCAAGTCTAAAAAGCAAATTACTTCTCTGGATTTTGTTTTTAAACAAAACATGATTAATTGATTCATGGTTTTATGCCTTTTTTTTTTAATATCATCTGTTGGATCACCAAGAGACATGCTCTGTAAAGACTACGGTCTTTTCCTAATCAGTGGGAAATAAAATGTTTCCCCATTTGTACTATGAATAATACTAGGACACCAAAATTCCCAATTCTTCTAAAGCCTCCATCCCCATTTTTAATGAAATATACTACAAATACATAAAGTCCTTCTTTATAAATATTAACTCCTTACCTCTGAAGAGCAATTGAAAGAGATAAGACTCAAATAAAAAATAGCTAATCAAGTATCATTTCTATTTCCTTCTAATTTCTTTTTTGAATCTTATATAGTCTCTGAAGCTTCTCTGGCTCTTAGCTGCTAAAAATAAGATTTCATTTTTAAAAATATCCAAATTATCTCATCATGATTGAAAACTTCTGGCCCCTGTTACCAGGTACCACATTGACTTCATGTTGTATGCAATATCTCAGAGATGTTTGCTCTATACTTGACCACGTCGATTTTAGTTAATATTTCCCAATATTCAATGAAATGATTAAATTTGAAACATAAACATTTGCAGTTAGCGCAAGGTCATTTTTAAATTACTTAATACTATTTAGACTTAAAGAGGAATTATTGGCAAAGAAAATAAAAAGTCAACTGCAAAATAACAAGTAAAATAAAAAATTATTTTACTAATTAAAACTTTGAGGAAAATATTCAAGTTGTATGCCGATGTAAATTGAATAGGTTGCCTTTCTCCATGAATACTTAAAATACTTAAAAGTTCTGTTCTTCGTTATTATAAAGCTCCCAACTCACTAAGGCCCCCAAACAAGTTTGTCTCATTTTTTTTTAATTTTTTAAAATTTTGTATAATTTTATTTTGGTGGGAGTGGGGAAGGTAATTAGGTTTATTTATTTTTAGAGAGGGTACTGGGGATTAAACCCAGGACATCATGCATGCTAAGCATCACTCTACCACTTGATATACCCTCCCATAAGTCCCATTTTTTCCTATACTAGTTTCATATTTTAAATGGTATCATATAACTGCTATACATAAAATAGATAAACAACAAGGTCCTACTGTATAGCACAGGGAACTATGCCTTGTAATAGCCAATAATGAAAAAGACTATGAAAAGGAATATATATATATATATATATATATAAACTGAATCACCTATGCTGTATACCAAAAATTAATATTATAAACTGACTACACTTCAATAAAAAATAAAAATAAAGTAGTATCAGAGAAAAATCATTAATCAGTGATATTGCCTATCTAACCAATGTAGAAGTTATTAGAATAAATAAGACTAACAATTTCTAGTCCAAATAAGATACCTTTTTAATAATATTACTTCAAATTATGAACTATGAAAACAAAACTCAATAATTTAACATTAGGAGAAAATAACTTATCTAAACTCCCAGGGGCTAAAGATCATCTGTTCAAGTCAATTGACATTTCCCATGAACCTACTATGTCCTAGTCAGTGTACTACATACTGAGATACCAAGATGAACAGACTGCCCCTGAAGGAGCTTTCTAGTACAAAGTGGCCAAATAAACAAGTTTTTACAAAAGTGCCTATAAGCAACAGACACCTAATCAAGGTTCAAATGTAATAGAGGAAAGACTGATTGTCTATGGAAAATTATAGAAAGCTTCAATAATGAGGCAACTCCAGAGTTGAGTGTTTAAAGAGTCACGAGGCATGATCTGAGTGGTAGTTACAAAAGTATGTACATATATAAAATTTCATGGACTTGTACATAAAATCAGTGCACTTTACATGCTTTACTGTATTTATGTTTACCTGAGGAAAAAAGAAAATAAAGTTCATCAGGGGGCATGGGTAGAAAAGCCATTTCAGATAGATTAAACAATGTATATAGAGATAGGCAATTACAGCTTTGCATGATGATTTAATTGGGTATTGAGGGAGATGAAGCTAGAGAAGGAAGCTGAGGCTAGATAATGAAAGGCCTCGTATGTCTTGGTGGCAACAGGGAAACAAAGGGTTTCAAGCAGGCTAGTGATACCCCATTTGCATTCAGACTACGCAGGCAAGCACTGTGGAGGACACACCTAAGTGGTGACACTGTTCTCAGAGAGACCATGCAGAAAACTATTAGAAAAACATAAGAAATAATTAGGGGAAAAGAGAGTTTTCCTGGGGGTCTACAACGTGCCAGCAACTAGATACTTTACATACATGATTTTTTTAAATCCTTAAAATAACTATATGAGGTTGGTATAAACTCAGTTTTATAAATGCAGAAACTGAGGCTCAGAAACATCTGTAAAATGTTTCCACCTTACCATGCTGCTGAGGGCAGAATGGATTTGAAAGATATCTGGGAGGTAAAATCAGTAGGTATTTGATCATCTGGATGTAGTTTGAACTCGGGGGGCAGTGGGAAAAAAGGCAGGCAGACACACACAAACAACTCTCAGATTTCTACACAACTTACTTTTTGTACTACTTAACCCTATGCCTAAATAATTAATTTTCAGTGCATGTGAGAAGGTCTATTCACCTGAATTTCTTCTTTCATTAAGTATGAGAGGCCCACCTCCTCTTCTCCCTCTCCTAATTCTGAGCCTGCTTCATCTTCATCCTCATCCTCATCTTCTTCCTCCTCTTCTTCCTCATATCCTTCAGGTGGACCAGCTTCATCTTCCTCTTCATCTTCCTCGTCTTCATCTCCATCTTTAAAAATATTTTAAAAGACGAGCAAATGACTGGGCAAATGTTTCTCACTAGTATGCTGATCCTTTTTACCCTGGCCCCTTAAACTTTGAAGTCAATTGGTAGGAAGTATCTCAAGGTGACTTTTTTTTTTTAAGATTTTTCTTTTAGAACATCCACATTTACTACTTGAAAAACATGGTTTCTAAATATTGAAATTTTCCTAATGTATAGATTTTCATCAAAACATTATACGTACTAAAGTTTGTTGTACTTCATGGACACTTCAAAACCTGCCTGTCCATCATTCCATCATTTTATCAACATTATTTATCCACCAAATTTCTTCTTACAAGCAAAAAACTTTTCCGTGACAATGAATATGTGTATGTTCATGTATAACTGAAAAATTGTGCTCTACACTGGGATTTCAAAAAACATTGTAAAATGACTACAACTCAATAAAAAAAGTAAAAAAAAAAACAAAAAAAACTTTTCAACCAATAGTAACAGTGTCCCATTACTAACAACAGCTATTCTGTCATCTGATCTATTAGTCGTCCATTTATCTAAAAATATACATACAAATGTTCTAGAGAACAGTTCCATCACATCCTCTCCCCCCAACCCCACCCCCAAAAAAAACCCATATCCATGAGCAGTCACTCACTATTTTCTCCCACAGCCTTGGCAACCATTAATCTATTTTCTGTCTCTATGAATTCACCTCTTCTGGACATTTCATATAAATGGTGTCATACAATATGTGGCTTTTTGCATCTGGCTTCTTTCACTTAGCAATAAGTTTTCAATGTTCACTCATACTGTAGCATGTATCAGTACTTCCTTTTTATGGCTAAATAATATTCCATTATATGATATAGCACATTTTGTTCCTTCATCAGTTGCTAGACATACGGTTGTTTCTACTTCGTGACTTTTATGGATAATACTGTGATGAATGGGTTTTTTTTTTTAAGTACTATTTTAAAAGTTGCCATTGTTACTGGGTGGTGGTTACACAAGTTTATACAGATATAAAACTTCATGGAGCTTGATATTATAATAATCATTAAACTCCCCAAAGCTATTAGAAATCTGAAAGAATACAGGACTAGAGCTGTGGGTTTTTAAATTTTTCTTGTCTTACTAACATTTTTTTTTTCTACACCTAAATATCCACACCCAATCTAATCTGCTAGCTAGAGTGGAGGCTATAATTGTAACACATTTATAAGCATTAAGAATGATTACCCTCATCATCTTCTTCTTCTGAATCAGGTGCTTCGTTATCCTCCTGGTCAAATCCATCTAAGTATGTGATTTGCTGCAGCAGTTCAAAAATACTTTCTCTATAATCTTCCAGGTTTGTGATCTCACAGTTAAACAAGTCAAGACTCTTCAAATTTTTAAGATTTTGCTGGAAAAGTAAAAAGTTAAAAATTATATTCAAGATTTAAAATATAATGTTACTTTTTAAATTCATGAACCAAAATATACTATGTGATATCAAGTGAATGATTTTTGAATTTTTAGAATATTAGAATGAAGGGTTATTACATCAAGCACAGCCAATTCTCTTAATGAGGCCCAGTACATAAACTCCAGGAAAGTAGGAACTTTGTTTTGTTCGCTGCTTTATCTCTAGCACCTGGCTTAGTGCCTTACTTATAGAAGGCACTCAAAATACTTTGTTGACTGAATTTGTTCATAAATTGGCAACAACAATAACATGGTTTAGTTTAAATCCAAAGTCAAGCTTTTTTTCAACAATTTCAACCTCCTCATAAGCTTTTTTTTTTTTTTAATCAGAGCAACAATTTTCAGTGTTTCACTTTATCTCCTTTTCTTTCCTTCATACCAGGAAACAAAGGAGCAAATAATGAAATAACTCAAAAGATAATCAAGAAAGGATGGAAAAGGGACAGAATTTAAGAAAATCCTGGAAATCTTATTTTAAAACCAGATAGTCAACTCCTGAAGTTGATAATAAAATAAATTTCTCACTGATATAAAAATTTATCTGAATGTTTTACTCCAAAGGAAAATAAACCAGTATCATCTAGATCACAACATACAAGAAATTCGTAAGTTTCAAAAGAGTGAAATAGAAATCAGTAAGATAAGACAAGCAAATCTCAGAAAATTCAACCAAAAAAAGCAAGTCCAGAGACAAACCTTCCCACTTACCAGAGCTTCTACTGTACTGAGATCTTTGATTTTGTTTCCACTCAAGTTGAGGTAGGTAAGATTTGGACACTTCTCTGCCAGGACTTCCAAGCCTCCAGAAATGATATTGTCACTAAGTTCCAACTATATATCCAGCATGGGGAGAAAACAAAGGATGGTGAAGGCTTAGGAAAAATCAAAGATTTTTAAAATATATCAATTTAAAGAAGAAAAACAATTGTAGTTCTCTCCGGCCTCAAGAGATTGTCACAAGTCTTTAATTTCCAATCTCCCACCTACAACCACCAAATAATATATTAAAACCTATATATAATAGGCTTCCAACCCAGGTTTGGTTCCAGTTGTATAAGAGTTGGTTTTTTGTTTTAGAGAAAAACACTTGGTAGAAGTTAAATCTAAATTCATGCCAAAAAGCAATTTCATTATTAAATTTAAATTTCTAAAAGCAGTATTACAGCTGATTTCAAAATTCTATATAACCCTTCTTCTTACCTCTAGAAACTTAGAACCTTCTAATTAAAAGGCAGAATGATCATTTCATTTGGCAAAAAACTGTACAGAATAGACTCCAGCATCGAAATCTTGATGCTTTCATGCCTAATGCCAACTTACCTTCCGAAGTTTATTTAAGCTGGGCAGCCGTGCCAGTGAACTTAGTTCCACATTAGCCATACTCAGAAACTCTAGTTTTTTAAAGGTATCATTCAGGCCCTCAATTTCCCCATTGACACAAAGGCAATTATCAAGGACTAACTCTGTCACCTATAAGAGAGAACATGAATGATTCTTTAGTTTGTAGTCTGTTTAGTAGAAGACTTGGGTCCTGACATTCTGGAAATATGAATATTAAAACCACCAATCCCCTTACATAGATCCTTTTCATTCACACATACACATACACCAAAAAATGAAATACAGTCTCAAGTCATCATAAGTTAACCTTCAAATTTAAATCTGGGCTAAGAAGTTCAATGCCTGCTTCAAATCACCAATAAAAAATTAAAATTGCATAAAAAATAAAACTTTGAAAAAGGTCTCACGTGAAACTTGTTTCTGACCTTCATGAAAACGACTCTTAACATCAGGGTATGCATTTATGCAGTGACAGGATCCCTGGGCTACTGAGAAAGGATTTAAGTGAGCTGCCCTAAAACGGCCGGAGAAAAAAGGAAACTGTTCTATTCACTTTTTCAGTTTAAACCCCATTATCTTCGGTTGATAAGTATCACTATAACTCAGAAATACCTTGTTACCCTTCTGAAGAAATGTTAGAAAGCTTCTAAGACAGCCCAGCTTTCGGATGTTATTTGTTCTGATATGAAGGCCAAACAATATCACCCTCAGAACAATACATCCTTGACAAAATGTTATTTTTCCCCGCCATGCTAGTAGCATTTTTGTGACTACTCCCCATTCTTGGGGGGTGGGGCATGCTGGATCCTCTGTTAGGTCACAGTTGTAGAACAAAACTTTCTGGTAAGGGCCTAAATGGACTTAATCTGAAGGAGGAGGCAGGAAACCCTGGCTCTCCATTCCCAATGCAAAAATATCAGGTATTCTGAGTACTAAAAATTAGCGACAAGGAATGCCACCTTCTCTATTGTAATATGACTTTGACATAATTATTTCAGGAAGCAGAAAGGGCATCATAATCTTTTGAGAGATGAGGAAGCCAAGGCTCAGAGGGTAAGAATGACTGCCTAGGGTCACAAAGTGTATGGCAGAGCTGTGCCTCCCCTCTAAGTCTTCGGACTCCTAGTCTAGCTGAGTGGAGGAGAGAGGGCCACTAGACTTGGTGTCAAAAAATCAGTTCTTCCACTTGAGTAACTTCACTGCCCTGAGACTCCGTTTGCTAACTTGGATTCTAGAACAATACAATCCACCTTACAAGCTAGTCGGAGGGAGGTAAGTAAATAATAAACATGAGAAGTGCTTTGTAAACTGTAAAGGGCTATACAAATACAAGAGACCGTTATTACACCACAGGGGAAGGAGAGGCTGCAAAAAGGCAACATCCGGCACCCCCCCAAAACTGGCAAGGAAATTACTACGGATAAGACAGGTTAAAAACTGGAGGGGTGGGGATCCACTTTTTCAACCCAAGACATAAAAGAGCATTCGAAATATGTGCTTCTGCGACGCAGCTTTTTAAGCTTGATTTTGTTTGTTTTTTCCTAAAGCCCCTAAAGAGTAGGCCCTAGGAAACTTCAGGTTATCTCGGGTGATAGCAAGTTGACTGTTTCCTCCTCCCTGCCTCCTACCAATTCAGGGAAACAGAGACTTTTTTAGAAGTACATAAAGATCTTGGATTTCCACTCTTTACGCCGTCACAGCCCATCGGACAGACCCTACTCATCCTCCATGCTGGTATGCACAAGCACCACCTCCCCCTCGCTGAAAAAATTACATCTCTCATATTGCGATTCTAGGCTTTATTTCAGAGGTCGCAAATAGCAAGACTCTGGACGTTTTCCTCTGCGACCAAAAGTGCGAGGTTCCTCGCTGGCCCTGGGCCCCGCTCTCGAGACCTGCCGCTCCGACCGACGGGAAACCCCACGAGAGGCGGGGACTCCCCAAGGAAAAAGGGGTCGCCTCCCAGCCCGCGTTCCCCTAGGGCCTCCGCCCGGGGCAGGGAGGGCTGGGTGAAGCGGAGGAGGCGCCCTCGAAAAGGAGGCGGAAACGCCTCCCGCCCGACCCCCGAAAAGTTGACCAGGACCCCGCCTCACGTGGCCCCTCCCAACCCCGTCTCTTTAACTAAGGCGACAGCAGCGAGAGCGCATCATTTGGTTTCGCCGAACCCATCTTTAAAACACAAAACTTCTACGACCCATTTGTTGAGTTTTGTGAAGCCATCTCCAGGGATCAAATTCGGAGTTGCGGCCACCACGACACGACACACTGAATTTCGTCACACCGTGGGGGGGGACGAAAGGGAGCACGCCTCGTGTCCTCTCCCCACCTCCGGTCACTACAGCGAGTCCTAAAACTTCCCCGCGACCGGAGAACCGGCGGCTGACCCAGATTCCGCCCGGCGGCTGTCGGCGCGCGCCGCTTCCCCGGGGGAGTGGGCGCCGCCGGCAGCAGGCCGTCCGGATTCCGCGAGCGACCCCAACCCGCGCCCGGCGCGACGTCGTCGGACACCCGGGGGCCTGGAGGCTGGGGGCGCCCTCCCCACCAAAAGAAGAGTTGGCAGCACCGCAGAAAAGTTGGACTAACTTCTCAGGCAACGATGGCTGCAACAGAAGCGAGTGGGTCTTGGGGGGTCGCGCCCACGCCGCCGGCCCCAAGGAGCAGGAACGTGGGGAGTTAAGCGGCAGAGAGGCCCGCAACACCCCGCTTCCCGCCCCCACGAGGCCGGGATGCCTGACTGCAAGAGAGGGGAAAGGGGCTAAGCCCCCATACACACACAAAAACGCCCCTAGAAACTTAAACCCTTCGCCATTTTAAGTAAAAGATTTTAATGATTTAAAACTTAAAATTAAATATTTTCCCCCAGCCCTAACCCCAGGTGGGAGTTAATTCACTACCCCTCCCCACACACCCACCCAGACCCCCAGAAACCCGATCCTCCGAATACAGGGCTGGTGGGGAAGGGGAGGGGGCTGAGTCATCTCACCTCCTCCGGGGCTCTGTCCCTTAACTCCAGGTTAATCCTCTTCTTCATCTCCATGTCCTCCTCCTGCTCTTCTGCTGCTACTCTCCTCCTTTACCCTTTCCTGCCTTTCCCACTACCCCCAACCCTAAAATTTTAGAAGATTTGGAAATGAATGAAAAGAAACGCAAATATTAACGCCCACCACCACCAGATAGGTTGTGGGGGAGAAAGAAGAGAATAACAAATGGAGTCCAAGGAGTTGGGACTCTAACTCGGCTGCCCCTACCTCCTTGTCCACACACTCGCGCGCGCACTCACACGCACACACATACACACACCCGCAGTTCCTTCCCCTTCAATGGCTGCTCGGAGACTGAGCCTCCATGACACGGCACCGCCAACCCCCTGGCCTACACTCCACCCACCTCCCGAACATATTGGTTGATTCTTCAGCATCTCTCTATCCTATTGGGCTACATAAATGTCTATCAGTCTTCAGGGTGGACCTGATCCAGAAATGCTGTGTCTATTGGCTATGACCAAGCGCGCAGTTAACTCCGATAGGTCCAGGAAGGTGTTCGTCCCGGGGAAATGATTTTGAATCCCAATAGCCCCCCTCCTTTTCTTTGTGTAATTGGCGCGCTTTCCCTAGGCAATCGGACGGTTTTGAAGCCTGTTGGATTTGTTTTTGTTTTGTTTTTGTTTTAGTTTTGTCCGTTTTAAATGCTAAAAGAAGGCATACAGCACCCTTCTTACATGCCGAAGTTGTGAGACAGATAATTCAGCACACGGCATCCAATGGCTCTTGACAGTTTTTAGGCACAGCTCCTGCTTTGCAACCGAGGTGCACAGCAATGTGCACATCACATAAAAAGCATGCCTTTATGACACTGTTCTGCTAAAGAGAGGCTTCTGGTGCAGAACCAAAGCAGATGTAACGGTGGTATTTTAACATCCATCATGAAGGACTGAATGATTTGAAAGCAGCTTGGTGAAGTATGATAAGCTAGGCACCTTTAAATAAAACTACCCTGAAGGAATTGTTACTGAAGTAATTGTTGCTGCAATAAACACTAAAGCCTTGAAGGAAAAACAGTGCTGGCCTAATGAAAATCAGACATCAATGCGCATAGAAATGGTACTGCAAAGCCTCTCCTTTTTAAAATCCCTTTGGTTGGTTTCCATGGAAATCTGTAGTTTAAATGCTCGTTTAAAAGTCTGTCAATGTGAAATATAAAAGTGGGATAAGAATGATTTTTTAAAATTTCGTCTTGAAAGTCTAGCTTTTCTTAGTTCTTGCTTAAATTCTGTCCTTTTCATTAACTTATGCCTTTCTCAGGATAAATACCAAAGAAATTCCAGATGATTTGGGGAAGGAATTGGCTGAATTAGTCCAACCTTTCCCAGAGCTGAGTATTTATTTGCTATTTTTCCAGTTTCTCAGGTTAGAGACTTTAGGATTTCTGAACATTCCACCATCACTGCCTCTCCTACCATACAGATAAACGCAGCTCCTCAGATAGGCTTATGTTTAAATTGTAAATATTTGTCAATGGACATTTAGGTTGTTTCCATGTCTTGGCTATTATAAATAGTGCTGCTATGAAAATTGGGGTTCATGTATCATTTTGAATTAAGGATCCCTCTGGATATACGCCAGGAGTGGGATTGCTGGATCATATGGTAAGTCAATGCCTGGATAAAGAATTTGTAGTATATTTATACAATGGAGTACTACTCAACCATAAAAAAAGAATAAAATAATGCCATTTGCAGCAACATGGATGGATCTGGAGATTGTCATTCTAAGGGAAATAAGCCAGAAAAAGAAAGAAAAATACCATATGATAACACTTATATGTGGAATCTTAAAAAAAAAAAAAAAAGACAAATGAACTTATTTACAAAACAGAAACAGACTTACAGACATAGAAAACAAACTTATGGTTACCAGAGGGGAGAAAGAAGTAGGAAAGGATAAATGGGGAGTTCGAGGT
Organism: Camelus ferus; assembly: GCF_009834535.1. Lineage (NCBI taxonomy): Eukaryota > Metazoa > Chordata > Mammalia > Artiodactyla > Camelidae > Camelus > Camelus ferus. Next base: position 25,134,466 of record NC_045716.1, on the reverse strand, counting down.
TTGCAGGTACGAAATAATACCTATATATAATAGATAAACAAGCTTATACTGTATAGCACAGGGAACTATATTCAATATCTTGTAGTAACTTAGAGTGAAAAAGAATATGAAAATGAATACGTGTATGTTCATGTATGACTGAAGCATTATGCTGTACACCAGAAATTGACACAACATTGTAAACTGAGTGTACTTCAATTTTAAAAGTATATACAAAAAATGTAAATATTTGGTATTTGGCAAGTTAAATACTTTGAAGGAAAATAAAATAGTGGTTGTCTTTTCCTTGCCAAATGTTTCCCTTGAATTCCCTGAAAATGAAATTTTGTGAAGATGAAAACAAAGGGGGAGAGCTTTGGGTATAAAATGACATTGGAGGAGGGGGTATATGGAGTTAGTCAAATTTGTTTGTTTGTTTGTTTTAATGCAGGCCAAAGGAAGCCAGGATGACATAAAACTGAACAAAAATGAACTGAGGAACAGTTCAAGGAAGAATTTAAAGAAACAGGAGAAGGGGGAAAAAAGGCTACAAAGAATCCTGGAATTACCAGCTTGGGAAGAATGCCTGTGTCCTGATCCCATCGGCCATTGCAAAGTCTGGAACTCTGGAATGGAATCCCAAAGAGAGTTCAGGGAAGGAGATTCATATTTGGGAGTTATCCATTTACAAGTGATAGTTGAGCACATGAGAAAAAAATAAGATGTCCACAGAGAATGTATATAAGGAGACTATCAGGCAAAGAAGAGCAAAACATGGTTATGGGGAGAAAGAGGAATTGCCTACCAAGGTTGTCCAAAAAATTGAGGAGTAGTAGGAATTAAGGAGGTGAATTTGAGGGGAAAAAAATGTGTGGAAGCCAAAGAGTTTCAATGAAGAGATGATTATTGGGGTTAAATGATAAGGCTTTTGTATCAGAGCACAGTAAAGAGAATGGGAGAGTAGGCTGGAAATACTGAACGTGATGAGCCAGATTGGAGGATGTAGCTTAGTATGAGAATCAGTGGGCTGCTTCTTCCTTACTTCGGAGGTTTTCCTTCTTGCAAAAAGAGCTCCGTTAGTGTTAATGGGGCCTCTCCTAGCCCTTTGTTCATCCACCCTAAGTGGCATGTTCCATGTTGCTCCATCCTCCATGCTCCTGGGAGAGGGAGCCTGTTTGTCAAAACACACGTTCTGCTGTGCTCCTCCACACTGACGTCTGCCCCAGTCCTGGCTGCCTGATTCTGAGGTGCAATCAGCAGGCCCATTGACTCTCACACTAAGCTGCGTCCTCCAGTCTGGCCTCTAATAGTAATAAAGGGGAGATATTGATCTCCAAGTTTACTTTTTGCTTTATTTCTACACTTGTTGGACTCCTGCACAAAGAAGAAGTGCTATTATTGGGATCCCCCTCAGAGATCCCATTAGACTAGAGGTAATTGTCTTAGCAGAGGAGAAAGTTGAAACCTAACTGCCTGCAGGAGATTGACAGACAGCCCGATTTACACTGTAGAACTCCACAAAGCTGCTGAATTTGGAAGCACTAAGAACCCTTGAAGATGAGGATGAGGGTAGAGCTAAAACAGAAGAAATAGTAAAGGTCATATTAAAAGCAACTAAATCCTCTTCCCAATGCTGGCCCACAGAGATCAAAATAAAGTACTCTAAACTCGGAGGCAGAAGGCATAACTAAGGCCAAGTTAGATGTAATGAAAACTGAGAGAAAAATGAAAAATTTGTATTTTAGTGAGAACTTTCCCCAACAAACCAACCCCTTCCTCTCCTCCACTCGTCTTATAATTGGATGTAACTTCAGGTAAAAGGTTGGAAGTTTCCTCTCTGGAGAAACTGACCAGTCTAAGACAGAAGTCCAGAGATACTGACAAACTGGTAGGAAATGGCCAGATATCTGTTCTGTCCCCTCACCATGCAATCTACCAGTCAACAAGCTTCCATACATAATTACACACACCTTTTAAGTGTCTCACTCTTCAATGTGAATCCATAGGTAAGAATCACCAAATATTTAGAAAAGCTTTTTCACATAAAAGAAGAGCAAAAAAATAAACAAACTGGAAAAAATGAACCCAGAAGAAACAGACAGGGCTGGAAGCAGAAGAAAACAATTTTATGAAGCCTAAGTTAAGGGGTGGGTATGGCTCCGTGGTAGAGCATATGCACAAGGTCCTGGGTTCAATCCCCTGTACCTCCATTAAAAAAAAAGTTAAAAAAGAAAGCCTAAGTTAATATCATAAAAGATGATATATTCATGAAAATAAAAGAAAATGCAATAAGAACATTCTCAGAAGAGCTTATGAAAATTAAAAATATGAATGCAGAACATAATAATTCAATAGAAAGGGTAAAAGATAAAGTCGAGGAAATCTCCCTGAAAGTAGAACAAAAAGCAAAGAGATGGAAAACAGAAGAAAAAAGTCAAGAGTATTAGAGATCAGTCCAGAAGATTCAACATACAATTAACAGGAGTTTCAGAGAAAGAAAATATATAAAACAAAATTATTAAAGAAATCACATGAGAAAATGTCCCAGAGCTGAAGGATATAAACTTCTAGACAAACAAGCCTACTCAGTATCCTTCTAAGAAATAAAAAAGACCTACACCAAGATACATTGTCATAAAATTACAGGAGACTTAGAACAAAGGAAAGATACTTAAAAGCTTCCAGGGAGAGAGAAGCCGGTCTAATTTACAACTGGAGGATGGAGGGCTCCAAGACGAATATTCCTTTTAAAAGTGTTATGACAGATTACCTTGTATCTTTGAACACAATGAAAGAGGAATTACATTTTCAACAGTGAGATTAGAGATGAATAAGCAATTATAAAACCAAAGCAAAAAGAAAAAAATTATCATTATCAGTTCAAGGGAAGATTAAAAGTTGTATGAGAAAGGAAATATAATACACTGCTTGGCTCAGCTATAAGTATTAATGACTTAAATGCTGAATGCTGATTTAACTAAAATTGTGATGTAATCATTATATCAGGAGGATAGAGTTAAAAAAATGTGTTAGGGAGGGAGTGTTGTGTAAAAAAGGTAAATCCTTATCTTTTATAGTTGGAAGTTAGTAGATAATAATATCTAAAACTGAAAAATCAAGAAATAGCAGTATAAACATATTTTTGGAAGTTTGGGCTTATAGACTGGAAGAAATAGTTTAAAATTTGCAGTGACTGTCTTTAGTAAATAGAATCAGATGTGGGGAAATAGTGCTTTATTTTGAATTTTATTGATCTATTTGACTTTTAAAATTATGTACATTACTACTTTGATAAGAATAAAAATTAAATTTAAAAATAATATGAGGGAGCTAACAACCGACTTGTGGACCTTCTAGAAACACAACAAAACATATTGAGTGAATCAGCTGTCTTCAGACTGATACCTGCTTTTCTTATTCTGTAGTAGAAGCTAAGAATATAGGCATATTTGCTGTATAGAAGTTTGGGGTGCCAAATCCATACTTACAGTTACAAGACAGAGAACTTTTTCAATGCACAATGCCTATAGGCAATATTGGTATCCTCTTCTGCATGTGTTTCAAAAAGTATGTTCCTCTGTTTCTTTATTTTTAAATACAGTTAGATTTTTGCCAAGGCTATGTTTGTATTTCTATCTAACTTTAGTTCAATCAAGCCAATGGCTTCCACAAAGTACTAAAAGTAAAGTCTTAGTAATCAAAGAGTTGAATGCAATCATGCTGAAATATATTAAAATTTATTAGAAGCTGGGTGGCTGGTGCAACGTGGTCTGTTTAATTGAGGTCTTCTCCTGCTTGATTATTTAAGCTATTTTGACAAGCAGTATTTTTGCATTACCATAAATTGTTTTAGTATTGTGATTTCTTATAAAATAATGGGTTTACTTTCAACATGTGTATTTGAAGAGCTTGCTACACTCACTAATGTAGACTTTACTCATTTTTAAACCAAAATTTCCTTCAAAAGAACATATCTCTCACTTTATACTAAAAGTACATGTGAAGATAGGGTTCAGAAATTTATGGCAATGTAGTTTGGTGCAGCCATTGTGAAACAATTTGGAGATTCCTCAAAAAGCTAAAAATAGACTTACCATATGATCCAGCAATCCCACTCCTAGGCATATTTCCAGAGAGAACTCTAATTCAAAAAGATACATGTACCCCAATCTTCATAGCAGCACTATACACAATAGCCAAGACGTGGAAACAACCTAAATGTCCATCAACAGATGACTGGATAAAGAAGCTGCAGTATATTTATACTATGGAATACTACTTGGCCATAAAAAAGAATAAAATAAGCCATTTGCAGCAACATGGATGGACCTGGAGATCATCATTTTAAGTGAAGGAAGCCAGAAAGAGAAAGAAAAATATCATATGATATCACTCATATATGAAATCTAAAAAAAGAAAAGAGGAAAAAAAAGAAGAAAAGAGAAGACACTAATGAATTTATCTACACAACAGAAACAGACTCACAGACTTATAATAAACAAACTTATGGTTATCAGGGGAATAAGGGTAGAAGGGGATAAATTGAGAGTTTGAAATTTGCAAAAACTACTATATATAAAATAGATTAAAAAAACTCTTCTGTATAGCACAGGGAACTATATTCAATAACTTGTAATAAGCTATAATGAAAAAGAACATGAAAATGAATATATATATATGACCAAAACATTATGCTTTATGTCATAAATTGACACATTGTAACTGCCTATACTTCAATGAAAAAAAAAAAAGAAATTTAACCACGATACAGGTAATTTTACTTCTGTGTGATAGCTGGAAGGTCACAGGGAGAGAAAAATGCTAAATTTTTACCTAGTTGGGGAACACCAGTTATAGGGTCCTTTGCTTATCTCTCCAAAGAAAGAAGAGAGTGACAACTTGTGTGTAAACTATTGGAGGAGCCTTTAACCTTTAAAGAAGGCAATATGGCAGTAAATAAAGCAAAACCCTTACAAGTACACACCTCAAATTAAAACCAAAATGCAATATCACTACACACCAGTTGGAATGGCTACTTTTTTTTAAGTGACAATGTCAAGTGCTGGAGCAACTGGAGCGCTCATACGTTGCTGGTGGGAATGAAACAGTGCAACCACTGAGAAGAACAGTTTGGCAGTTTTCACAAAGTTAAACATACACTTACCACACAATCCAGCACTAGGTATTTACTCAAGAAGAATAAAAATGAATTGAATGTTTATACTGGTTTTATTCACGGTTGCTGAAAACTAAAAACATCCCACACGTTCTTTAATTGGTGAATGGATAAACCATGTACAACTACATAATAGAAAAACTCAGCAATAAAATGTAGCAAATTCCTGATATGCAACAACATAAATGAATGGTAAATGAAAGAAGCCAGATTCAAAAGACTACATGCTGTATAATTTAATGCATAAGACATTCTGGGAAAGACAAAATTATAGGAGCAGAAACAGATCAGGAATTATGTGGGGTGGGGTGATCAATTGTTCTATGTCTTGATTATGATGGTGGTTACAGGACTGTACACATTTGTCAAAACTCAGTACTCTACACCGAAGTGGGTAAACGTTACTGTATGTAAATTACACCTCCATAAACCTGACTTTAACAAAAGGAATGAGTCTGAAGTTTTTCATAATAGAGTTTTTTTAAGTATATACCCTCTTGCAATTCTACTTCTAGAAAACAGTTGGACAAGTGTGTAAATATACATGAACAAAAATTCTAATTGAAATATTGTTTGTCACAGGTAAATATCTACCAGTCCAAAGGTAGAGAACTGGTTAAATACATTAGGTTTCTTCTCTATAACACTATGCAGTTTAAGTTGCTGATAGGGATATATATTTATTGACACAGAAGAATGTTCACAAATAGTGTCAAGAAAAAAGTTATAGGTCAATTATATATATAGTTTGGCCCTATTTTTGTAAAAAATACAGTATTTTTACACACAAAATATATGTATTTAGATACAGCTTCATAGAAAAAAGTTTGTAAGATATCAGAATGGTAACAGTTATTATCTCTAATTGGAAGAATTTTGAGTGATGTTATTTTTATTTCTTTTTTGCTTTTTTATATCTCTTATTCCTCTAAACTAATCAGGTATTACTTGTAAAATTAAAAAATAATAATTAAGAGGAAAAGTGACAAGCCATTGCTAAGATCTGATGTTCTCTACCATTCCAGAGCCAACTCCAGTATTTCCTTTTTAATTTTTAAAAAAGGAGCAAAAAAGTCAATTTTTCCCAGTGTGCATGGATTTGCAACCAGCCTGCAACAAGGCTTCTTAAATAAAATATGTGTAACATGAAATAATAAGCATATTTGATAGTAGAAAATGGGGAGAATGCAGGATCTAGGAGCTCATTAATAACTGCATTTCACTTTTGCAAGTGTTGCCTTAGAAATGACTTGAAGCTTTTTAAAAAAAGAAGGTTATTTTGGTTTTATATTTGGATTTCCTCCTCAGAGCTATGCCTCCCCACCTATTACAGGGAATTAACTGAGGCAGCAGCAGCCAGGACCAAAAATTTCTTCTATTTTTTTTCAAACGTTTTTGATCTTGTTTTAAAATATCTTAAATTTTAAGTGATGGGTCTGTCAGAGCCTGATTCTTTGTCCTAGTACTATTTCTCTATGACCCCGGCAAAGTCACTTTATCCTTCAAGGCTCATGCCCTTTTAAGAAAAATGTATAGATATTTTGAAGCAAATAAAATGCCAATGAAAGCACAGCAGGATCCTTCACTTTAAGGTTTCAAAGAAATCCAAATCATTTGTCACAATCTGATCTGAGAACAGACTTATTTGGGGGATGATTAACCTAGTAATAAGCTACCCATCATCACAAGATTTCGCTATCTTGTCCTCGGATTTCTAGTCCTATGGCAATTCAGACATAACAATCCATTCAAAAACAAAGAAAAAAGTATCTTTAACTGGAATCTTCTCACTATTGCAGGGAAGTGGTATTAAATGTTAATGTCCTTTGCTTTTGTTGGTACACAACCTTCACCTGAGTTAGATGAATGGTAGGGAATAAAAAGAAAAGGGAGAAGCCAGGCAGAATGAGGCAGCCACCAGAACAGATGGGACAAATTATTACCCTTCCAGGGCATCATGATAGCCATTATCTTCCTCCTTGCAAAGGAAGAAGCTTATTAAATATATTAAAGAGAATCCTGCTTTGACATAACTTATCCTTTGGTGTCACTCTCAGAGACAGTGAAGCATGGGTCTGCCTGCTGAGGAGTGGCAACTTTTATGTTCTTACATATAACTATGGGACCTGATTATGGACCCATCTTGTGGAAATATTGTTGATATCGGGTGAAGAAAATCTCACTAATTGCCCAGCCTCCTTGGTTCCCCTAACACTTTGTTCTGCCACTCTTTTGAACTTCTCACTATTGTAGTCTAGTAACTGGGTAAGGTATCTGCATCCTCTATGAGACTGTGAAGTTCTTGAGGGCAGGAGTTTGTCTCATTAATTTTTATTTCTAGGGCCTGCCATGGTGCCTAGCACCTAGAAGTGCTCAATATATATTGAGGCCTGTTGCTTACCTCTGCAAAAGTGACTGCAAAGAACAATTCCAGATATCTGGAAGCTCTGCAAAGAATGGCAAACCCCTTCCTGCCTCTGCTTCTCCAGCTGGTGTAGAGCATTGATTCTCAAGTGCGGTCCCTCAGACCAGCACCATCAGCGTCATTTGGGGACCTGTTAGAAATGCAAACCTCTGGACATACCCCAGGCCTGTGGAATCAGAAACCATGGGGCAGAGGCCCAGAAATCTGTATTTTAACAGGCCTTCTAGGTGATTCTGATGCACAATGGCATTTGAGAACCAATAGGAGAAAGTTCAATGGCATCTGTGTCCTTGTCCTGGTTTAGCTAAGTAGCTATAAGACTAACCACGGGAGGATCCCTAAATCCCTCAAAACTCAGTCTTTCAGGGAATGACAAGGGAGTTGGAAAGATGCCTGAGGACCCTTTCGGTCTAAAATTTTGCAAAATACCAAAGGCAGAAAGAAAGTTTTAAAAAAAATGGTCCAATAACTAGATTCATTCATTCAATCAGCAAATATTTACATACTAGGCAGTGTTGTGAGCATGAAATCAATGCGTGACACAAAGTTGCTCCTTTTTAATTCAAGTTGAAACATTTCAGACCACAAACTTTCACCTGTCTTCTGTCTACAAGATTCTCATACTGCATCTGTCATGCAATGTGAACTGGAAAACTGAGAAAATGACCCAAAGAGTTCTGACCACCCCCCTCCCCTCCAAATTACTTTGACTTTAAATCTTGCAAGCTTTTATGTTTCCTTACGGGCCTTCAGTACCAGTGTGTTAGAAGACAAGCACGTGATAATAAATGTGATTATCAAAATAGACTATCTCTGGGTCTACATTACACAGGGCACAAAGTTGCTTGCTTTTTCAGGAAACTGAGTCCATCCGATTGTCTTCTCATTGATTCTCTTTTCCCAGCAATCAGTCACCAGCTGTTCTGCTGGAGTAAGTCCCTACGTTGACCAAACTTCTTTCCTTTTGATCGGCCTCCCTCCATCACTGAATTCTCACTTACCCCACCACACAAACTCAGAGCACTTACTGGGTTCCTGTAAAGTGTTTTAAACTATTTATGATATTTGGTGAGTTTAAATATCCTTTTTTAAAAGGATCGTTTAAGAAAAAACAAACCAAAAAACTCACTACACACGGACACCTTTGATTCTGACTTGTTCACATTTCACTGCATTTGAAAGGACAGGAGATGGCGCCAGAAGGCAGCAGAACGCCTTGGTTTTAGTGGGGTTTTAGCCAATCCCAGCGTGAGGAATGCGCTGGAGAGGGAGCAGTACGAATTGAAACAAAGGCGGCAGAGTTTGAGTAGTGACTAAGGTAGAGCACAGTGAGGGGCGGGGGTAGGGGAGGGAGATATTGGTGTTTTTTTGTTTGTTTGTTTGTTTGTTTAACATGTAAGGATTCTCTTGACACTACTCCAAATCAGCCTGGTGACAACAGAATTACCCACAGCTGAGCCAAAGATGAAAATAAAGGCAAGTCCCTGGAGTTTGCCTCCTTTCCTCCTCTCTCCTAGAAACTGAAGCCTTTGTCCACTTGGGAAACACGAGGGCCTGGAGAAGGTGCTGATTTGGGGCTGAGACATCTTTGTGAAACAATGTTCAGTAGTGTAGACAAAATCCCAAAGCCCACCAGCAGGGAAACACTTCCCAGAAGGAATCACATACAAAACATTTTGAACTAAAATTTGGAAAATTAAAAAAATTCATAGACAACCAGGAGGTGGCGCCTGGCAAGACCTGCTACCTGCCTTGGGAAGCTGCATCGCAGCCTCAGATCCTCCGCGGGAACTCTGTCCTGGAGGAGGTCATTCTGTCCAAATCGCTTCTTTCCTACCATGCAAAAGATGTCTCTGCTTTCTTTCTTTATTCTGTTCCTCTGTGTTAACTATCCTGATTCTCAGGAAGTCTGATTTATGCTTTAAGCCTTTTATCCTTCTTAGGTGGGATGGTTGGGGCTTTGGGGGAACCTCAAAACATAAAACTAACCTGGAAGGAAAAACTAATTTGGAGCGTGATGAGAGAATCAAAAAGGAAATGACATCTGCAAATGGCTTTGCTTTGCAGATTAATCACAGTAGACAGAAAGGCATGGCAGGCTCCTGCCTCTGCAGGAGCTGATGATTTAGTACATGCATTATTCTGTTCACTTGGCTTTTATCCTGCTCCCTAATTTAGCTTTTGCTCCCTTTGTTTTGGCTATTTATTGTTACTTGGCAGGAGCAAGGAGGGCAGAGGGAGCTCAAATGGGTGCATCCTCCTGGCTGTGACTCTGAAGGGTATGGAGCAGAAAGGTTCCAACGTCTGGCCTGAAGTTATCTGAGTTTCACATTCTGTAATGAGGGATTTAGAATGTACATTCCAATCAGGATTTCCAGTCCCATGAGAGAATAAACACCAGCCCACATTCCTGAGACATGGCAGCCTCTCTGCTCCACTTGCCCAAGTTCTCTGGTGGCACGTTCCACTCAGTCCCAAAAGCCCTGCCTCAGCCCTTTGTTGGGTAGGAGGGAAGACCCTGGGCCCCTCTCAACTGGATCACATGGTCTCCCTCTGCTCCCTCCCCTCTCCTCTGGAGTCTGCCTTTTTTTGATGGGGTTAGTGATTGTTTCTAAGATCTCCCCGTCACTTTTCCTGCCCTGGTCTCCCTGCCAGGGGTCAGTGTCCTCTTCAGTGACAAAAGCCGCCCTAGATCTGGGCTCCCTGGGGAGGGAGGTGGCTGGGTCTGGCAGTTGGAGCCGCTGTCTCTCCATGGTGCTGCTGTAGCCCCTCCCCCTGCTGGGCACACAAATGGGCTTTATACAGCAAACAAAACCACCCCCCACCCAGGCCACACAGGCACGTGGACCCAGGCCTCACCGTGGGAAGGGGGTGGTGACAGGCGCAGGAGAAAGAGATTCGCTCCAAACAAGTTCTCTTCGCCTCACTTCTCTTCCACAAGCCAGGTTTTAGTCCTTGACTTCCTACCCTCCACCCACTCCCTGTCTCCCAGCTCCTCCTGGTTACCTCTCTCCAAACTCTGGACTTTTCCTATTCCAGGGCAGCTCAAATCCTGCAGGGGATTGGGAACAGGTCCTCCCCGCAGCTGCCCCACATCACCCAGGGAAGGAGTTGCTCCTCAGAGAAGCCAGATGGGGAATGAGTGTCTCCCTGAGGGGGCTGGATGGGACCCCAAAGGGCTGAACCCCAAACCTTCTTTTCCTGCCCCTGCCCACTCCAGGGGACACTGTTGCTTCTCAGCAGTATCTGTGTGAATAGCAGAGGGAGGAAGAGCTCACCCTAGCTGGGCTCCTGAGCCAGGGCCAGGGCTCCGGTGAAACCCGCTGCTTGCTCTGCAGGGCCATCCTGCATGCTTAATCGGCTATTTAAGGAGCTATTCGCCAGCAACCCAGGCCACCCCCCTCCCCACGTACACCCGTCCAGAGCCACCTTAAAAGCAGAAGGCAATTGTGAAGTCGCTGGCCAGAAAGTGGAGTGAAGACTGCAGAGGGAGATAAAAAAACAGAGGGCAGAAAGAGAGGCAGCAAGACTTGTCCTGGGAACCAGAAATTCACAGTACCCCACTGAAAACCAAATCCCCTGGCAGCCCACAGAAACAAAAAAAAAAAACAACCAGAGAAAGAGATCAATACACTCAACTCCAGGAACCTCCTCTTCTCTCTCTCTCTCCCTCTCTCCCCACACCTCCCTCTCCCCTCCACCTCCCCCCACCACCCCGCCCTAGTCCTCTTGTCCCCTAGTCCCCAAACTCCCAGTACCTTGTGCTCCTTCCGAGGATACCATGTTGCTTTTCACCCTCCTGCTAGAGGTGATTTGGATCCTGCCTGCAAACGGGGGTAGGTACCTCTGGATGTCTGTGTGTCTGTCTGTGCTGGTGTACACATGTCGCCATGCATGCTTAATGGAGGAGGAGGAGTGTAAAAGGAAGCCTAGGGGCTAGAATAATAGGCTCAGGGATGGAGGGGGAAAAAGGAGTGGGGAGGAAACCACTTTCCTCCTTTTCCCTTTGCTTTTCCAGCTTTGCCGTTCATGGGGATGGGGGGCGAACTGGCTGGGGGCAGGATGTGTACACACACCCTGCGGGAATCACTTTGCAGGCTACAAAGTCTCTCTGGAGCTCTTTCCCCCACTGCCCTAGTCCCAGGCAACCCTCCTGGCCTTCTTTATTTACAAACTCATCCAATTAAGGAGCCAAAGAGGCCTGCAGTGAAAGAAAAGAGGACTGATTTGGGGCGGGGGGGGGAGCACATACCTCCTAACTCAGACCCTGGTCCCTGACTATAAGCCACGTGGCCAAAGTCCCCTCTTGGTTCTCTACGTGGCAACTAATTTCTCAGCTTTTTTCCTGAACGTAGTAGCAATAATAGTCAACATTATTGGGCTCTTTACAGTTGACAAAGGACTTTCAGGAGCTCCCAGGAGAGGAGGAGGGACTCTTGGGGGAAAACAGGCGAAGGTGCTCCAGGAGTGTCCCCAGGACTCCCACCCCTCATTTTTGTGCTCCTGTGCTTAGCACAGTATTCGGCACAGAGCTGGTGTGTAGTTAAGATGCGTTGGAAGAACAGGGTTGGGGGTTGTCTAGAGGACAGAAGGGGCATTGCAAAGAGGATGACGGGGGGCACCAAGCCAAGGAGAGTTGCAAATTGCACCTGAGGAAAAAGAAAAAAATTGGCAAAGAGGAGGAAGAGATGTAGAACTAGTGTGTTGAAGATTTAGTGGGAGGGAAAGGACAAGACAGTCGGCCTGCCCAGAACCAGGGAATTTGAGTCATTGAGGTGTCCCACTGAGCTGGTGAGTGAGAGGCAGCCTCCAGCCCTCCCTTGGGCTGCTTTTCAGAATTGTCTGAACCAAGGGATGGGCCAACAGAAGAGCCCGATGATGAGATCAAGGATATCTTAGAAGTCTGAGGAATTTAAGACAATAAGAGAAAGGAAAGAATGTATAATTTTTTTCCAAAGGTCCTAGCAATGTGAATAATACAGAGACAACCTGCCAGGACGCCTCCCTTTCCTCTTGAAGCAGTTTGGTCCTGGGTCAGTGCTGGGCCAGCAGACCCCCGGCCTTTCAGCCCAAGACAGGACTGCCCGAGAGCCTGGCATGTGACCCAGCTGGCAGCTCTCTTCTCCACACACAATGCTTAACTTTCATCCTGTCCCTGCCAGCCTGCTGCCTGTGCCCACCCACCACCCTCAACGTACAGTGGACCCTGCCCGACTCCCACCTTCCCTAGCCTTCTGACAGTCTAGGGAGCAGAGGTTCCTGGTGATGTGAAAAGTTTCCTTTAGAGTTACTGGGACCAGAAGGAAGAACTTACATGTTAATTTTCAGATCAGTGCCTTGCTTCTTAAAATGCTTCAAAGCAAAGGAATAATGGCTCTCTCCCCTCAGCAGCACCACACCAACTCTGAACTTCTTTCCCCTCCTCCCAACTAGTCCCTTTCTCCAAGCTCTCTGCCTACACCCTCACCTCAGCCCGATCTTCTAAGGGTTAGATTGGCTTGGCACTGGCTGTAGAAAAGTGAGGGTTGGGCATTCTGCACATTTGGATCCAGGTTAATTTTAGTCTCCTGGCTTTATCTCTTTTCATTTCTCCTCCCTCTTTACTCAGCGAGCACAAGCGCAGCCTGGCTGGTGATTGTAAATAGGCCCCCCGACCTTTCCACTGAGGTGTCCAGTTTCAGGGCTTCCTTTGGGAAGTGCTGGAGCAGAGGGAGGAGAAAGCGCAGAGAGGGAGGGGCAGTGGAGGAGGGCTGGCCCCAGGCCGCGCTGGCTGTAACTCAAATTACTCTGCTTTGCAGGTCAACACTGGACATATGAGGGTGAGAGCCGAACCCAAGGCACACTGCCCCTCTTCCATACTGGGGCCTCTTCACCTGGTGGGAAGACTCTTGTCACGTGGGTGGGGAGGCTTCTTTTAGCTTTCACCCTAGCTCCTCCCTTCCAGTCTCCCCATGCCCTAGCTTTTGCATGTATGGCTCCTAGCCCTATTCTAACCATCAAATCCCACACCTCCTGATACAGCAGAAAAGCCAGTTGTGTCCTCAGTCAGTCTGTGTGGGAATGAGGGAGCTGGAGTGGAAAGGGGACTGGGGTGGGGGAGCACCCTGAGCTTAGCTGCCATTCTCCTCCTGGCTCTCTTTCTATCCTGATCGATCCTCCCCTCACCTGCATCTGTAATTGGGCCAGAGCTTGAGGTCAGGGGTGAGGAAGAGACCAGCCAGACCGTCTGCAACCCTGGCAGAAGTGGAACTTGAATCCTTTGAGCTTTTGATCAATAACTCAACCAAATTCCAAAGTCAATACAAGGTCCAGGGCAAGAGCAAGAAGTGAATGATGGAAGGTTAGCAGATCTGGCTCTTAAGGCCACTTGATGGGGACCCTAAAGAGACCCTATCTCTCTGGGATCATTTCCTTTTCCCAGTTTTCCTGCTCCTACTCAAGTCCCACCTCTCTGGGTGTGCAGGCTTTCTATCCATCCCCTCTTCCTTTCATTCAGTTTCTTATCCTCCAACAAGAGGACAGGTAAGTAAAAGCCACTGCTCCCCATGTATCAGGAGCGCTGGGGGGCATCACTGCCTCTGGGTGCGTGAAGGGACCACAGCAGCAAGCCCAGCAGGGGGTCCCACTTCACCCAGCCCTGCACAGCTGGGGGCTTCACCCAGGCTGGACGGAAGTGCATTTCTGTCTCCACACGGGTTTAGCTTGGTGGGGGGTTGCTGAAGGGTGGCTGGGGCAGGAGGGCAGGACGAATGTCTGTGGTAACCCCCACCAGGCCCACATGGTCAAGACCATTGGCCAGCCTCTTACCCTGAGTGTGGAAGCAATGCCCAGTCTCCCATCAATATCCAGACAGACAGTGTGACTTTTGACCCTGAGTTGCTCGTTCTGCAGCCCCATGGATATGAACAGCCTGGCACCGAGCCTTTGGACCTGCACAATAATGGCCACACAGGTAAAAAGCCCAGGCCCCAAGGAGATGTAAACTCCAGGTCCAATCTTAGGAGTTTAGGGGAGGAATCCTCCTAACCTCTAGATTCTCAGAAGGCTTCATCTATAAATTTGGAGACATGAGAATGGGGATGAGGCTCCTGTAGCCAAAGGTGGGAACTGTGTGTGTACAAGCAAGCTCTGCTGGTGGGTTAGTGTCATAGCATTGACTTGATATTCGCTGAGAAAGGCAGAGACGTGCTAGAAAAGCAGTATGGGAAAGCCTATGGGAAAAACTGGGTGCTGGGGGGGAGGAAGACAGAAAAGGCTGGCCAAGTCTCCCAAGAAGTGGTGGCAACCCAGGGGCTGGAATGTATCCACATTCTTCCACCAACCCAAGCTCGCTCTCTTTCCCCCACAGTGCAACTCTCTCTGCCCCCAACTCTGTATCTGGAGGGACTTCCCAGAAAATATGTAGCTGCCCAGCTCCACCTGCACTGGGGTCAGCGAGGATCCCCGCTGGGGCTCAGAGCACCAGATCAATGGCGAAGCCACAGCTGCAGAGGTACCAGGGAGCAAAGCCTGGACTATGACACAGTGACAGGCATGGTCAGTGCGGGGGAGAGGAAGAATCCACAAACTAGGAAAAGTCACACTTGGGAGAAAAGGCCAAGCTTTTCGGGACAGATTTAGGGCATGCTGGTGGTGGTGCTGATGGTAGCGGCTAGGCTAGAAGCCCTGGGAGTGGGTAGCGGAGAAACATTAAGTGATTCAATTCCCTCTCCCCTCCCTCAGCTTCACATTGTACATTATGATTCCGAGTCCTACGATAGCTTGAGTGAGGCTGCTCAGAGGCCTCAGGGCCTGGCTGTCTTGGGCATCCTGATTGAGGTCAGTGGCCCCCAACCCCTCCTAGGCCTCTCTCCACTCCCTCTGCATCCTTCAGTCCTACTCTGCCCCTGTCTGTTGCTGGTCACCCTCCCAAGAAAAGTCAGCAACCCACTCTGACCATTTACTTTACCCACGAATGTCTTACTCCAAACCCGGACTCGTTCAAACTCTCTTCCCCTTTCCTCCCATTCCAGGTGGGTGAGACCAAGAATCCAGCTTATGAACACATTCTGAGTCACTTGCATGAAATCAGGCATAAAGGTGAGTCCTAAAAATCTACCTTAACACAAAGAAAGGTTAGACTTCAGGGAAACTTCCCCCCAAAGGCCTCAAAGGCCTGGAATGAGGTGGTGAGTTAGGGACCAGGAGGGTTCGCTTCTGGGAGCCCTGCCTAGGTAAGCTGGGGTGCAGGGAGAGGCAGATGAGTCCAGTGTTCTCACCCAGATCAGAAGACCTCAGTGCCGCCGTTCAACGTGAGAGAGCTGCTCCCCCCTCTGCTGGCGCAGTTCTTCCGGTACAATGGCTCTCTCACCACACCCCCCTGCTACCAGAGTGTGCTCTGGACGGTCTTCAGTCGAAGAGCCCAGATCTCGATGGGACAGGTGAGCGGTGGAGAGGGGAGGCAGCAGACAAAGCTGTAACCTCAAACCCTTTCCCACTCCCCCAAGCGAGTGCCACTTGTCCCTTAATCCCACTCTTCTCCTCGTCCTCAGCTGGAAAAGCTCCAGGAGACTTTGTTCTCCACAGAAGAAGAGCCTTCTAAGCTCCTGGTGCAGAACTACCGAGCCCCCCAGCCTCTCAATCAGCGAGCAGTCTTTGCTTCTTTCATCCAAGGTGACTGTACAGGGCTTGGAGAAGGAGACAGGAATCTGGGGGACTCAATGGCAGGAACCAGGGAGCCCCTGGGAAGGAAAAGGAGGCTAAGTGGGGAAGGGGTTTCCAGAACTCACTTGGACTGCGAGCCAGCCCCCAACCCCGAGTGCTGGCGCAGTGTGCTACTCCCAGCCGGGATGGGGATCTGGTCTCACTGACCCAAGTTTTCTTCCCTTACAGTGGGATCCTTGTATACCACAGGTAAGTCAGCCCTCCCCAGGTACTGGGGGACGCCGTGTGTAGGGGCTCCTCAGCAAGTCAGGGAAAGGCTCAGTATCTGCATTAGTCCTAGGCTGGCACCTTCCATCTTTCTCTCTCCCAGGTGAAATGCTGAGTCTAGGAGTGGGAATCTTGGTTGGCTGTCTCTGCCTTCTGCTGGCCCTTTATTTCATCATTAGAAAGATTCGGTGAGATCCTACTCTGCATTCCTCCAATCCTTTCTCTCGTACTGAAAAGCATTCTTGTATTCCACCTCTAATCTGTTCCCCCAGGACTAGTCATTTCCATGAACCATTCCCCCTTCCAGGAAGAAGAGACTGGGAAACCGGAAAAGTGTGGTCTTCACCTCAGCACGAGCCACTGAGGCATAGACTCCTTCTCGGACACCATAGATGCCTTCCCCTCGCCTATTAGGGAGCTTGTAAAGTGGTGTGTTGGGACTGGCCAGAAAATCCTGTAGGAATAGGCCAACACCCCTCCTTCCTCCAGGCAGCCCCTACAGAGGTGTGGACAGGCTCTTGTTCAAGGAAGAACAACAGAGCCATGAGCCTCTCAAAACATACAGGAGATCAGGAGACCCCCATGTTGACAATGCAGCAGGCAAACTGTGCTTAGGGGATGCTGGGGATGTGTCCCAAAGTCCCCCACCTCCTCATCTTTATATTGCTGTCCCTAGATAGAGTGCAGGACCTCCCCTGAGGAAAAAGAGTTGCTGTTGTTGGGGTTGTTTTTTTGCTCAATATATTTGGAAATTAAAGTTTCTGACCCCACTTCTGGCGTTACCTTTGGGGCTTTTGAGAATGGGGAAGTTCCCTAATGCTTCAGATGGCAGAGGTAGGCAAACGATAGGGAAAAGGGAGCATGGGTGAATAATTCCTTTTATCCCAGTTCTGGAAGGGGAGATCCACTTCTGGAAGACACTTAACACAGAGTTTCTGACACGTTTGACCACCAGCCCAGATTTCTGCCCCAGCGCCAAAGCCAAGCTTGGAGGGGACCAGAGGTTGCCAGGTTAGGAAGGAGGTTGGACAAGAGACATGAGAGGGCAGAAACCTCAATTTAACATGTTATCCCCTGCCTTTAAAGCCAAGGTCCCCCACAATTATAAAGTCCTTTTTATTAGTCAAAATCACAATCACCTTGATTAAAAGGATGGGACACACCATCCTCAGCAGAAAATGATACAGTTTGTAGAAAACCTCCCCGTCCCCCTCACCCCCCAATTAAAAACTAGAAAAAATCTGCCCTCCTTCCCTGTGATGTCACGGTAGGCTGACTCCTCCAGTGGCACTGCAGCTCTGGAGTGGGCCAGCTCCCCACAGCACCCTCCACTTCACCTTGGGGAGAGGAGGGATGCTGGCGGTCAAGGAGGTTAAATCATTAGTTCCAGTAATACCAGTTCCCAAACATGCACTTCCTTCCTTTCCCCCAAAGCCTGCGACCAAGGGGAAAGCTGGACAGATATGAGCCCAGCCATAAGGAGCAATTTAAGGAGGGAAGATATAGTCCAAGGAGGTTGGGAGAAGAATTCCAACATACCTCCTCCCTCCCCCAACTCAAAAAAAAAAAAAAAAAAAGGCAATTTGGGGTCTTTATCACATCAAAAATGGTTCCCCTCAGACCTGAGAAAAAGACCAAGGTGTCAGCCTGGGGAGGGGATACTGGGAAACTCAGAGCTCGTCTACCCTTCAACCTCCATTGACTTCATCTCCGTGGCAATGGCTAAGCTAGGTCCCTTTTCTTGGCAACCTGCACTGTCCAGAACTGGAGATGGAGAAATACAGGGCGAGGTGATCAGGAGGGCACCGCAGGCCCAGGGGTCCCCCCCCAGGTTCCCTCAGTCCTCGGGTGGGATGCGCAGGGCAGAATACACCATCACCCGACTGTCCTCCTGCCGTCGGCCTGCAGAGGGGAAGGGGGGTGAGTCTTGGGCAGAGTGAGAGCAGAGCACTGACACAGGGGGAGTCCTGGACAACGAGAGGGGGTCCCCAGATGGTGGGGATAAGTGCAGATTCAAACCCACCAGTCACTGACTGGCTGAACCCAGACTGCTCCTGGTAAAGTCTAGAGACTAAAGGTCACAAGTGGACAGAGCAAAACCCTGAAGGTGGTGGAATAGACCGACGTGGAGACAGAGAATGGAAGGCAATGGACCCGGGCTGGGGCTGGGCTCAGTCATGGGCAGTGGGCAGGCAGGTGGGATCTGTCAGGCGATCAGTCCAAGTAGTCAGTCCTTACACGAGAGACTGCGCTGGATACTTCGGAAAGACCCTCCAGCTGTGATGAAGGCCCAGAGCCCCATGGAAACAGTGACTGCGTAGATGGGCAGCAGGCTGGCCTCATACCAGGGGTTCAGGAATGTCTGGGGATGGGAGGAAGAGGAGAAAAGAGGTTAGATTCTCCCTCTGCCTAATCCCCCTATTCTCTTTGTGGCTTTGACCCAGATATCTCACTTAGCTCCCCAGTCCTTCCCTTCAGAACACCAGCATCTTGTGATTAAGAGGACTTGTGATTCTCGGCTCCCTCTGAGGTTTCTGCCACTCCCCCTCACCTCAGACTATCTGCGCTACAGTTTGCCTAACCATTCAAACTCCTACCCCAGAGCATCCTCAGAGCAGGTTATACAATTGATGCTGAGGTGAGAGACCTCAAAAGACTCACCTTTCTGCCTCCTCCCAAAATAAGTTTTAAAATGTTAAGAAGTGAGGATTTATTTCCCCTCCATCCCACTCACCATTAAGTTCTTTTCTCTCTGACTCAGGCAGGCCCCTGTCCCCAACTCACCAGTCCCGATGTCAGTAGGTGACTCCCAACCACCAGGCCCAAAGCCCAGTACCGTCTCCTCTCACAGGCATCAAAGAACACAACTCCCCAAAAGGTATGGAGCAGGATAATGGCTGCTGTCAGAAAGGCTGCAGGGAGGGAGATGGGGATGAGATACACCCCTCATCTTCTCCCAGCCTCCTGAGATGTTGAGCCAAAGAAGTCTCCCCGGGAGGGCCAATAAATCAGATCAGGGCGAGGTATGGATGGGGCATGAAGGCAAGAAAGAAAATGGATCTTACCTGAAGTCAAGAAGTAATAGGGTGAGTCTCCATGGATCCCAACCACACCGGGCCCAAGTGCATCGGCCAAAATATTGATAACAGAGAAGACACCACTGATGATACCGAAGGAAAGACCAGAAACTGAGGGGAGGGAGGGTCTCATCAATGTCAGAGGTCACTATAGTCTGATTACCAGTGATCCCTCCCCATTCCCAGTCACAATTCCCCACACCTACTCTCCCTCCAGACCTCCTCTCCCTGGAAGTCAGGTATGAAGAAAAACAAGAAGCCACTTAGGACATGTGGATGTTTAGAGACTTCACTGGGAGAGGGGGGTGTCCAACTCCCTCCTCCAGTCCTTGTCCCTTGGCTCACCATAAGCCATCTGGCGGATCGAGATGGGTGATCTTCCGTCCTCACTCAGCGATGCTAACCCCTCATCTGCCTTCCTGGGGTGGGGTGGGGTGGGGTAGGGGAAACATGAGGAAGGGCAGGAAGCTACTTTCCCTCTAATGTCTTCCCTTAGTGCTTCCTCATCCAAACCACCACCCAGCGCTGCCCCACTGCAATCCTCTGCCCTTCTCCCCTCCAGACCATCCCATCTTCTTACTTAAGCAGCTTGTAGTAGGCAAAGCGGAACACCTCCTGTAGAAGGACAGAGACTGCAGCACCAAAAATCAGGAGGCCATACTGGAGCCGGGCATCTGACCGGTCGGTCACATGGACCAAGATGAACCAGACCACAGAGGCCAAGAGCAGGGAGACGAGCCAGAAAAATGCCCTGAGAAAAGACAAGGGCAATCAGACAGGCAAGGGTAGGGGGCAGCCAGAGAAATCAAAGAAGGGACCCAACTAAGGCTGCAGCATAAAGTGGAAGTTAGACTTCCGGATGGCCAGGGAGACAGGGAGGAGACAGGATAGGTGTCTCCACCAAGGGAGTCTGGAGGGATCTGGACGCAGGGGAAAGGGTAAAAATCTGATTAAAGAGTCTTCAGAGCCAGATGAGAGCCGGAGTGTAGGAGCACAGGAGGGCGAGGTATCCATTCCTGGATACTCCCTTAGGGCCGGCCGAGGTCAGCACAGCCCCCTCACGAATCTTGGCCTTGGGCCTTCTCTGACGTCGCCGGGAGGAGTATAGGAGGAATCTGTGCGATCTCTGGAAGGCGGAAACCAACTGCGGGAAAAGGCACATCACCCAGACCCCTGACTCGACTCTCTCCAGTCTTCACCTCCGACTAGTCTCCCTCAACTCAGGCTTCCAGGCTCGCCCCAAGTTCCTCCAGCCCTTTTCTGATCTCTCTCTTCGGCGTCGTCCCGCGTCTCCCCAAGCCCCTAACTCACCCCGCGACCAGGATAATGACGCGAAGCGGGTCTCCAGCCACAGTGATCAAGAAAAGCGCAAAGGCTGGGCCGAAAGCGACGAAAGTGCATCCAAAAAACACAGCGGCCCCCATGGCTGGGTAGCTGGGGGCGGGGTGGAGGCCTGGCCAAGAGAGGCGAAGGGGAGGAGCACGCCAGCTAGGGAGTCCGCGTGGGGTGGCGACGCGACCCCGTGAGGGGTGCGGTGCAATGTCACCCCCGGACCCCGGGGAAGGGGGGGGCACAGAAACCCCAGATACTGGTCTTCGCGACTTCCTCTACGGAAGCCGAGGAGGGGACAAACCCCGGCTGCGGCCCCATGGCCACCTCCCATCTAATCCCCACCCCCTGGAGGCCAATGGAGAACCGGCGGGGGCGGAGCTGCGAAGGCGGAGGCGTGGCTGCACTACCTACTGGGAGTTGTAGTCCTGCCCCCACCCCCAACCCTGGACCTCGCCCCTGGGAGTGGCTCCAGCCCGTTAAATCAGTGGGCTAGTCCCAGGCCCGGATTCGGGGCTTCAGTTCATCATTGTTCGCTGTTTCCTTTCGTTATTTTCTGGGGAAGGGTGGTAGCCACCCTGCCTCTTCTTGAAGAGCTGCAGAGAGGGGAAGATCCTGTTGAAACCTAAGGGACAAATACAAGGAAAGCACAAGACAGAGGGTGCAGGGAGATAGGGACAGGTATTGTTCTTACTTGAATGAGCGGAAGTGGACTAGAGCTAATGCCTAAGAGGTGAAGGTTAGACGTAAAACTCGGAGCTCTTTGAACAGGCTAGTATAGGAAACATGCAACACAGCTAATGAAGCCTTCATCTGTAATGACAAGAGAATAAGAAGCCAAAGGAGCCTGGAGAGCAATGTTAGGAAGGAGGTTAGAGGGGATTTGGAATTAAAATTGTTTGTAAAAGGCAGAGCGACGGGGATGAAGGAAAAAAGACAACCTCTCCCTCCAGCTTACTCAGTTCCTTTCATGTCATACTTCCTCTATTTATTTTATGAAAAATGAACCTCAGTGGGGTCTTTTCCTCAGCCTGGGGGGAGGAAAGGGGCAGGGAATGCATATTAGAGCAGAAGAAAATTAAAGTAGAAAAGGGTATTGTCATCTCATTTGGACCGGAGTAGGGTTAGTCCTTAGGCAGGATGTTTAGGCAAAAGAGTACCAGGATGAGAAAGTGAGGGAAACTGGAATATCGCTTTTGAAAGAGTAATCAAGCGTACCAAAAAACTATAGAAATTGTTCAAGGAGAACCAGGCTTCCTTTCCTTCCTGGAAAAGATTCATGGCCATGCATATGTGTACATTCATGTAAGAGTTTACATTTTTTCCCCAGGAAATTCTGGAAAGGAGCTGAAGGAATAGATTCTATAGATTTACAGGGGAAGTCACCATGCAAATCCTCCCCCGATGAGGTTGAGAGGGTGGGAGCATCTTGGCCAGTGCTCAAGCTCTAGTGAGTCTTGCTTCCGAACCTACCAGGCCAGAAGAGAGAGGGAAAGACAGCTTATCTCTCCTTTGAGCTGTTACCACAGCATCTTCTGACTTAAGAACAGGCACCAAACCTGTCTTGTTCATGCGTGGTTTCACCGAGACTTGCATATTGCCTGGCTCACAGTAGATGCTGAATAGATGTTTATTAGCTCCCTTTAAAAAACAAAACAAAATAAAACCCCTACATCCTTTTCTTATTCCCTTGCCTATGAACTTGGAATTGCCTATCAGACTAGGCCTAGAACACTATGCCTAGCACATATGTTACTAAATGTTTCTCAATTGAATTGAATGAATATGGGAAATATAAAAGCAAAGAGAAGGACATGAACACCACCCCTGAATGGTGGAATGAAGGGAACACACCAAGTGACCGAAAGTGGGAGAAGGGGCGTGGAATAAACAGCAGAGAAAGAGACTGCCTGCTTCCTCCCTTCTCCCAGCCTGTGTGCAGAGGTTGAGAAAGTGGTGAGGTAAGGTCAGTACTTAGCAGAGAGGAAGTAACTGGCCTTAACTGAGAGGGTTTGTTTTTTTTTTTTCTCAGAAGCAATGCAGCAGGTGCTTTGAGAGTCAGACAAGGATGTTGCTATTGCTCCTATATTTCACAGTCCAAGACAGGCAGAGGAGAGAGACTGTTCTCAGTCTAGAAAAAAATGCCTATCCCTTCCTTAGAATATTTTGTCTGTGAAGAAAGACATTGTGATGAAGCCTCAGAGAGAAGGGCAGTGTTGGATGGTGACAGTAAGTTAGGGACAGTGAGAGGAAGGGTGAGATTTTTGTGAGGACTGGGAGCAAGGAAGGAAAGGAGGGGAGAGGGGAAACTCCTTGGGAGCCTGGGGGTTTTGTTGTTGTTTGGTTGGTTGGTTTTTTGGTTTTGTTTGTTTGTTTGTTTGTTTTCCCTGGTAGTGGCAGGAGTCCTGAATGGATCTAGTCTAGGGCTAGGGGAGCTCAATGAACATGTTTCCATCAAAATTCACTTTTCCTCTCTTGATCTGCACAGCTCTGAGGACCAGACCGGTAGTAACTGATGGTCTAACCAGTCAACAAGTGGGCGGGGAATCCCTCCCAGAGAAGCGTGGCTGCAGCAACCTCCCTGCTTTGGAGGAGGGCGGGAGGCGGGGTAAGTCTGGTGGGAAACGCTGTTATTTCCTTTTTTACTTTCAAGGCAATAGTGCAGAATCCAGAATGGATGTCCTCTTTGTAGCCATCCTTGCTGTGCCACTCATCCTGGGTAAGTTCACATCCCTCTCTGAGCTTTTGGGCCAGGTCTTCCACCATAAATGGGGTGGGAGAGAGGAAATGAGGAGAGGGTGAGAAGTGCAGTTCAATAAGGAGCGATGGCACTCTCTCATCGGTGTTAGATGGAGTGGGGCATGGGGAGGTTCAGACGGGACCTGGAAATCAGAGCCAGGAAAGGGGGAGGAAAGCAGAGTTTTGTCAAAGAAGAGACAGCTGACAGGGAGGGGCCCCAGCTATGGGAGGTCCTAACGAGAGTGAAGTCAGCTCACCATCACCACAGGGCTGAACAGGCTGAGAAGGACTAATGTGAGAGTGAAGAGAGGTAGACTCCTTGAAGGCAGGACAGTGAAACTAGTGAGGGATGGCAGGGTATCTTCTTTCTTAGCGAGCTGGAAAAAGCAAACCGTGTATTAGTAAAGATAGAGAAAGAGTGGCCTTTAGCCAGTGAGAATTGGCTGCCTTCAGGAACAGCGTCCCAAAAGTAGCCTGGCTCCTTCCCTCCTTTGTTCCCAGTCTGCCAGGTGCTCTTATTGTTTCCTCTTCCTCTAGATTCTTGTGTCATTGCTTGGGATTAAGAGAGGGCAATAAGTTTAGGGAAGTGTTTAATATCAGGCCAGAAGTTCTTGATCTAAGCACGTCAAAGCCACATATTTTTAGTTCTGGGAAGGAAGAAAAACTAATGCAGATAGATTACTTTGTCCAGCTGACTCATTTTAAGAAAGCGGATGCTAAATTGTTGGTTCAGAGATATTCCACTAGTTAGCAGTGAAACTGGAACTAAAACTAAAAGCCAAAGGCTGGTGTGTGTGTGTGTGTGTGTGTGTGTGTGTGTGTGTTGTGAAAGACACTGTAAAGAGAAGATCTCTCACAAATACAATAGGTCTGGAGCATACAGAGGAGTGGATTTGGGGTCCTTAATATCTGGTCTCTCTCTGCTTTGTACCTTTTCTAGGTTTAGTTTGGTTATGATATGTGAAGGGACCCACTTTCTACTCTGGGAGTTGCCAGAGTGAAAGGGCACAGAGTAATAGGCCTCATCACAGACATGGAGTCCGGAAGCCTAGGAGGGCTTAGAGGTGCAGAGGCAGGGAGACAGGAGAGCAGAGGCAGAAAGGAAGGAAAGCGACAGAGCTGAGATCAACTGCAGGTATTCTTCAGTTGCTAAGACATTCCAGATGCCCCTTGACCTCTAGTCCTTGTTCCCCTAGGACAAGAATATGACGATGAAGAAGGACTGGAAGAAGATGACTATTACCAGGTGGTCTATTATTACACAGTCACTCCCAACTATGGTGAGTATGTAGAAGGTTCTGACCCTCTGCAGGGTGGAGAGAGGTTTGGGAAATGCTTAGTTCTGAGACTCTGCCTTTCCCTTTGCAATGGAGCAACTGGGTCAGAGAGAAATCTGGCTGTGAGCAAAGGCTATCAAGGCTCATGATGTTATTTTTCAAGCTAGTGATTTCCAATCCTTTAGAAACTGGTTGAAACAATTTGAAAATTTTCAAATCTGTAAATGATTTTAGATACCAGATTGAAAATATAAATGCATACACATTCACAAACATTTTTTCTTTTTCATTCACAAACATTTTTAACATTAAAGTTCATTAGAATTATATGATACCAGTAAATTTTACACCTTGAGCAAATTGAAGTATTCTGAACATTTTTTTCCTCTTTTCGTTTCTAGATCTAGTGCTACCTTTCTGTTTTGTTACTACTGATTTTTTTTTCTCCTCCCTAGATGATTTTGGTGCAAATTTCACTGTTGATTACTCTATGTTTGAGTCGGAGGACATGCTGGTGAGTGACCACTAAAAATTGATCAGAATAAGTAACAGTTAAAAAGAAACTGGGCAATGTTGAAATCTAAATAATTAACAGGAATGAAAATTAGTTAGGTTAGAAATTAGTTAGAAATGAAACCAGGAAGTGAGCCCGAAACAGATTTGTTAACTATAGTGGGGGATGAAGCCAGAATGGAGTAGATTTCCTAAGGCACTGAAAGGGAGGGGCAGTCCTTAATTCAAGGGAATTGATGAGTGGATGGGTACATAATTCATGCAAACATAAAGTAGGCGGGATCCCCGAGTCTAAGTCGGGGTAAAGGGTTGGGAGGGAGAAGAAGTGCATGAAAGAGAGAAAAACTCTAAATAAAGAATTTTTGTGGATGTTGGATGGAGGCAATGATAACCGTTTCCTAATCCTACTGAGGGCAGAACAGGTTGGATAAGGAGATAATGGAAGCAGCAGAGACTACCATTAGTCATGAAACAGACCGTGCAGACCATCAGAAGCCTGTAACAGTGAAACATGTGACAGTGGAATCAGTGAGTAGATTGGGGATGGGGGGGAGGGGGAGGAGACATCTTATACCCTGGGGAGATCCCAGGGCTGGTGACGTGGAGCAGAGGGAGGCTTTGGTGGATGGAGGAAACAGATCACTAGGACTACAAGGCAGGTATTCATCTCAGCCTGACCATCAGTTCTTTCACTGAGATTTAACACTAACCCTGTATACAGAACACTGGGAAGATGTGGTGCAGTTAAATTTCAGTTGACTAGTAGTTAATGTGTATGAAACCTATGCCCAAAGCGGCTAAAGATGCTGCTGCTGCTGCTGAAAAAGAAATCTATGATGTTGTTATTGCCCTCCAAGTATTTATAAAACTCAAGTTTACACTTAGGAAACATTTAGAGCAAAATGAAAAGGTTTGTAACAATGTTAAATCACGTATAAATTTGACAGCATATGACAGACAAGTGCTTTAGGCAGTGGAAGGAGAGAGATTAGTACAGGCTGGAGTTGTCTGGAAGACCTTTAGGAGATGATTGTGCTTGAGATACACTTTGAAGACTAGTGTTAGCTAGTTAGTTAGTTAGCTTTTGATTGGCAGTAAGTTATGAAAGGATGAAAGCAATTAGGAGGAAGAATAGTTATTCCAAGAGTGAAAGAGCTGCCTAGACGAGGGGGATAGAACAAGCAGGGTATATTTAGTGCATGGGGCACGACTGAAGGACAGGGTATGTGGGAAGGAACAGTGGGAAAGTAAAAAGAAATAAAATTTACAAGGCTCCTAATATTTGCTTGGTAATCTCACATATGGGAAGGTAGGGCCAAACTGTAGAGTCATGAAGTGTCAGGCTGAGGTTCAGACTTATAAGCAATAGGGAGCCTAGTAAGTTCTTCAGTGTGATAAACACACAATGAAAATGGTATTTTTGAAAAAGTTTGGTTGAATGAAGGATGCAATGGAATGGAGAGGGAGTTTCATGCGATTTGCATCATTCCCAAAGCAATCCTTTAAAAGCCTGAACTAGGAAAGTGGCATTTTTGAATGGATAAGTTTGAATAAGAAATATTTTGAAGAAAATGCCTTGCTCCAGGGATAATTTCATATGAGCAATAAATGAGGAGAGAGTTAAAATAACTTACAGGTTTTAAACATGGATGTCTGGGGAAATAGTTGACCAAAATGGGAACTGTGGGAGATCAGAGTGGTATAAGAGTGAAGTTATAAATTTGGTATTGTCCAACCTGAATTTATGGTGACAGCCCTATGAGGGTGTCCTAAAGATAACTGAACTCTGTCACCACTATAGTTATAAGTCCAGAGTCACAGTTACAAAAGTAGATGAGCCCATTAGAGCCAGTACAGAAGACCAAAAGGCCAGTGGTTGTGCCTGTGGTTAGTAAAAGGAAAAAGAGGGATCAGCCAAGGAAACTGGAATGAACTAATTGAAGAGGTAGGCAGATAGCCAAATTGCTATCACAGAGTCTAGAAGAGAAAGTTTAATATAATCAATCAAAATCTAGCAAGAGGCCAAGGAGAAGGAAGTCATTGATGACCACAAAGAAAGCAGTTTTAATTGAGTGGTTGTAGCAAAAGCTAAATTTTGTGGAGTCAAAGGGGGAGTACGTTGTGAGGAAGTGGAGGGACAGTATAGAGCACTCATTTGAGAAATCTGGTAATGCAAAAAGAGAAGCACCAGTTAGAAAGGGCAACAGGACCAAAGTGCAGCCTGTATATAGTAAAACACAGATGGGAGGAATCAGTAGGACCAGAAAGCTGATGATTGACAAGGACAGATAAATATTTTCCAGTATAGAGTAGGCTCCCTTTTGATTGTAAACTCTGTGAGGACAGGACCAATGTCTTAGTCATATTTATATTTCCCCCCTCAATGGCACCTAGCACAGTGACTAGCATAGTGTCATGTACTTAGATTAAAAAGAAAAAAAATGTCATTGAATTGAGTCGGGCCTCCCTGGTATGATCATAACTAGCTGGAGAGTGTCATATTAAGTGAAGTATACCAGAAAGAGAAAGAAAAATACCATATGATATCACTTACATGTGGAATCTTTTAAAATGACACAAATGAACTTATTTACAAAACAGAAAGAGACTCACAGACAAAGAAAACAAACTTATGATTACCAGAGGGGAAAGGAGGAGGTGGAGGGATAAATTGGGATTTAGGGATTTGCAGATACTACTATATATAAAATAGATCAACAATAAGGTTCTACTGTATAGCATGGGGGACTATTCAATATCTTGTAATAACCTATTTTAAAAAAAAAAAAAAAGGAACAGGCTGAAAGGCACAGAGGAAAGGATTCCTTACAGTAATGGGGAGGAGGGCTGGATCTTTCTCTAAGCTCAGAGGAAAAGAAGGCAGAGGTTGGTGTAAATAGATGACTGTCCTTAAAAACAGAAAGAAAAAAGAGATAGCTATCCTTCCAGAGCGGGAGGTGGGTAGTAGGAAGGATGACACTGGCCTACTGTGGGGGGTTGTCTGTATTTTAGCAGAGTCCAGATCTGAACGATGCTGTATCCAGTCTGCAGAATCCTGTTCCCCTCCTCCTGTCCTGGGCCCTCGTTCAAGGGGGGATGTATTTCATGTAGAAGGTGAGAGCACAGCAGCCACTGGTCTTGGGGGAGTCTGTGAGCAATTTTACCAGTATCTCTGGCTAGTGTTTTCAGCCTGGTCAATTCAGCCTGAAGGAAGAGCAATCACATTTAGAAAAGTCTTATCTAATTTTAAGGAGGTTTAAGAGATCTCAAGGCAAAGGCTTTTGTAATAAGAGTCATTACTTTTTCTGAACTGGGAGGATTTCAGGGCTTCCTAGAGCAGAAGCAAATGGAATGGAGAAGAAAGTTCTTCAGCTTTCTAGTCTGCTACAAGGAATCAAAGCTGGTCCCAGCCTGGCCCCGTTTAAAGATTGGCAGGTGCCAGAGGGCAAAATAGGAGGGGGCCTACCATCTGGGGAGTCAAGAGGCGAAGTTCAAAGGCAGAAGGGGTGGTGGTTCTCTAATGTAGGGGAGAGGTGGTGCGGGAAAGGAGAAGGGAAGAGAAACCTTTATTACAGGGAAGGAATTTAAGTTGGTATTCTAAATAACTGGCGGGCATGAAGAGGTTTAGTGGAAGGAAGGAGTGCAGAGGGGAGGGGACATATCTTTTAGTAGATGTCATGGGGAAATCTAACTCAAAATATGAAATCTGGGGAGTTTCTACAGAGGTGGGAGAGCTGGAGGGGCTTCCTGAGTCCCATTATTCTGTTTTTTTCCTCCTCTTTCTTTATTTAGGAGAGGGAAGGCTGCTACGACTCGGATGGGGATTTGGGAAGAGGAAATTGGAAGATAAAATAAATACATGAAATAATCCGGTTATTCTCTCCTCCTTTGCGAGAGTCTGTTCTGAAGCCACAACACTGAAGAGAGCACTAGCATATGGCTGTGGGAAGGGTAGGCTAGAAAGGGATTTAGGTGACAATAGAACTAGAGGGAATTATTAGGACTTGGAAAAAAGCCTGAAATTTTGGGAAGAATGAAGAAAAGTACCCACAAACAACAGGTTTATTCACAGCTTATAATTCTAATTCTATTGTTTCACTTTATCATATATGGTTTTGGGATAGTGTGTTTGCAGAAAGAGAGTTGAAGTTTATGTAGAACCCTTTTTCCTTTTTATAAAATAAGCACATTGTTAAACATATGTAAAATATCGAAAAGTACTTAAAATAGATTTTTAAAATTCACACCCTCCTCCGCTTACCTCCCCCCTTCCACCTCCCACCCCTAACTCTGTACCTTTCTCTGTAATTAGGGCATACAGGGACAAACTACCCCCCCCCCCCCAATTCCTTGACACCCTAATCAGAACTAGGCTGCCCCCTTGCGGTCTCTTTGATATTATAGCTTCAGTTAGCCCACAAGTCCCTGAGCCCTAACCCCTTCTCTTCACTGTGCTCTCAGTACTGCGAGGGGCAGTGAATAGTAAACTCTGGACTTGCCACCCTCCCTCCTTCAAATCTTCTCCAGAGGACAAATGAAAAAACTGAAACTGAACAAAGGCATAATCTAGGAGATCACGGACTTTCCCCTTTCCGTTTCTTGTTCTAAGAAACACAGAATTCAGGGCGCAGGGCCCGAGGAGCCCAGATAAAAGTCAGGAACAACCGAGTTGGGCTTTGACCTCTGGAGCTGTGGCGGGCTGGCATCTGAGCTGGTAACGTGCGTGGAGGGTTATGTAAGGAAAGGACTCGAGGAGCCGCCCCAGCGGGAGCCGGAGAGAGGACGCGGTGTTCTCGGCAGCAGTCCCCACCCTCCTCACCCAGCAGGGCAGGAGGCACCCAGCTTGCAGGAGGAGGAGGAGGGGAGGGTGAAACAGAGACCAGGGAGTCACGAGGGGTGAGCCGCCGAGACGGGGAGAGGATATACAGTGGCACACATCCATTCTCTCACACACGTTGCTGACGCAACTCGCTGATGGTTTCCACGTGCTGCACTCGTGAGATGAGGCTCTAAAAGAGGGGGCAGAGGGGTCGGCTCCAAGGAAGAGCCAGGAGTCCCACGTCTCGAGGCTCACTCCTCAAGTCGCACAACCAGTCTGCACACGCCAGTTGCACCGCTCCAGGCGCGCCACCACCCTATTTAAGGCCACAGGCTCCGCCCTTTCCCTCCCCTCCCTTCTTTTCCACTCTTTTTCCGTCCTCCTCGTTTTCTCACCACGGGGTCCTCCTCGCTAGCCGCATGTAGGGGCGGAGCACGAAATGCTTACCTTCCAACCAATCGTCACCTGACTGCCTCTCTATTGGCCGAGCCCCTGTATGCTGTAGCAAATGGAATGTGAACTTCAGTGACGGGAGTCACGTGCCACCGGCTAGACAACCAATGAGGATGCGAGGTCTGTGTACGCAGGGGGAAGGCACGTGCGGAGCTGCACGTGTCTGGGAGGGGGAAGGGGCAGGACCCAGTGGGAGAGAGGCGGAGGTGGGTAGCCGAGACCGAGAGTCTGAGAAGGATCTGGAGACAGCCTGGGCTAAGCCGACCGACACAGGTGAGGAGACTCAGAACAGGGAGCGATTCGTGCAGGGGGATCAGACCCGAAGGGAGTGGGCTTAGGGACCTAACGCAGATCTGAGTATTGCGAGGGATCGCATCACGTGACAGGCGCGACCGGAGGTGGTCCGGCGCAGGGATCCTGATCAGAAAGATTGGGAAGTGGCGAGAGGTCTGTGTGAGGAGCGGTCCTAGGTGGGTTCGGGTGCCGCAGCTTTTCGGCTCGCCGGCAGCTTGACCTCAGGTAGAGAGGCTCGCTGCGGGGACAGGATGGGAACAGAGCAGACGAACTGGGGGAAGGTGTCAAATCAGGTAATTTACTCTGAGGGAAGAAAGAACAGTCTGTGTCAGGCTCACAGCTGCTCTGCGGAGGCCAGAGAGGCAGTCCAGATTCTTAACGGAGGGGAAGAGGTGGGAAGATGACTTTTTCTATTGTCCCCGAGACAGGTAATATTGGGGAGGGAGAGAAGAGATATTATTATCGCGTATAGTACACCCCAGTCCGTTTCCTAATCCTCAGGTTCTGGTTTCAAACGCCCTCGCTTTGCTCTTCAGTTGCAGGTCCCCATCTTTGGGTACTACGGGAGCTGCCCTATGGATTCTCCATCTAGCGTTTCTTCCTATTCTTCCTACTCTCTTTCTTCCTCTTTTTCCACCTCCCCAGTGAACAATGACTTTGGCTTTCCCTCCGATAGTGAGGGGGAAGACAAGTGGGCCCATGGCCCCAAGCTTGACACTGTTGGGCAGAGGGGAGTTTCTCGGCCCAGCCCCGGTCCTATCCGCTGCAGGCAACGACCCAAGGTTTCCAGTAACGGACGAACAGCATCTCGCTCGGAACAGCGGGTCTTGGTTTCTTCTATGTCAGGATCTGGGGTCAAAAGATCAAGAGACGGTGAACTGGAAATCTGTCTAAACATCCAGGGGTGTACCACAGAAGGAGACCTGCTCTTTGCTCAGAAGGTAAGAGAAAACTGGAGAAAGGAGACACGACCAGAGTGATTTAGTACCCAGGTGGTTCGTAAGGACCCTGTGAGGATAGTATTGGCTCCCACATTTGGAGATGGAAGAATCAGTACTGGTGTGAACAATTCTTGGTCTTCTCATGCCTTTTGTCCTGTTTCTCTGCAGTGTAAAGAGCTCCAAGGATTCATACGCCCTCTCACAGCCTTACTGAATGGGCTGAAGATGGGTCGATTTGAGAGAGGTAATTATCTGGTTAGTTGCATTCATTTGAGCTAGGTTTAGCTCCCTCTTTCTCTCTCTCTTTTAAAATATGTTTTAAATGTGCATTTTTCTTAAGTCTTTGGGATATGGATGATTCCTTTTTTCTTCTGTGACTTAAATTCTTTAGGTGCATGAATTTTAACCCCCTTCTGACCTTACTTTACCTAACTAAATTCTTACATCTCAATCCTTGTTCTCTCTTTCTCTCACCCTGACCCCAGGATTGAGCAGTTTCCAGCAGAGCGTGGCAATGGACAGGATTCAGCGTATTGTAGGTGTTTTGCAGAAACCACAGATGGGGTAAGTCCCCCTTGGTTCTTTCCTCAGTGCTTCATAAAAAAAAGGAGATATCTTTGACACAACGTTGTAAAATGACTATTACTCAATAAAAAAAATTTTTAAAAAAAGGAGATGTCTCCAATCTTGTCCTGTTGCTGTTTTCACATCTAATGGCTTTTTTTAAATGTGTTTCTCGTAGAGAGCGTTATCTAGGAACTCTGCTACAGGTAGAAGGGATGTTAAAGACTTGGTTTCCTCATATAGCTGCCCACAAGTCATCGCTGGATAGTAGTAGGCACCAGCTGACCCAGGTAAGAACTTATAAACCTGAGGAAGAGGTGGGAAATAGCCAAAGAAATGAAGTGTACCTGCAGAAATGGGCTCCCTCTTCCATTTTCTTTGGGGTCTTTTCATCTTTTCAACAAGTTTCATTTCAGGAAAGGGAATGCCTGAACTTCCTTCATTGTCTTGGTTTCTAGATGTTCTTTGGTTCTGTTTTGTTTGGATCATCATGCAGAACACCACAAAGTCTAACCCTATCCCTCCTGTTGCAGCTTATCCACTTTCTGCATGGATTCAGGGGGCTTTTCACCTGGCCAGTTGAATCATGCAGGAAGAGTCCTCAGTTTTCCCTGCAAATCTTTTCTCCCCTGCTTCCCCTAAAACCATTTTCCTCTCTCTCTTTTTACACCTGCACAAGTATTCTTGGGTCCCTGTGGAAGCTTGGGTTTTGAGGACTGGTCATAAGATGTATATCACTGGGAGGTCTAAGAGGTGTATCACCCATGGGGCACCCATAGGGAGAGTGCTGGAAAGATTCTTAGACCTGGTGTGGAATGATCTATTTTCTGTGCCTTCAAGTAATAGAGTATTTAGGGGGCACTTAAATGATAGAGAGGAGAAAGTCTTCTGTAGACAATGGACAGTCCTTCTTGTTTTCAATCAGCCACAGTTATTACTGCTCTGGGAATAATTGATTTAAAAATAAGCAGGAGGATCTTGCCTGCATATTAATTTATACTTCTTAAGGAATTCAGCCTATGAAATTAGAATTTAAAATACAGAAATTAGGAAGTGATTATTCCAACTAAAAATAGACTTTTTAGTGGGGGAGGGTATAGCTCAGTGGTAGAGCGCGTGCTTAGCATGCAAGAGATCCTGGGTTCAATCCCCAGTACCTCCATTAAAATAAATAGATAAATAAACCTAATTACCTCCTCCCCTGAAAGAAAAATTTTTAAGTAGACTTTCTCGAAAGAAGTTCTAAAATGAATTAGTTTATAAATAAGAATGTATGGGACTGTTTGTTTTACTTTGTATGTTTTTGGATATCCAGTGCCTATATAGTGTGTGGTACATAGTAAGCCCTCAAGAATTTGTTTAAAAAATGAAAGTACATTTTGGTTACCAAAACTTTTACTTAATCATGGCTTGGCAGGAAATTATCTGTTGCATAAAAGAAAGTATGTCAGCATTGCAGAGTTCCCAAGGAAAGCAGTTTTAAGCAACCAAGTGGAGTTGATCTGAAAGCTTTCTTACATAATTTTTTTCTCTTTTCTCCCCATCCATAGCATTCTCCAAACCACCACGGTTACCCAATTGCGTCTTCTTCTACACCTTTCATGGAAAAGATGGACCAGACACAGCTAGGGAAGCTAGTATCGAAACCAAAGCAGCCTTGGCACCTCACTGAATGGCCAACTATGAATCTCACTTGGATCCACACCACTCCAATTTGCAATCCCCCTCTCAGTTCTCCAGGTACCATCTCCTTTAGCCATGGTCCTGTAGGCACTGGAACCAGCATTGGTGTCATCCTTTTCCTCCAGCATGGAGAACAGCCCTTCACCCAGTCAGCTCCAGTCACTCCAGTTCCATCTGCTGCAGCATCTCCTGTCATCCCTGGTGAACCTAAGAAACTATCTGGAGAGGGGCCTTGTTGCCACAATTTGCCAGTGACTCTGCCATCAGACTGGAGCTGTACCCCACCCCCTCCTGGCCTACCCACCGTAACTGGAGCGATGACCATGGGACACCTGGAGCAGATGGGAAGCCAGTCACCAGCTGCTCCTGATGTCTACCCTCTCAACCCCTAATCCAGGACTTGACATCGTAGTTTCTAATTTGTGTAAATAGATGTCTTCCTGCATTTTTTTTTTTTTTTACTTTTAATGTGTGTATCTGTGTTGAGGGAAGAGAAATCCTTTCTGATTAAAGAAATTTTATACTAAACAGTTTGCTGATTGGGGGAAATTTAAACCTTCTGCCTCCAATAACAATATTTATCCTCTGAGCTGAACAGAAAAATGAGGATGGGAATGTTTGTGAACATGCGCTCACCAGATTAGAAGTCTGGATGGGACAATATACGTCCTGTGGGAGAGGAAATGGGACTCTCTGTTGCTATCTTTTCTAGGGAAGATCCTTGAGGCAGTTATAGGGCTCAGAGTTGGGTTTGTTCTTTCATTCAGGCTCAGAGACTAGTACCTTTCCCTTTGTGTCTCTCACTCTTGCAATCTTCCAGTTGGCCCAGACTAGCAGGTTCTACTGCTCTGGGGTAGCCCTTTGCTTCGTTGCGAGCTGTTGGCGCTTGTGGATAAGTGCATATGTAATCTACTGCTGCCAGAGGAGAGGTACAAAAGCCAGAACAGCCTTTGTGGTTGCCAGTTTTGAAGAGGAAGGGGTGCCTTAAATCTGTCAGAATGGGAAGTCCCCTCAGATACTGGGCCTCATCCTTATTCAAAAAGCTGCAGCTGCTAAGTGGGTGCTACCCAGTGTCATCAGGAGGCAAAAATGAAGTCTGTGAATTTACCTATATCTACCCTTTTCCATGTATTACTACTTTCTGACTTGTCTCAGTTTCCACCAAAACCATGTCGTCTCCTATCCTAAGCCTTGGCAATGTATCAGACTACTCAGTCATTTTACTAACTGCTTATTGGCTACTTAACATGTTTCTCTTAGCTAGTTTTACATCTTTCACCTATTTTTCAAGTCCTTTGTTCTCAGTGAATTATTGTCTCCTTTTATGTCAGACAGCATGACCTCCTTTCTAAGGCAACTTCTCCATTTGTGTTTTGATTACCTTTCACCTCTGGAACTTTTGCTGTATCACTTATCCTCTCTTTTTCTTGTAACATCAATTTGTTATTGAATTGTTTATTCTTTCTTTCTCCTACAAGTGTGATCAGGTCTCTCCTTCTTGAGAAATCTCTTGAGCCTGATTACCCTTTCTCATCTTTTCTCCATAATTCTTAACACAGTAGTCTAATTGTACTCTTTCTCCTTTCTACCACTCAGTCCTTAAACTCTTGCAGCCTAGCTCTACTACACTTTCTTAAGTTACCAGTGATCTTATAGAATCAGAGTATTATAATGTAGCTTCCTCCATCCAATCAGTAGCTAGGTCCAGGGGCCTTTACAAAGAGTATGCACTTCATACTCTCTTATCATTTGACGCTCTTGGTAAAGCCTACTGAAACCCTCCTCCCTCAGATCCCATGACAGCACACTATCCCAATTCTCCTCTTACCAATCTGGCAACAACTTCTAGGTCTCTTAATAGCCTCACTTCTGCCCACTCCAGAGTGTAGGTGTTGCCCTAGGCTCAGTCCTTGGCTTTTTTCTCTGACTACATTCTTTCACTTCAAGGTTTCATTGTCTTTCATGGCTCTAATTATTGCCTCAACTTAGAAGACAGCTGAAGCTTTATCTCCAGTCCCAACCTTTCCCCTGAGATGGCATACTGAATGTCTCCATTTCTGCTGGATAGTTGCATTTACATGTTATTAACACTTAAAACTTATCTAAAATTGCAGCATTTTAGAGCCAAGAGGGTACCATTTGTATTTAATTCAACCCCTTCATTTTATAGATGAGGAAACTTAGGGAACTTGTGTAAGACAATACAATGTATTATACGGAACTCTTGGTTTCCAGCCAGGTGCCTTTTCTGGTGTTCACCAATCAAAATATTATCCTTCCTTTAGAGATGTCCTGTTCTGCTTTTTTACAGTCTCTTTTTCTTCTGTTGATACTATCGATGGTACCATCATTTTTGTAGATAATGAGGCTTAAAATGTGGTGCTATTTATAGTCACCAAATACTTTTTATTCTGTGTTTGGAATGTTTCTTAAAATCCATTTCTTTCTGTCCATTCCATTGCCACCTCCCTGGTCTAAACCTTGATTATGGCAATAACCTCTCTTCCTTCTCATACTTTCTCACTGGTAACTAGATTAATTTTCCTGGAACATTGCTTTGCATGTCATTTCCTATTCATTGGCTCTCCAGTACTTTGAGAAGAAAGTCCAAAACCTTTAGTCAAGATCTCTGTTTCTTCCTCTGCTCCCCTGCGTAATTTTCCTGTTCCAGTTTATTTATTTGCCCCTGAACACTGTAAGCCTTTTTGCCTCTAAACTCTTGTTCATGCCGTTCACCTTGCCCAGTCCTTTCCTGCTTCTGTTAACTAAACCCTGCCCTCTTTTCAATGACTAACTCAAGTCCTTCCCCCGATTATTCTCCCACTAAACATGATATATGCGCTTAGTCTTTGGCCCTTTACTCCATCTAATGAAATCAGTTATATAAAATGCCTAGTACAAAGGTTTGGTATATAGTAGGCTCTCAAAAATGTTACTTTTCTCCTTCCTTTCTTTCAAAGTGTTTTTTTAAAATATGGAGTGCTTCACGGATCTGCATGTCATCCTTGCACAGGGGCCATGCTAATCTTCTATCATCTCAATTTTAGTGTATGTTCTGCCGAAGCGAGCACCAAAGTATTTTTATATTTTATCCCATTTGATTCCCATGACAAACTTTGTGTGATTAAAAGCCACTATTAGTTCCATTTTACAGATAAGAAAATAGACTGATAGTTTAAGTCAGGGGTCAGCAAGAGCCAGACAGATACATGCTTTGTGGGCTATACATCTCTGCTGTAACTACCCATTGTAGCCCAAAGCAGCCGTACCTAATACATAAACAAACGGCACAAGCTGGATTTGACCTGGAGGCAGTACTTTGCAGACTACTGGTTTAAGGTCATACACCTGATGAGTATCAGAATTTGGATAGAATCCAGATCTCCTGATCCTCAACCCAGTGCTTTTCCACCAATTTATGCTGTTGCCTATGTAATTTATTTTGCATATGCTATCTTGTTTTACTATTTATCTTTTATGGCTACTTATTGTCTTTTGGTAGTCCAAGAGATACTAGAGTGGTATCAACAGTTCCTGACACAAAGTAGACATTCAATAAAAGTCTATCGATAAACATAATTATGTCCCAGTCTAGCTCTATTTTGATACTTTGAACCTGGCTTACTCTAAAGCAGGCGTCAGTTTTTGCATGAGTCCCATTAGCATAATTGATGAGGCTGCATCTATGTGTGTGTGTGTGTGTGTGTGTGTGTGTGTGTGTGTGTGTGCGCGCGCGCGCCTGTGTCGTACTCTAAGAACCTTGTGTAAGTACCTGCTTGGGACCTTTTGAGCCTTTTCTTACTGTTTTCCAGTAGCCTCTCCCAGTGGATCTGAACTTACTGTGAATAAGCATAAATGGATACATATGTAGAAGTAACACACAAATAAAAGGAAAGCTGTTTCCACAGTGAGGAAGAAATTTAAAAAGGAGCTATTTCTACTAAGTCTCACTAGGAGACAAATGGGATAGAAGTTGACGTAAAAGAATCTTTGATTCTAATTCCTGCAGGTGTTTTTCCTATTCTTTAGTGATTTCACTTTACTTCGTGAAATGGCTGGGAAGGTCGCATTATAGAAAACTCATGGTATATTCATTTCGTTTATTTTCCTTAGTTTTTAAGCAGATGAGGGGTGTGAAGTTGTTTTCATACATAAGTCAGATCTCAAAGAATCTGTGTCCTTTGGAAGAGAAAACAGGAAGCATGCTCAGGAACTTCGCCTATTTCCCTCATTTTCCTTCCAGAAGAAGAAATGGATTAAATATCTATTTCGCATTTCATAGGATTAAGGGGCATGTTAATCCCTTCGGGCTGACCTCAGGGGCCGAGGCCGAAGGACGGTGACTCCACGAGAAGGCGAAGAACTTGTTTGGGGGGAATTTAAGGCAACAAGCATTCCACTTTGTAAGGTGTAGAGTCCAGGCTCGAAACTTGGCCGTGGGGGACGGAGTAAAGAAACCGTCAACCGGGGCCGGGAAGGTTGCCATGGTTTCCACGTAACGTCCCTCCCCTTTCAGCCTCAGTGTCTGCGCGGCGCTGGAGATTACACAGCTTCCGCTTCCGGTCGGGGCGGGCTCTGGGTCGGCTGGACCCTGGGGGGTGAGGGGTGAGAGTTGAGAGGTCCCTGCACAGGTTGGCGAAAGGAAGGTGAGTGTGGCGGGATGGCGCGGTTGCAGGCTGTTGCCCACATTCCTAAGCCCCGAGAAAGGCTCCGTTCCCAATTCCCACCTCAAACCCTCCTGGAACCGTTAGCGATAATGGGGCGGGGCGAGGGGCCTGTGCCGCGTCCCGGTCCTCCCGTGCTCGGCCAAGTGACTCAAAAGTGGGGACGCCCTGCTACCATCTCTTTTCTTCCCTATGGTAGGGTTTATATTGGTAAAGAAAACGAGGGAGTCTTGAACACGATTCGCGTGTACTTTCTAGGATATGAGGACTTGCAAGTGCCCCTGTGTCGCATGTTCCAGAGCCTGTTGCATTTCCAGACCCTGAATAAGCCACGCGGTACAGTGTGTGTTCTCTTGTGATTATCTTTCTTACCTGGGTTCTGTGCTTTATTC
The DNA here is from genome assembly GCF_009834535.1 of Camelus ferus. Lineage (NCBI taxonomy): Eukaryota > Metazoa > Chordata > Mammalia > Artiodactyla > Camelidae > Camelus > Camelus ferus. Next base: position 25,095,231 of record NC_045716.1, on the reverse strand, counting down.
CCTTTTCCTCCATGCTGCAGACTGAAGACTTAAATCCAAGGTCATGGCAAAACATCTGAAGTTCATTGCCAGGACTGTGATGGTACAGGAAGGGAACGTGGAAGGTGCATACAGGACCCTAAACAGGTAACTGGTAAGAGACCAGAATCATGCCTAGACCAGCTCTCTTGGGAAGTGCGGTGGTTATTCTCTCCCTTCCCCGTCATAGGTTGTCTCAAACCAGTGCTAGCCCCGGTGTTCACAGTCTTGAAACTTCTCAGCCCCTCAGTTTAGTACCTTAAAACTGAAGTTCTTCCCAGAACCCGACTGTATGAAGCTTATTCATCAGTGTTCATTCCTTTGATGATGAACCTGAATTCTACCCAAGACTTTTAAAAGAGCCCAAAGGGAACCAGTTATAAAGTTGCTAGGAAGCGGGAAAATAGTACATGGTATACAGAAAGCTGAGTGAGGGATTGATGTAGGACAAGGCTAATGGAAAAGCTGAACTCGTATTTGGGGTCTTACAGAAGCAAGATGGGAAAGTGTTACAGGTTCAGAGAAAGTTTACAGCATAAGCAAAAACACATAGATGGAAATGAACTGACTGGAGTGGAGAAGCTGTATTGAAAGGTTTTGAATCCTAAGCTAAGATTTAGAATGACCGTAATAAAAGAACGCCTTCCTATTATGGTTTCTCAAGCAGATAGTTCCTTTATCTTCCCCTATCACTAGTTATAAGGGTTTTGACTTTTGGGCATGCTTCATTTATCATTTTCTCTCCCCAGTGAAGCAGAGTTTGGAGAAACAAATGCTTCTTGAGTTGAATTATCAAATAATTTTGTGAAAGAGATCTTAATATGTGAGCTGGCCCTCTGCCTTAAGTCCACTAAGGTGGTAACTTTACTTCAGAAGTAAGAGAAGCCTCAGAAAAGAAAATTGTATTGCTTGGGTCACACAATTACCAAATGGTGGAAGAAGCATAAAACACACATTTTTCTAGTACAGTGTTCTTTGCTCTGTGTTACTAGATTATTTACTAGTTTCTCTGGAAATGGAGAGACCTATGGCAGTCATTCTCCAGTTAAGGAATCCTTATGTGATTGGGTTTAAAGATAGGTAGGGTTCTTGGGGACTGAGAAGGTAAACGTAAGAGAACTTTGTTCTTAACAAAGAGTTCTAGGTGTGGAGGGCTGGATGGCAGAAGACTGTAGTAAATGAGGACAAAGATGCTCTCAGAAGCTGTGTAATTGAGAACCAGGCTCAGGATGGTTTGTATGTCTTTTCAAAGGATCTGATCTAAGGTGCCTCATTACCTCACTCAGTATCAGTGCATGTCAGTCGTATCCCTGGGCAGAAGCTGTTCCCTTTGCATTTTCACTTACATTGAAAGTAAAGATAATCAGTTAAGTACAGGGTAGTAAGATAATCCTATTTCATTTTTACTCTATCACTGCTCATTCCCATCTCTCCTATTTCAGACCTTTAAGTGGCATGTCTTTGGAAGGGTTGAGATGTCTAATGATCTTCCTCTGCCCCTATACTGGGAGCACCAAATGACTGTCTTTGCAGACTCTATAGTGAATTAGCTAGTGAGATGAAATGCTGAATTTGGGGAAAGGGAGTCTTGCAGATTGCTTCACCATTTTTCTGACTTCTCCCTGTAAGTCTTTCTGTATGATTTATTTTGGTGGATTTAAGTGGGTCTTCTAACCAGGGTGATTGAGATGTTTATATTGTTGAGGGATGTCAAAGGGCAGCTGTTACTTGATGGTAGAACAAATTTCCAAAGGCTCAGCTTTAGCTCCCTTCACCTCTCCTATTCCAAAAGTGCAAATAACACAAAAACAAGAATTTTGTTTTTGGGGATCAGCTCTTTGACAGAACCCAAAACAATATGTAGTGCAGCATTATTTATTGAACCATTTCTTATAATTGTTTCAAGAAAATAGCTACAGCTTTAATTCTTTTTACCAAAGCCAGGCCTGAAAATAGTTTTCTCACATAAATGAGGCAGCATAATTTAGTAGTTTAGAGCACAGACTCTGAAGTAGACTGACTGGTTCAGATCCCTGCTATGCCACTTATTAGCCTCATGAGCTATAATAGCTACTTAATGTCTCTGCCTCAGTTTCTTCTTCTATAAAGTGGAGCTGTTAATAGTGCCCACCTCATAGGGTTGATGTGAGAATTAAGATAGTAATATAAATGAATTAGAACAGTGCTTAGCACATAGTAGGCATTATGTGTTAGCTATTGCCATAATTTGGAAGTCACTGGAAGGAAGTTTTTACCCTTGTGGTTTTGTTTCCTAGGGGATTTGTTTTGAAAGATTCAGTTTGCTTTAACTGTTTTGTCTCTTATCTTCCTTGATTATCAAGTTATGCTCAAGGGGGCCTGGAGGTGAAAAAATGAGAGAATAATTAAGCTTTGTTTTGTCATGAAGATCTAGTTTGCTGCTGCTATTGGAATGACTTTTCTTCTAGACAGTGATACTTTCCAACCAAGGCTCCTTCTCCATAGCCTAATGCTAATCTCATTCGGAAATAACAGCATTTATTCCCTCTGTATGCACTGCTCCCTCTTCCCCATTTCCACTTACAAAAATTTAGAAACCTGAGAACAGAATATTTCTAGTTTCCTGCCTGAAGGAGTTGATCATCTCTCCACTGATACCTGGTCTGCAGAAAGCAGAAGGCCAGCTCCACCTTCTGAGAGAGGACTCTTCCAATTTCTTTGTCTGGGATTGGTCTAACTAACTATAAACAAATCTGTATCTCTGTCTCTTACAAAATTCCTATTTAGGAAATACCTCTTTTTTTTAATTAACATTAGAGTTTTGCTTTTCCTGGTTTTTCTGTTTTTTTGTGGTTTTTTTTTTAAGTTTATCTAAAAATCCTTCCTGATGATCCCAGGTACGGAGTGGGTGTAGGTGATTCCGGGAAGAAGAAATAAATGGCAAAAAGTGAGGCATGTTTGGATACCTTCTGCCATCTGGCCTTGCATAGTACTATCTCTTGTTAAGAATCAGTTTTCAAATATCTGTAAATTAATTTCATTTCTTCTTCCCTTCCTACCTCCCTCCCACCCTTCCTCCTTTTTGTTAAACAACAGCCTCATACTACTTTTAAGATTCTCTTTTTATAGATGGATAGTACTTTATACATACTTTTTTCCTGGGTAGAAATGCTAATTTTAGTCAGAAACAGCAAGAGACTGGTGTGACACTATGTGGTTTTTGATCCTGACTACCAGTCACCTGGGGAATCTTAAAAAAAAACCAAAAAACAAAAAAACCCTACAAAACTCCAGATTCCAGGGCCCAGAGTCTCTAGGCAGTGGCATCCGGCCAGCAGCATTTTTAAAAATGTCCCATGAGATTTTAATAGGCTTCTTAAGGGCAGAGATTTGTGCTTTTTCACTTATGTATCCCTTGCATTTACCAAAGTGCCTGGTGCATAGAAAGCTCTCCATAATGTCTACTTAATGAATGTAAATGTTCCTTTATCTTCTGTCACTCCCTTATTTTAGTGTTTGTCAAGCTTTTCTCCCAAAGTATCCTTAACAGCAGAGGAGAGTGAAGGACCTATGAGAGGTTCTTCCATACAAGCAAATATGGAATTTCTTTGAAGTCTCCTTATTTTCTTACTTACTTTTTTTAAAAATTATTGTTTAGGTCTCTCTTTTTTAAATTAAAATTTTAGATGATTTTTTTTTAATCTGTTGCCATTACATCTGTTTTAGGGCTAGAGCTCCCTCTTCTCCTCTAATAAAAGTTGGTCCTCTAGGCAGATACATCAAATTTATCCAGAGATTTTTGTCTTTGGATAGTACCCTTTGGCATTTTGTCAAGTATCCTAGGTAAGAAATGTGGTGTTACTTTTTCTTCACTTCAAGGATTGAAACACCAATGTAGGAATGGGTTTTGGGAAAAACTATTTACATTGCTTAAAAAGAAAAGAATTTGATCAGAAAGAAGAGGAGTGGTTAGGCAGAAAAATAAATGAAGAGATTCAAGTCCCATAGACTCAGAGCCTGAGGTGTGTGATGATCTCTTTTAGGCTTCCTTATGCATTTAGAAAATTCGAAGCTTGTGTCTGGGGTTGTCTGGGAAAGCAATGCAAGAGTGTATGGTTGGAAAAAGCCAGCTTGGGGCAAGTATTATGGCAGTGATTTTTATAATCTTTGGGGAGGATACGTATTTTGTCAACTTAGATTTATTCCTTTGGAAGCTGCATTTCTGTTCCTTTTTATCTTGGAGTGTTAGCTGTATATTCTTAAATTGTATTTTCACCTCAGGGAAAAAGATGAACAAATATTTTGCTCTTAGAATAATTTTCTAGGCAAGGACTTTTGAGTATTCAAATGTGCACATGCTGGTTCTGGAGTGTCCCAGTTTTCCTATCTGTCAAATACTGTATTTTCTTTTTTTCTTTCTTTTTCCCGAGTCCTTTTTTTTTTCCTGTATTGAAATATAGTTGCTGTAGAATATTATGTGTTACAGGTGTACAATATAGTGATTCACAATTTTTGAAGGTTATACTCCAGTTATAGTTATTATGAAATATTGGCTATATTCCCCATGTTGTACAATATATCCTTGTAGCTTATTTTATGCCTAATAGTTTGTACCTAATCGCCTACCCCCGTAATACCCCCTCCCCACCTTTGTCTCCCCACTGGTAACCACTAGTTTGTTCTCTATATCTGCTGCTTCTTTGTTATTTTCACTGGTTATATTTTTTAGATTCCACATATAAGTGATACCGTATAGTATTTGTCTTTCTTTTTCTGACTTATTTCACTTAGCTTAATGTCCTCTCCAAGTTCATCCACAGTATTTTCTGATGCACTTTTACTCGTTTCCTCTGCTTTTCCCTAATGTCCTCAGGCTATCCTTTCTGTATCTCTCTCTTACATCCCAGGCTTCTCCTCCTCTCTCTCAGCTTTCTGATAGTTGGAAGTTTAAAAATAAGGTGCATGTTCTATGGTTTAATTACTGCAATGGGTATGAGCAAATGAGAAGAGAGGAAGGTGGTTAAAGCTTTAGCATGTTTGGAGCACAGAGGTAGTCTTACTAAGGAAACATCCTATGTGTCTGCCCAGTGAGACCGCCACTAAATGATTGTTATATAACCAAGAGCCCTCATTGGTGCCCTGGGATGAGGAGATGGAGAGTAGAGGTTGCTAGGAAGCCCTGCGTGATTGGCTGGCCCCCAGGCAAGGAAAAGCAAGCATACTGGAAGCGTGCCCAGTTGACCCCTTTTATTCTTGGTAGGTGAGCTTCTAGGCCCATTGAGTCCTTCTGTGGACACGTTGGTCCTGACGTAGGCTGGCTACACTGACATGTGAGTCTGCCACCCCCTGAACTCCCCCAGCCCAGGCAACTCAGCTCCTTTTACATAATCTGTTGAATTTCACTAACACTGGTGGCTGATTTCAGTGTTGGGTTGCTAGGCGCCCAAACTACAGGCTGATCTGTTTACTCTAAACGTCTTGGTTTGCTAATTGAACCACTTTTGGAAGCAGAATTATCATTAGTCAACACCCTCTCTGTTTGCTTCATGAGTTCTACACAGCTCTTCCAGCATCCTTTTTATTAGAAATGAGTAGATGCCTCTACTGCAGGGATTCTAGAGCATTTGAAGATTATCTATGCCTTTTTAGGATAAGTAGATGGTGCAGGGTAAGGAAGGGAATCCTCACCTGGCATCTTAGAATTTACTTGGTTTTCATTTTGAAAGTAGAACCATAGAGGGAACACCATTTAGCAACCCTCATCATTATGTTGGGGGCCACTGATCTTTTCATTTTTTCCCCTCCTCTATTCTTACATTCTTTTGTTACTTCTTTTTTCTTGTCTTGATTTTCTGCCTGACCACATAGACATTTTACTTGGTAAGATGATCACTTCTGTTTCAGAACCTTTTGAAACTCCAGTAAGGTACCTTAGTATGTGTCTAAATGCTCTCGTCCTTCTGCAGTTTTCTTTCATCCTACTTTTAAACTGTCTTTGTCTTTCCAGTAGGATCCTCTTCCTGGGTGAAGTCATATCCAGGGGCTCTGTTCTTTTCATAGTCTCTCTTCAAATCCAGTCTCCTAGCCCTTTTAAATTATATATCCAATCTTTTCCTTTCAGGCACTTTTTTTTTCCTTTTTTTTTCCCTCTCCTCTAATATACTTGTTTCTAGTCCAAAAAGTAGCCTTCATTAAACAGCAATAAACAAGTCCAGACAGAAATAAATGCTTAGATACTGGATCAATTCGTTTCCCTCAGTATGCCATGTCTTCTTGACCTGCATCTTTTCACTCTAATTAAAAAGGCTGGCTCAGCTCTTTCTTCTCTCATCATTCCTTTGCCCGTGGGCACTGCAGTCATTTGTCTTTCAAACCTCTGTGGCTTTTGTTTGAGAAGCAGAGTGGTATTATAGAGCACCGCACTAAAGACCTGAATTTTACTCCTAGCTCCATTTTGTGAACTTGGGCAAGTCAGCCTCTCTGAACTTCAGTTTTCTAATCTGTAAAAAGATGATATTACCTGCTTAGTCAGTTTCGTAGAATTATGATTAACATTATGGATGTGTAAAATGCTATCTAAACACTAATGTGCCATTTTAGTGAAGGTAATGTTATTGAGGCTTTCTGAGCTAATATTTCCAAGAACTGTGTCTATTACAAAGTCAGCTAATCCCGTGAACTGTGAATGTGTGTCAGTCATATAGAGGATTCATTTTTGTCATACATAGACTGATAATTTGCTTTCTGCCAAGTCTTATATTAAATGCCAAAATGAAAAAAAGCTTACCTCTAACCTTAGAAAGCACACAACCCTGTAAGGGAGATTTAAAAGATTAAAAAATCAAACATGCTAAATATAATACTATCTAATCAGTGCTTTGAACGTTATTAACAGCGTGCTGTGGCATTGGTTCTCCCTGGACCATCAGCAGCAACATCACCTGGGAACTTGTTATAATTGCAAATTATAACACCCTGGAAATATGAAATCAGAAACTGAAGGTGGCAGAGTGATCTGTGTTTTAACAAGTTTTCTAGGTGACTGTTGCATGCTAAAGTTTGAGAACCACTGTGTTTTGTGAACAGAGGGAAGGAGTTAATTTCTCCTGGACCAGTTTACAAATGTGGTAACCATTGATTTGGGTCTTTGAAAAATAAATGATTTTATAAAACTGAGAAAGAAATGAATCATATTCTAAGAGAACATCATGAGCAAAGGTAAAAAAAATAGATACGTAGTGTTTTCGGAGAACTGCCCCTAGGTTCAGTGTGACTGGACAAAGGCTTTGTAGGGCAAGTTATTAAAGATAAAGCTAGAGAGAGTGGGGAGCTCAGTTGTTTAGGGCATTGAGCTTAGACTTGGTTCCCAAATTTATCTGCACATTGAAATTACCTGAGGAACTTAACAAATGCTGCCCATGTCCCTCCTCACTTGTGATTTAATTGGCCTGGAGTGTGGTCTAGGATTTGGAATTTTTAAAAGGTCCCTTGGTGATTCTAATATGCTGACAAGTTTGAGAACCACTGGCTTAGACTATTTTGTATATTGTGAAAGATTGTTTAACATCAGAGTGACACAATCCAATTTATGTTTTACAATAATTGGTGTAAGGAAGGAGTATGGAAATAGGGCAGCCTGTTTACCCTTCACAGTTCAAATATCCCTCAGGTGTGTTGTGGGAGAAAAACGATTGAGAACAAGACCATGACTATAAATTCCCCAAGAACAAAGACTGTAAAATTAATTGCCTTTTTCCCCCCTCACATATTACTATTTGGGACCTGGCCTGTATATGTAGGCAGCTAATGTATTGTATTGCCACCATTTCACACCATAATTTTTATAGACACCAATTGTTTGATTAGTTGACTTCTGACCATTGTGAAACTGGGAAATAATAATGAGCCCAAGCCTCTAACTTCATTGTCTTTATACAGGATCCTCACCATGGATGGGCTCATTGAGGACATAAAGCGACGGCGATACTACGAGAAGCCTTGCCGTCGGCGACAGAGGGAAAGCTATGAAACCTGCCGGCGAATCTACAACATGGAAATGGCTCGCAAGATCAACTTCTTGATGCGAAAGAATCGGGCGGATCCATGGCAGGGCTGCTGAGGCCTGGAGATAGGAGGCCCAGTATGAAAACCCTTATCCAGTTGTCTCCACCTCTTTTCCTTCTTCAACCCCATTTTCTCTTACCTTCCTACAATAAACTCAATCACATACATGTAAGAAGGCCTGCATGTATAGAAGCAATCCCACTAGTCAGCAGTGGACTCTCTCTCTCATGAAGTCAAAGACACCGAGTCAAAAAGTAGTCTAAGAGTAGAATGCCGATTGCCAAGAGCTAGTGTTGGGAGTGGGGAAGTGGGAAATTATTTATTGACTACCGTTTCAGTTTGGGAAGATAAAAAAGTTCTGGAGATAAGTGGTGGTGATAGTTGCACAACAGTGTGAATGTTCTTAATGCCACTGAGCTGTACACTTAAATGATAAAAATGGTAAATTTTACTATAATTTTTTTATAAGTAGTCTAAGAGGTGGAAAAATTTTCTAAAGCGTGGTGGAGTATATCTACTGTTTTCTAACCAATTTTTTTGAAACCCAAAGGAAGGTTTTATTTTTGGAAAAGCATCTGTTCCTCTTTTCTGAACTGCCTCCCAACTATTAGGTAAAAGGCAGGAGAGGAAACATGTATGTATTTGGAGTAAATTCTGCTTCTGAAACACCCATCAGCCAGAGTAGAGAGCTGGAATCCTTGCCCAGAGGAATGCTGATATTTACTCCTGTTTTGTCTTTCATTTGGTTTTCCTAAAGGAGGTTAGTGGAGGTTAATGGTGGAAAAGCATCAGATGGATGGTAGGAAAGAGGAAATGGGAGTGTTAAGGAAGGGCACAGAGCCAGAGATACCTACCGCATGGTTCTCAAAATGTCATCTTCCGATCAGCAGCATCAGCATCACCTGAGAAATTGCTTGAAGTGCAAATTTAGGGGTCCCAATTTTTAGACATTCTGAACTGGAAATTGAGGTTGGAACCCAGTAATCTATTTAAACAATCCCTGCAAATGATTCTGGTACCTACAAAAATTTTAAAGTCACTTCACTAGAGAACTCAAAAGAGATTCCAGGTAGTGGTGCCTTCCTACCACCCCTTCCTCTCCTCCAGAGGCGCTCCTGGTTATGTGATCCTTGACAGCTGGGGCTGTGGTAAGACCAGCTGCTCTCCTCCTCTCCTGCTGTGTTTGCCTGGCCTTTGTCCCCTGACAGCCCTGCCTGGTAGTAGAAGAGTTGATGCCAACCCCTGTAGAAGAGTGCTGAAGGAGGCAGGGGTGGCTGGCCCACCCTCACCCTGACTGCAGCCCTCAGCACGGTGTCAAAAAAGTAACAGCTGCAGACTGCCCGTCTCCTGCATCTCCAGATTACTAGTGGTCAAATATTGCCCCCTTGTGGTATAGTAGCATGGCTTCAGATTTCTTCTGGCCTTAATTCTGCCTTTTCAGTATCTTTTTTCCCCTTTCACAATAACCGTAATTTGATGGAACCACTGTTCCTTGTTTCTGAGGGCTTGATCTTTCTTTCGCTCATCAGGAGTAAGGCCCATGGTGAATAAAGCATATTATTGAGCACTACATAGAAATAGCTTAGAAACAGAAGATCTGGTCCTTGCCCTCTAGAAACTTACATTGTGGTTGGAGAAATTCAATATACAGATTGTCTTCAACTTTGTTACTTTTGTACAATCTCATTTTAACAAGTTAGACATTGAAAATTCTGAATTACCTTTCAGTCTCTGAATTTGATCTTTAATATATCAGTTTTGAATGATTTTGAGCCATGGTGTGGTATTACCTCCTGGCAATTGTTGTTGCTAAAAAATAAAGACCCGGCTCCTGCCAAAATGGTAGGATGTGTTTGTGGTAGCAGAACTGGGCCTGTTACTTGGCAGCTTTTCTCTGAGGCTAAAGTTGCTTCTGACCTCCCTCCAAAATACCAAGGGGTGGCTAAGGTCTGGAATTTGTCTCTGAAATTATCCCCTGCTTGTCCTAATCTCCAGTCCTCACCATTGTTCATGTTCCCGGGAGCAGTGAATAATGTTCAGTTGTAGCAGGTAGCCAGTTTTGAAGGCCCATGTGAGAAGGGGTTAACAGGCTGGCTGAAGTCCCCGTCAGCTTGTGCTGTCATGGAAGGGAGAAAGACCTTGCTCTGGGAAACTAGAGGATACCACATGGTCCTTTAATGAGTGGGGATTGCCCCAATATTTTTATTCCTACATTGGGTTCAGGAGAGGGGTGGTTTAGTATTTACACAGTTAACAGGGTAATAGATACAATACCTCCTACCTTGGCCTTAGGCACCCATGGCATCTCTTGGACTTCCACTAGGTTGCCTCTAACAGGCCTGTTCCAATCATAATTTAAGGATCTTACAATGTTCTCTGGAAAAAGGCACCTCTTTACAATTGTGACTTTGTTGAGTAATTCTGACATTGTACTTTAAAGTTACCAGAAGTGCACTAAGTACAAAATGAGAGTTTGCCTATATGTTAACTGAAAAGGCATAGAACTTTTAAATTTTGAATTCCAGTTTATCTATTTTTTCTTTTTTGTTGCAGTGTTTTTGGCATTATAGCCAAGAAATCATTGCCAAATTCAGTATCACGGAGACTTTCTCATTTCCTTCTAAGACTTTTTATAGTTTTTGCTCTTAGGTTTACGTCTTTGATCCACTTAGAGTTAATTTTTGTATATGGTGTGAGGAAGGGGTCCATCTTTATTCTCTTGCATGTGGATGTCCAGTTTTCCCTGCACCATTTGTTGAGCAGACTGTCTTTTCTCCATTGAAGGTCTTGACACCCTTGTAAACATTCAACTGATCGTATATGTAAGATTTATTCCTGGGCTCTGTTCTATTCTGTTGATCTATATGTCCATCCTTATGCCAATGTTACACTAAATATGTTTTATATATTACATTTAATCCTTAGAATACTCTTTTAAAGTAGAGATTCTTAATCTTATTTTATAATTGAGAAAACAATCTCAGAAAAATTAATTACCCAAAGGAATCACAGCTAGTAACTGGGAGACTAAGGATTTAAACACATCAGATTCCAAATATTGGAAATAAAATCAGTTCCTGAAAGAACATTTCCCTCTGGGGAATTGAGTACAAGCAGTTAAAAGCACTGGAACTAAATTGACAGCTCTGCAGAGTTGGAACTCGTTTGCTCATTCAGCAGACTTCGGAGTGAATATTATGTAAAACATTGGTTTTAGGTTCTGTAGATAGACTGAGGAAACAGGCATGAGTAAGTTGAGCTGCAGCCTCTCTCAATTTGTTACTCAAAGCCAGGATTTATTCATTACTTCATGCTGCATCATCAGGGAAGATGGGTTTTGGAATATATTTCTAAAACTTTTAAAACCAGTTTTTAAATATAAAAATCTTGTGCTACCTGGGAAATTCTAATAGCCTTCCTAGGGAATAACTACATTTCCTTGTGAAGCTACTATCTAAGAAGACGTCTTGGACTTTTAATTTCTGTAGTTTGTAATCTAGAAATAGCAGTATTTTTGTTTAATTTTCCATGTATGAAATTGTGTCATAATATTGGACATGCTTTTCCAAGTTATGCTTCACCAACACACATGCTTTTCAGAAACAGTGGTTTAAAGGGTCAGTAGGTTTAGAGACTTATTTTGAAGAAAATAAAAAATACAGGCTTATTAATAGAATGAGGAAAGCAATGAGCCCTTAACATGCCTGGAACAATGGCATTATCATAGTTCCTGGAGATACAGACAATATGACACAATTCCTGCCCGTAAGACATTTCCATTCTTAAGGAAACCAGAATTCAGCAGGTTCTGAAGTCTGCAAGATCCACTGCTGAAAAAGGTCTATTCTGTAGTTCAACAAATATTTAATTGTGCCAGGTGCTATTGTAGGCATTTAAGATCTACCAGTGAACAATGATTCCTCCTTTATGGAGTTAACTTCCTAGCAGAGTGAGTCAGATGATAAGCAATAAGTGTAATTAGGTTATCTAGTACTAGTACCATAAGTGGTGATAAGTACTAAGGAAAAGGAGAAAAAAAAGTTGGGGTAATCAACTGTGCCAAGCAAGATTCAGAATTAAATAGGGTGGTTGGGGAAGATTCACTGAGGTTAATTTTGAATAAAAATCTGAAAGTGAGAGAGCAAACCAGGCAAATATCTGGATGAAGAGCCAGCCAGGCAGAAAGCAGCAAGTGCAAAGGCCTTGAGGTGAAATTACATTCAAGGAGCAACAAGGGGTCAGGGTTCTGGAGATGTGGAGCTGAATGAGTGAAGGAAAGATTGGTAGATGAGATCACAGAGGTAATAGAGTGGGGCACAGATGTTGTGGGGCACTTTGCTCTATAGGAAAACCAGGGGATAGTTTTGAGCAGGGAAGTGATGACATTTCTGTTGTGTCAATGTGATCACTGGCTACTGTGATCAGACTAAATAGGGACAAGGTGGAAGGAAGAGAAAGCAGTAAGGAGTCTACTATAATAACCCAAGTATAAAGGTGATAGTGGAGGGTGGAGAGAAGCAGATGGGTTCTGTATATATTTTTAAAGTAGGGCCTATGTAACTTGCTGATGAACTGGAGAGAAATGAGTCCATGTTGACGCTGAGATTATTGGTCTGCATAACTGTGTTGACTAAAAGAAAAACACACAACGTGAGAGTTGTAAGTTTAGTTTTATTCAGGGTCTTACTGAGGGAGAACACAGGTTCAGGAAGCACTTTCATTGTGTTGCACCAGACTACAAAATGAGGAAGGCTTATAAAGGCAATAAGTTACAGTTACATGAGTTCTTTATCAAGAATTATAATTGGAACTGGCAAGAGGTAAGGGTGCTTGGTAAGTAGAATTGGTTGAGGTCTGAAATGGGTATATAGTTACAAGGGGAAACCTTGAGACCATAAGGCTGCAGCTGGCAGGTGTTGTTCTGAATGCCACTGATGGTGTCCCTGGTCTGGTACAGTTCAAAGAAAGTTCAAGTTCTCAGTGGGGCAGAGATGTGCCTGAGATCAGATCATCAGTGGCTTCCTGACTCCTTTTTTGTATGCCTGAGCTGTGATTACTCTATTATAATTGCAATTTGTCATCAAATGTAAGAATAGTGTTGCCACTAAGTGAGATGTGGAAGATTTGGGGGAGATTATTTTGGGGGGATATTTGGTGGCTAGAATCAGCTTTCATCATGTACATTTAGAATGTTTAGTATACATTTATGTAGGCAACTGGATATATTACTATGTATCAAGTAGCTTTATTGAACTCTGTGAGAGGCACTGTTTTAAGTGTATTACCCTCAGGCATCTTGTGGTCTTCACAGCAAGCCTGTGAGGTTGGATTTGTTTTATGGGTGAGGAAACAGAAGGCTTAAGGAACTTGCCTAATGTCAGAGCTAATGAGCGGGAAAGCTCGAATAAAAATCTAGGTAGTCTGGCTTTAAAATTTGTGCTCTTGCTTAATCATAAAATAATATTGAGTCTCAGGGGATGCCGGGCACAAAGTAATAGGCAGTCAGTAATTCTTTGTTCAGTGAATGAATGAAAGAGACAAAAAAGCGGGGGGGGGGGGGGACAAAGGTTAAGTAGGGGTGGCTAATGGTAGTGATCACGACTCCCTTAAATTCTGCCAGAAAGTCCGCGTTTACTCCAAACGCAGAAGCCCCGCTTTTTAGATCTAGTATAACCATAGCGCACTTATTCTCCACACTAATTTCTGCTTCAGGTAACATTCACGTTGCAACAACCTAGTTAACAGATGTAGCTCGGGAAACCGACGGACGTGAGCACTTCGCCTGAGGAAACCTTTAGGGTTCCGGCACGCATGCGCTCCGCCGCCTGGACAGTGGCTACCACGGCTGCGCGAATCGGCGGCCCCTCCCTCCCTCATCACATGCTGAGGGACCGCGGCGTGGCGGCGGCCGTGGCGGCAGCTACGGCAGGCCATAGGGCGGTCGGAGGGTTTCCGGTTCCGGTGTAACGTTCGGGCTCCGTCTCTGGGGCTGAAGTTTGAGAGGTGAGTAGTGGCCCCGGGCCCAGAGAAGGTGTCTTTGGGTCCTACCACCTGGGGCTAGGGCTCAGTCCAAGAGGAGGACCGAGGCGGGAAGGCTCAGCGGAACGGCAGCTGAGAAAAGAACAGAGTTCTGCGGGAGAACGGGTTGGAATGAGATTGTTGAGAGGAAAAGGGCGGGGGCGGGAAAGGGATGGGGTGAGGAGACTAGCTCTGAGATGAGGAGTTCGGGTAGAACAAGGTGGGGTAAGGGACCAGTCAGAAAGATGGAGAGAGCAAAAAGAGAAGAACGGGGGTTTCAGGGAGGAAATTTGGCTTGTAGCAAAGAAGAGCACGGAGTAAGGAAATCCTTCAGAAGATTAGATTATGCTACCTGCTCATTCAGAGATCATTCTGCTTTCCTCTCCTTCAACACCATAACCACCCCCCACCCCGCCCACGCAGTTACTGCTGAACCTTTGATTAGTGACAAAGCTAGTTACTGTTTGGAACTTCTATTTTTGCCCACTGACTGTTTAGTTTGCACGTTATCTAATGGAGGAATGGATTGAAGTTGAATACGTTTGTTAGTGTAGTGCTTGGGCACACATATCATCTGATAAGAGTGGTAGCCCCATTTATTGCTTTGGATTTTCAAATTGCTTACACTTTCTAGCTTATGATTCAGTTATAGTGGAATATATAGCGACTGGGGCTAGGGCTCAATACAAGGGGAGGATTTTTGTCTATTTTGTTCAGTGTTGTATGTATCCTCAGCACCCAGTACGCTGCTTGACAGTTAGTAGTTATGCAGTAAATATTTACTGAATGATTTAACTGTCATATAGGTATGACAGTGTCCTCATTTTGTAAGATGACTGAACTGAGGCTCACAGGAATTACTTGCCAGAAGGCTGGTAAATAGTAGTGCTCAATGTCTGAACTATTCAGTGTAAGCCCTTTCTTCACTCTCTGTAGTGTCAATATGCTTCTTTTGAGCAATGCACAGTTAACATGTCAAGATTGAAAGGCTATACTGCTATCTCCTGGTGGGTAGATAGAGCCACTGTAGAATTACTCATATAACATGTCACCAAGGCACAAAGTCTTTCACTCTTAGTTTAATGACTTTAATCTACTAGCTTCATATGGTTATACCAAAATTAAATACACCATTTAGCAACAGGTCTTAGAGGATAAACCTGCCAAGAATGTAAAAGTTAATCAGACTGTACCTTTTAGGAGAAAAGATGTCTTAAAACATCTTGAAAGATTGACTCCCAGGTCAGACCCTGATGTGTGGCACCACTGGAAGGAGATTAGCTTGGGGTCAGTCTAACTTACTGACTTTTAGGCACTATGGAGAAAATCAGGGAAATAAAATTGTTTCTGTGCTCATAAACAGTTTTGAGATTTAGGTAGGATATAAAAATGTAAACATGAATAGAGTTTAAAAATTGTACTAACTTGCACTAAGTAACAAATTAGAGATTGTTGTAGAGAGTCTTTTATAATGGTGTTTTCTCTATTAAGCCAAAAAGTAGAAGAATAAAGTGAAAAGAGAGAAAGAGAATGCATCCAAAATAAGGGTAATCTTTTCTGAACTGAGGGATTATTTAATGACAGAGACCGTAGATCATGAGAGAAAAGTATCTGGATATAGAATTCCCACCAGGATGAATATGGCTACAGAGAAATGTGACAGAACAGTCTTAAGGATTATGAGCTTTCATATAGGATGACTGACCTGGATAAGCCCTCCCGCATTTGCACCCCTTAAAAGAAGCCTGGGTTAAGGAATGCCTGCCTAGAAATAGGAAGAATAGAAAAGCTGGCCTCTCAGTGGGTTTTTTCAGTCTGATTTTCATGTTATATGTTTTCCAGTACTTGCTGAATATGACAGAATTGAAAAAGAAGCTAGAACTCATTTCTCAGACTAGGTTATTCCCAAGGTTTGTAGATTCCACAGATTTCATTGATCCACTGATACTTACTGAGTTAGGGTTAAAATCAAATGAAATTCTTTCTGCTTTGAAATATGGGTTGTAGGGAAAGTATCTGGCTTGAAATGAAGTGGAAGAAATTGCCTAAGGATTGAGAATAGGGATGAGGAAAGCATTACAGATATACTAACCATTGCCTGGAATCATTTTAGTCTTTTCCTATCCTATGACTTAACTCTTTACTGGTTTCTTTTCAGGTGCAGTATTGAATTCTATTTGAGCTATCCTCCTGTTCCTGGGGAATGGCACTGTCTAAGAGGGAGCTGGATGAGCTGAAACCATGGATAGAGAAGACAGTGAAGAGGGTGCTGGGTTTCTCAGAGCCCACAGTGGTCACAGCAGCACTGAACTGTGTAGGGAAGGGCATGGACAAGAAGAAGGCAGCTGGTATGTACCTTTCTGAACCTTTTGGCCTAACATATTAGATGACCCCACATACTGCTTTGAGTGTCAGTCAAAATTCTCTTTGTTGGAAGTGTCTAAAAAAGGTCAGGCCACATTTTATTTTCTTTTGCATTATAACGGAAATAGCCTAAATAACTAGTTGTGCTTTTTCTCTTATTTTTTATGTTATTTGTGACATATTTTGAATCTCAGACTGACTTCCTTTTACCACTACACTTAGACTGAGTTACCTAAATTAATACTTGCTCGGGAAATATGCTAAAGTCAAATGGGTATATTCAGGTTCAGACTGACATCTAAACATATAGAAGTCTTTATAAAATACATGAGAAAAGTTGAGAGAAGTAGATTTTGTTCATGAAAGTCTCCTACAACTTGCTGTTTAGGGAAAGTTGGGGTGATTTTTGATCCTAAACTTTGATGCTCAACCTAAGCAAGCTTCTCTGGCTACGCTACTTCCTACTCCAGAAAATTATAACTGTGTTTTTACTTCATAGGACAAGGTCATTCAGTGTAAGAGAATTTATGAGAATCCTACAAAGAACTTAAAGTGTTTCCCTCCCTCCTGGGGATAAAATTCCAGTGTTGGTAGCTGTTGTATGCCTCATATTGGACTAAGTACTCTTATCTTTTCATCTCTACCACCTCTTTTTTTCCTGTCAGACCATCTGAAACCTTTTCTTGATGATTCTACTCTCCGATTTGTGGACAAATTGTTTGAGGCTGTGGAAGAAGGCCGAAGCTCTAGGCATTCCAAGTCTAGCAGTGACAGGAGCAGAAAACGAGAGCTAAAGGTAGGTTACAGTTAACTATCTGATAAGCTCGGAGTGTTCTGAATGGTAACAAAGTTGCTCAGCTTACCTGGCTCACACTTTAATATCTACTATTAGACTACCTAATATCTAAGAGAGGTAGACATTGAAGTAGAGGGGATGAGCTTGTATTGTCATCATCTTATGGTAAGGAACTACCTAAGTTCATGGGTTGAAACATTCCAAGGAAACAATTGGTAGCTTTTCCTTTTTTTTATAGTTAGGCGTTTTGGTTCTCATGTTTCCCTATTTCACTGTTTGTTTTTTTAATAGATTGATTGCTCTAAGGTTTTATGCTTTGATTTACTTGAAGCCTAATAGATTGCTTCAGAATGTGACTTCACTGCTGCCTGAGCTGGAGATCTCATTGTTTGTTGCTCCTTTACAGATATTTCTCTGCAATAGACAAATTTATAGATGGGACACCTAACAACTATTGTTATTTACTATATGTCTTGAGAGCCTACTGTTTGCTGCATAGCATATTGCTGATCATCTGACCCCTGCAAGTGGAATACTTAAAGGGACCGTCATTACTCCCTAACCTACTTCACTTTTTAGCCTGTAGTTGCTGATTGGTCATGGCCTCTTTCAATATTAGCAGCGTCAAGGAGCTGATCTGTCTCTTTCCTCTG
This sequence comes from Camelus ferus, assembly GCF_009834535.1. NCBI lineage: Eukaryota > Metazoa > Chordata > Mammalia > Artiodactyla > Camelidae > Camelus > Camelus ferus. The sequence goes on along the minus strand of NC_045716.1, from coordinate 25,077,339 downwards.
ATCCTCTCAAAAAAAATCTTTTCGGTGACTCCCATCAAACCTTCCAAAGTGCTTTCAATTCCCTTGACTATCCTATTGCTTTTCCTGAGGCTCAGAAGTGAGTAAGCAATGTTTGCTGAGTCCCTGGCCAGGCTATGGAACCAAGAGAAACAGAGATTCCTGTGCCCTTTGATTGGGGTGTTGTAGGGTTATCAGAGGAACGAAAGATAGTCCTTGCCTTAAAAGAACTTGCAGTTTAAGATTTGGGGGATAGGAGGGCACAACAAAATACAGTTACAAATTATAAATTCTGAGTAGCCGTTTCATGTAAATTTTAGGCTTGACTGTAGAATTTCCGACTTACATTGAATTTTGTTACGTTCAGGGGGAATGCTTGATCCATAGTATGCAAAGATCTTTAGAGTGAAGATTATGCTATGATAGGGCATGCTACCATGTAAGTGCTGAGGGCCTGCTGTGAGTAAAGTGACTACATTGGGTGGGATTAATTAAAATGGTTTCTTGAAGGAAGTATCTAGATAGCCTTGGGATTCGGGTCCCATTTTGGTCCATTCAGGTCCCCCCACACACAATATATTATGGGAGAGTCCTTTTTCTTGAACTGTAGGAGTTCCAGGAAGCGCTCGCCCCTGGCCGAGGATATGTCCTTGCAAAACACGAGCCCTCCTAGTGAAGAGGGGATGTCACCCAAAGTCTACCACCGGTGTGTACATTTGCTTTTTCCCATTGTCCCTTCCAGTTGGCCACTCTTGGTCCTGTTAAATTCACCTTGCAAATTAGTCAACATATTTGAGTTCCCATTGTTTGATGAAAACAAAGTGTTATTGGGGAATACTGAAGAAGAGTGAAAACCCCTGTCCTGGAAGAGCGTAGACTCTAACTGGGAGAAAGTACGTACTAACATTGAAAGACTTAACACTTGGCAAGCAGAATATCAGCAGTGTAACTTTACCTAGTGTGAATCAAGCTCTTAAGTAATAAAAGGATGTGAAACAACAGTTTGATCAGAGTGGGCTGAAATTATTAATGAGGAAAACTTCCTGGAGGAGGTGAGTTTTAGGCAGGATTTGGACTGGGGGTTGTGGAAAATTTGAAGGAGATCATTACAAATATGGGCAGTAAGATTTGCAAAGACCTTGAGATGGGAACATTTATAAGAACGTGGGAATGAAATTTGTTTGACTGGAGTAAGGGAATAATTAAGTTGGGTGAGATGGTCCTTTTGGTGGAGGGTCTAGAAGACTCTGGGCAAAACCACAAAATGCTATTAGGATGTAGGATTATTCTTCCCTTCTCCCATTGGCAGGGATACAACTCTTCTTTCATCTTGGGTTCCCTTAGGAAGTGTTTGGTGATGACTCTGAGATCTCCAAGGAATCATCAGGAGTAAAGAAGCGACGGATACCTCGTTTTGAGGAGGTGGAAGAGGAGCCAGAAGTGATCCCTGGGCCTCCCTCAGAGAGTCCTGGCATGCTGACTAAGCTCCAGGTTAGTAATTAGGAGCTGGAAGCAATGGTTTTGTGAGTTGAAGAAGCAAGAGATGGATAGGTCCAGATTTACTGTAGGCCTTGATTTAAACTAATGTTTTGTATTGGGGAACTTTTATTTCCTGCTTTATGTTTCAACATTTCTTGGTTTAACCAGGAGTATTCTAGTTGAAGGCTATTGAAATAGATTTACTGAGCACATGTTACATAGCAAGGACAGTGTGTTACATACATCATTTGCCCAAATATCTACCTCATTGTGTCATTGAGAAAATTATTGGAATAATTACAACTCAGCATGATGGCAGAGGATAGTTTCCAAATACTATAATACAGGAAAAATATAATCGACTTGAATAATTTAGAGTTGACTTTCTATTTTTTTTAACAGGAATTCTTTGTTTTTAAAATGGCACTAGAGGATGGGGGTGGAAGAATTTACAATATACCCTTTTGTACTTTTTTGCATTTTGAACTATGTAAATATATCATCTACTCAAAAAATGTTAAAAATAAATTTTAAAAAATATCTTGAAGCACCTTGACAGCAGAACTCTATTGGAAAATTTGAGAAGAATTATTTGATCATGTCCTCAAAGCTTATTCGGAACTTTTATAGGGCAGAGGAAGGGGTTTACAGAGACTAGGAAGCAAGTCTTTGCATTGTCGGCTCTGGTTACCCACATTAGGAAGTCAGAGATCAATACTGTGATTTTTTTTTTAAGTATAATAATGTGCATGGGTTCTGTTAGTTTTACATGCATTATTTAAATGTTCACAATAGCCATGTAAGGTAGATAGTATTTTTACCTCTTTTAGTCACTTGGAGGTTTCAAGATTAAATACCATGTCCAAGGTCACACAGGCATTAAATGCAGAGTGAAGATTCAATGTCAGGTTCCTCTGACCCCAGTCTTAATCATTAAGCTGTGTTACTAGTTAATGTGCTAATTCTTCCTTGGGAAGATAGGTTGAAAAATTCCAGTGCTCTGCTGTCTAGGTTTATCTTTGCTAAATTTTCTAGCCTGTGGTACAGGCAGAATATGATGAGATCATTCAAAAAATTTTAGTTCATTAGACCTGAAAGCCCTTTTGGTTTAGGAACCTGTACGGGAGAAATAAAAAAGAGATGTTAACAGTCTTTCAACTTTTCCCCCACTGAGAACAGATCAAACAGATGATGGAGGCAGCAACACGGCAAATCGAGGAAAGGAAAAAACAACTCAGCTTCATTAGCCCCCCTACGCCTCAGGTATTGTGCCCAGATTACTCTGAAAGAAGAATTTTTAGTACAGGATTTCTTGCCGTCCACTCAAATGAGAGTCCAGAAGATGACTGCGTGTTCACCCCCAGTCTACCATAGTCTACCACTGTGTGTCTGCATGTGTGTGTGTGTGTGAGGGAGAGAGAGCTCTGTCTGCCTGTCTGATCTTTCCAATTCTGATTTCTTTTTCTCTGTCTCACAGCCAAAGACTCCTTCTTCCTCCCAACCAGAACGACTTCCAATTGGCAACACTATTCAGCCCTCTCAGGCCGCCACTTTCATGAACGATGCCATTGAGAAGGCAAGGAAAGCTGCTGAACTGCAAGCCCGCATCCAAGCCCAGCTGGCACTGAAGCCAGGGCTCATCGGCAATGCCAACATGGTGGGCCTGGCCAATCTCCATGCCATGGGCATTGCTCCCCCGTGAGTACCTGTTTCATGGAACTTTGTTGTTTCTGAAGTTTGAGAAGCAATAAATACCTTTGAATGTTATTGATTCTCTTCTTCCAAGGAACCTAAATCATTTCTTACAGTTTCCTATTTCTTACATATGTTCAATAAATATCAACTCAACTTATTCTCTTGGCTTCCTTGTTGTAGAGTTTCATTATCTTCTTTTTGCATTTGGTAGAACTGAAGTTAAGACTTTTCCTATGATACTGGAGCCAGGAATAGAACCAGGTCTCCTGGTTCCTAACTCAGAACTATACCTGTTAAGCCACATTGAGTGAGACTAGATCTGAGAGTTCTCTACAACTTGGATAAAGAGATAGACTTTATTTTTAGCAGCTACGGTTGGTTTGACAGCCCCTATCTGACTCAGGAATTCAGGAGCAAAGAGAGATAGGACTGCAAATTCTTGTCGTTGTAATTTATAAGTTCGTTTCATCTGATTGAACTCTATATTCAAATATCCAGTTTGATATTTGCAGTTAGTATTATATTATTCCCTGATGGATTTATGTTCCCTAGAATTGTGCATCCTAATTGTCTTTGTTGGGTTTTGTTTTTATTTTTCTGTTTTTTGTTTGTTTGTTTGTTTGTTTGTTTGCCTTATTGTTCCATATGAGATTTATTCTTTTGTGGACTATTTTTCAGGAAGGTGGAGTTAAAAGATCAAACTAAACCTACACCACTGATTCTTGACGAACAAGGTCGAACTGTAGATGCAACAGGCAAGGAGATTGAGCTGACACACCGTATGCCTACTCTGAAAGCCAACATTCGGGCTGTGAAGAGGGAGCAATTCAAGCAACAGCTAAAAGAAAAACCATCAGAAGACATGGAGTCTAACACGTTTTTTGACCCACGAGTCTCAATTGCCCCTTCCCAGCGCCAGAGACGCACTTTTAAATTCCATGACAAGGGCAAATTTGAGAAGATTGCCCAACGATTACGGACAAAGGTATGTGACTTCAAATATAATCTAGAATTTTGAAGAAGCTAGGAAGGTGACAAAGGAAATTGAACACAATTCTAAAATACTGTCAGCTAAATTCTCTGTGTTTGGCAATCAGATAAACAAGTAGGAAAACAATGAATAATTTTTAAAATGCTGTATTTATTCCTGGAATGCTTGATTTTTAGCTGATTTGTCTGCTTACTTACTTATGTTCTACGTGGTTGAAAATTGACTTTGAAAATTCTCCACATACAACAGACAGTGGAGGGAAACAATTCAGAACCCTCTGGGCAACTGAGGAAAGCTAGCCTGGTGTTGAAACGTACTGCATACAATCCACACATGTGGAGAGTTTAATTGACTGTATATTCGGTGACTTTTGCCTTCTTGTTTTCATCCTCTCAGATTGAGGTTGTCATAAAATTCCATTGCTGCATGTTTGCTGCAGGTGAGGTGAAGGGATAGTGATGAGGGTGAAATATATGTCAATCAGCTAAAGGATAAAATAAAGCAGAATGGCTCTTTTTTCTAAGCTTTCAGAAAATATGAATTTGTTGCATTAGGTATTCAAGAGTTCAACAAGGGAATGTTTTATAATTTGAGATTCTACTACTTCCCTGTTTTCTGTGACTCCAGTTTCTCTTCTTATCTTGTCTTCAGGCTCAACTGGAGAAGCTGCAGGCAGAGATCTCACAGGCAGCTCGAAAAACAGGCATTCATACTTCAACCAGGCTGGCTCTCATTGCTCCTAAGAAGGAGTTGAAAGAAGGAGATATCCCTGAAATTGAGTGGTGGGACTCTTACATCATCCCCAATGGCTTTGACCTGTGAGTTTGTTAGTTAATACCTTTTAATAAGGCTAGAATTTTAATGAGAGAGATGGTACTTGTGCATTAAGTAAAATTTTAAAATCCAAGGGAAATAGGTAACCATATACAAGCACATGTATTTGTAAAGAATATGGTGTATAGGTTACTTTTAGTTTTGGGGGTTATTGTAGGAGGAATGGGCACAAATAGTCTATACAAATCATCTATACATTTTCTACTTGTTTTATTATACGTTGTTATTAGTCTTTAGCATATTTGTTTCCTTAATTATATTCCTTTGCTATTTATAATACGTGTTCACATTTCTGAAAGATCCTATCCCAGTATAGAGCAAGGATTCTTAGTTGATGGGGCAGAGAATGATAAATAAAACATATAAGAGACATTTAGAGAGCTTTAGTCATATCTGCTCCATTCTGATTTCCTTACCCTTCCTTTGTCAGCCACTGTCCCAGGGGATTATTGTTACTAATGAGAGAATGTAGTATCCATCAAGGGTGTTAGGATAGAAAAAAGGTTGAGAACAGCTGGTGTAGAGAGTGCACCCAACCTTTGTGGGACCCAGTCTTCTCATTTTGAAAATTATGTGTAATATAATTACATACTCTAGATATGCATATACTAAAAAAATGCTAGAATGTGTTATGGAGAGTGGATTTTTTTCATTGTGTTTCTGAGAGTCTCTCTCTCTTGAAATCATCTCTACCCACATATCCTGTTTTCCTTTCTTCCTACAATTTTAGTACAGAGGAAAATCCCAAGAGAGAAGATTATTTTGGAATCACAAATCTTGTTGAACATCCAGCCCAGCTCAACCCTCCAGGTAATGTATAGTTTACTCAATCAAGGCTCTAGAGAGGTATTACCCAGTAGAAGTTTATGTGATAATGGACATACTCTCTATCTGGGCTGTCCATCCAGTAGCCACTTATCCACATGTGACTTTTGAGAACTTGAAAATTGAGTTGAGCTAATACAACTGAGGGATTGAATTTTTAATTTTATTCAGTTTTAATTTAATTTAAATAATACATGTGGCTAATGGCTATAGTATTGGACAGTGCAGCTCTAGAGCACTGAGGCCTAATCTAGAGATTACCTCATTGATGTGTATTACAAATTTGGGCTTTTGCCACAGTGTTGACTCCCAACTCCAGTCTTTACACCACCACTAAATTCCTGGCCTTCTTCACACTTCTTTGTCTTCAGCCTTTCCCTCCCTCTCTCTCTTTTTTAAGAACTGACTTGAGAATTTCTTAAGTTTTCTTTCTTTCCTTTTCTCTTTTTTAATTGAAATATGACTGACTGACAATATTGTATTAGTTTCAGTGTACAATGTCTTTTTTTGTTTTGTTTTGTTTTTTGGTAGGGGGAGGTAATTAGTGCCTTTTTCTCTCTTTATCATTTTTGTAGCAAAAGTCTATTGGCTCAGTCAGAAGAGATGGGTTTTAGTTGTGGCTGTGTTTTTAACTAGCTGAATCCCTTGGGTAAATCACTTAGAATACAGAATTTCTTCATATGTAATAACTGATATGCCTTCTCCAAGAGTTATACTTTCTTCAAGATGTAAAAGATTTTAACTCTTTCATCAAATTTGGGATGAACAGAAGAGGTAATATTTCAATAAATTTGCTTGCTAGTGTCAAGTAAGTTTAGAAAAATAGATTGACACCTTGAGATAATACAAAGTGTAATAATCATTGAATTATACTTAATCAGTATCTACTTAGTTGTCATCCTTGTGAAACATTAGAAGAATGTAGGGGGTTTTGTCTGTTTTAACAAGTTGAGTTAATCTGCTTTGGGAGTCTGGGGGATTTTTCCCAATCCCTGTAACTTTTAAATTATAAATTTCATCATCTTGGCCAGTGGGTTTCAAATTGTGTTTCATAGACACATTGAGGTTCAAGATGGTCTAATCCAAATGGGATTCTAGATACCCCCACCTGCCTCAGATCCTCACACAGAGCAGCCAGGGCAGCTGTAATTTTGTTTTCTACATTTGCCATATTTCAGTTGATTAAAGAGTTCAACTGCTTGAAGAAAAACAAGTTAGAACACTGGTCATGAAAGAATACTTTTAAAGACAACCATAATACCACTATCACAACCTAAAAATAACTAAAAACAAGCAAGTTCCTTTTAATGTGATTGATAATCACCTACGTCTGACTAATATGCTTATTGCTTTGGTACATTCATTTCTCTGCCTGACAGTCGACAATGACACACCAGTTACTCTGGGGGTATATCTTACCAAGAAGGAACAGAAGAAGCTTCGAAGGCAAACAAGGAGAGAAGCACAGAAAGAACTACAGGAGAAAGTCAGGCTGGGCCTGATGCCTCCTCCAGAACCGAAAGGTGCGTATCTCAGAGACAGAGAAGAAAGGGGGCAAGTTTATCTCTATAATTTTAGAGGAATTTTAGCATCTGGCTATATTTGGGTGCTTTTTTGTTTCTCAGAGTCATTTATTGGTTCTTTTCTTTCCTAAACTTTCTTCTTTCTTTCCTTATTAGACAGGTCAACATATTGTAAAGGTCATTTAAGGTTTTTTTTTTTAAGTAGTATTGACCATACAACACTCTGGTCTTTCTGGAAGAATAATGTTCTTGAAATTTATGAAGGTAATAGTTGCAGTATTTGCATAGAGTTACGTACAATTTAAAAACCTCACTCCTGGAGTTTCCATTGTCATTTAGTAACATTTTGAGTTAGCACTGTTATATATAGGATCTTTCACTAAATACTGTGATCAGAGTGAAAAATGCCAAAGAAATTAAGTCCTATCTTTCATAAGTTTTCAGGAAATGTGAATAATGCATACCAACTATTTTAGATTAGTTGTGAGAGCTTCTGCAAACACTGAGTTAATTGAATGGTCTTCCAAGCTAGGAGTTTTAGGGAAAAGTGAGTTTTAAGCAGAGATTTGAAATAAGTGAACAATGAATTGATAGAGAAGAGATTGACACGTTATTCCAGCTGGAGAATTGACTTAGGAGATTGATTTCTGTCCTCTCTTCACTGCAGTGAGAATTTCAAATTTGATGCGAGTATTAGGAACAGAAGCTGTTCAAGACCCCACGAAGGTAGAAGCCCATGTCAGAGCTCAAATGGCAAAAAGACAGAAGTAAGTGCCATGGGATTGGGTGGAAACCCAGGGCAAGTACCTTTCCCATACTCTTCTAGGGGATCCATATTTGGAGGGAGGGGAGAGTCCTCCGTTGCTCTCTCTTTCCCTCAGCCCTGCCTCTGATCTTCAATGCCTTTCTCACTTGTGGATGTCCTTCCTGTCACGACAGAGCGCACGAAGAGGCCAACGCTGCCCGAAAACTTACAGCAGAACAGAGAAAGGTCAAGAAAATTAAAAAGCTTAAAGAAGACATTTCACAGGGGGTACACATATCTGTATATAGGTAGGTGTCCAATCTGGGCCAGCATTTCCCTTAGAAATACCGAAACATTTTCCAAGTGCTT